>NC_135234.1:720394301-720697176 GCF_051348905.1 Ranitomeya variabilis
TGGCCCGGGTCACTCTGGGCCCGATTTGGTGGCCCGGGTCACTCTGGGCCCGATTTGGTCAACCTGGGTCACTCTGGGCCCGATTTGGTGGCCCGGGTCACTCTGGGCCCGATTTGGTGGCCCGGGTCACTCTGGGGCCGATTTGGTGGCCCGGGTCACTCTGGGTCCGATTTGGTGGCCCGGGTCACTCTGGGTCCCATTTGGTGGCCCGGGTCACTCTTGGTCCCATTTGGTGGCCCGGGTCACTCTTGGTCCCATTTGGTGGCCCGGGTCACTCTTGGTCCCATTTGGTGGCCCGGGTCACTCTTGGTCCCATTTGGTGGCCCGGGTCACTCTGGGGCCGATTTGGTGGCCCGGGTCACTCTGGGTCCGATTTGGTGGCCCGGGTCACTCTGGGTCCCATTTGGTGGCCCGGGTCACTCTTGGTCCGATTTGGTGGCCCGGGTCACTCTGGGCCCGATTTGGTGGCTCGGGTCACTCTGGGCCCGATTTGGTCAACCCGGGTCACTCTGGGCCCGATTTGGTGGCCCGGGTCACTCTGGGCCCGATTTGGTGGCCCGGGTCACTCTGGGCCCGATTTGGTGGCCCGGGTCACTCTGGGCCCGATTTGGTGGCCCGGGTCACTCTGGGGCCGATTTGGTGGCCCGGGTCACTCTGGGTCCGATTTGGTGGCCCGGGTCACTCTGGGTCCCATTTGGTGGGCCGGGTCACTCTGGGTCCGATTTGGTGGCCCAGGTCACTCTGGGTCCGATTTGGTGGCCCGGGTCACTCTGGGTCCGATTTGGTGGCCCGGGTCACTCTGGGTCCGATTTGGTGGCCCGGGTCACTCTGGGTCCGATTTGGTGGCCCGGGTCACTCTGGGTCCGATTTGGTGGGCCGGGTCACTCTGGGTCCCATTTGGTGGCCCGGGTCACTCTGGGTCCGATTTGGTGGCCCGGGTCACTCTGGGTCCGATTTGGTGGCCCGGGCCACTCTGGGTCCGATTTGGTGGCCCGGGTCACTCTGGGTCCGATTTGGTGGCCCGGGTCACTCTGGGTCCGATTTGGTGGCCCGGGTCACTCTGGGTCCGATTTGGTGGCCCGGGTCACTCTGGGTCCGATTTGGTGGCCCGGGTCACTCTGGGTCCGATTTGGTGGCCCGGGTCACTCTGGGTCCGATTTGGTGGGCCGGGTCACTCTGGGTCCGATTTGGTGGGCCGGGTCACTCTGGGTCCGATTTGGTGGGCCGGGTCACTCTGGGTCCGATTTGGTGGGCCGGGTTACTCTGGGTCCGATTTGGTGGGCCGGGTCACTCTGGGTCCGATTTGGTGGGCGGGGTCACTCTGGGTCCGATTTGGTGGGCCGGGTCACTCTGGGTCCGATTTGGTGGGCCGGGTCACTCTGGGTCCGATTTGGTGGGCCGGGTCACTCTGACTGACAGCAGGATAAGGGAATGGCTGATAACAGAGAATAGACTGACAGCAGGACAAGGGAATGGCTGATAACAGAGAGAATAGACTGACATCAGGACGGGGAATGGCTGATAACAGAGAAAAATAGACTGACTGCAGTACGGGGAATGGCTGATAACAGAGAGAAATAGACTGACAGCAGGACAGGGAATGGCTGATAACAGAGAGAATAGACTGACAGCAGGACAGGGGAATGGCTGATAACAGAGAGAAATAGACTGACAGCAGTACGGGGAATGGCTGATAACAGAGAGAAATAGATGGGTATTTCCTGAAGGAACTACAGATAGTGCTTTGGAATGGTGCCCGGGCTGCCCCAGCAAGACTTTCACACTTGGGTGCCCCTCAGGCGCTGGTTTGGTAGTTGTAGCCACTCTGGGTCCGATTTGGTGGGTGGGGTCCCTCAGGGGCCGATTTGGTGGGCGCTGTATACTGCGCGGCTCTGCGTTGTATACTGCGCGGCTCTGCGCTGTATACTGCGGGGCTCTGCGCTGTATACTGCGCGGCTCTGCGCTGTATGCTGGGCGGCTCTGCGCTGTATGCTGCGGGGCTCCGCGCTGTATGCTGCGCGTCTCCGCGCTGTATGCTGCGCGTCTCCGCGCTGTATGCTGCGCGGCTCCGCGCTGTATAATGCGCGGCTCTGCGCTGTATGCTGCGGGGCTCCGCGCTGTATAATGCGCGGCTCTGCGCTGTATGCTGCGGGGCTCCGCGCTGTATAATGCGCGGCTTTGCGCTGTATGCTGCGGGGCTCTGCGCTGTATACTGTAATAATAATAAGACTACAGATAGTGCTTTGAAATTGTGCTGTGCTGTCACTTTAAGAGCTGATATTATCTGACAAAACTGTGGCCTGGTAGGCGTTGGCATAGTAACTGTGTCTGACTGCGCATATCAATGAGCTAATCAGCCAGGTGGCATTTGGCAGTTAAGTTATTTTTAGAAATTGCCTCAGAAACCAGCCCATTTTAAACGTATAGGAAAATTTCCCTATTGAAATGCATTACAATGAGGGGAAAAAACATTTTCAAACGCAAATTGCGCCAAAACTACAAATCCGATCGACACGAAAAATACTTAGCACACCTCTTGGGGACGCTGGCTTCGAAATGACACCTCACTGGAGTCTGTGAGTGAAGCGGTTCGGGCCGCATTACGTGCGGACTGAATAATAATAATAATAAGAAGAAGAAGTTTACCACGATGGAATAACAGTATAGTGCTTTGTTCCAAAGCACTATAACTAGATGGGTATTTCCTGAAGGAACTACAGATAGTGCTTTGGAATGGTGCCCGGGCTGCCCCTGCAAGACTTTCACACTTGGGTGCCCCTCAGGCGCTGGTTTGGTAGTTGTAGCCCCTCAGGGTTGAGGCTTGGTGGGCCGGGTCACTCTGGGTCCGATTTGGTGGGCCGGGTCACTCTGGGTCCGATTTGGTGGGCCGGGTCACTCTGGGTCCCATTTGGTGGGCCGGGTCACTCTGGGTCCCATTTGGTGGGCCGGGTCACTCTGGGTCCCATTTGGTGGGCCGGGTCACTCTGGGTCCCATTTGGTGGGCCGGGTCACTCTGGGTCCCATTTGGTGGGCCGGGTCACTCTGGGTCCCATTTGGTGGGCCGGGTCACTCTGGGTCCCATTTGGTGGCCCGGGTCACTCTGGGTCCCATTTGGTGGCCCGGGTCACTCTGGGTCCCATTTGGTGGCTCGGGTCACTCTGGGCCCGATTTGGTGGCCTGGGTCACTCTGGGCCCGATTTGGTCAACCCGGGTCACTCTGGGCCCAATTTGGTGGCCCGGGTCACTCTGGGCCCGAATTGGTGGCCCGGGTCACTCTGGGGCCGATTTTGTGGCCCGGGTCACTCTGGGTCCGATTTGGTGGCCCGGGTCACTCTGGGTCCGATTTGGTGGCCCGGGTCACTCTGGGTCCGATTTGGTGGCCCGGGTCACTCTGGGTCCGATTTGGTGGCCCGGGTCACTCTGGGTCCGATTTGGTGGCCCGGGTCACTCTGGGTCCGATTTGGTGGCCCGGGTCACTCTGGGTCCGATTTGGTGGCCCGGGTCACTCTGGGTCCGATTTGGTGGCCCGGGTCACTCTGGGTCCGATTTGGTGGCCCGGGTCACTCTGGGTCAGATTTGGTGGCCCGGGTCACTCTGGGTCCGATTTGGTGGCCCGGGTCACTCTGGGTCCGATTTGGTGGCCCGGGTCACTCTGGGTCCGATTTGACGAACGGCGCCACTCTGGGTCCGACTTGGCGGGCGGCGCCACTCTGGGTCCGACTTGGCGAGCGGCGCCACTCTTGGTCCGATTTGGTGGGCCGGGTCACTCTGGGTCCGATTTGGCGGGCCGGGTCACTCTGGGTCCGATTTGGCGGGCCGGGTCACTCTGGGTCCGATTTGGCGGGCCGGGTCACTCTGGGTCCGATTTGGTGGGCCGGGTCACTCTGGGTCCGATTTGGCGGGCCGGGTCACTCTGGGTCCGATTTGGCGGGCCGGGTCACTCTGGGTCCGATTTGGCGGGCCGGGTCACTCTGGGTCCGATTTGGCGGGCGGCGCCACTCTGGGTCCGATTTGGCGGGCGGCGCCACTCTGGGTCCGATTTGGCGGGCGGCGCCACTCTGGGTCCGATTTGGCGGCCCGGGTCACTCTGGGTCCGATTTGGCGGGCGGCGCCACTCTGGGTCCGATTTGGCGGGCGGCGCCACTGTGGGTCCGATTTGGCGGGCAGCGCCACTCTGGGTCCGATTTGGCGGCCCGGGTCACTCTGGGTCCGATTTGGCGGCCCGGGTCACTCTGGGTCCGATTTGGTGGCCCGGGTCACTCTGGGTCCGATTTTGCGGGCGGCGCCACTCTGGGTCCGATTTGGCGGGCGGCGCCTCTCTGGGTCCGATTTGGCGGGCGGCGCAACTCTGGGTCCGATTTGGCGGGCGGCGCCACTCTGGGTCCGATTTGGCGGGTGGCGCCACTCTGGGTCCGATTTGGCGGGCGGCGCCACTCTGGGTCCGATTTGGCGGGCGGCGCCACTCTGGGTCCGATTTGGCGGGCGGCGCCACTCTGGGTCCGATTTGGCGGGCGGCGCCACTCTGGGTCCGATTTGGCGGGCGGCGCCACTCTGGGTCCGATTTGGCGGGCGGCGCCACTCTGGGTCCGATTTGGCGGGCGGCGCCACTCTGGGTCCGATTTGGCGGGCGGCGCCACTCTGGGTCCGATTTGGTGGGCGGCGCCACTCTGGGTCCGACTTGACGGGCGGCGCCACTCTGGGTCCGATTTGGCGGGCGGGGGCACTCTGGGTCCGATTTGGCAAGCGGGGGCACTCTGGTCCGATTTGGTGGGCTGGGTCCGATTTGGTGAGCGGGGCAGTAATGATAAGACTACAGATAGTGCTTTGTAATTGTGCTGTACTGTCACTTTAAGAGCTGATATTATCTGACAAAACTTGTGACGTGGTGGGCTGGTAGAGTTTATAGGCGTTGGCATAGTAACTGGGTCTCACTGCGCATATCAATGAGGTAATCAGCCAGGTGGCAGTTATTTTTAGAAATTGCCTCAGAAATCAGGCCCATTATAAACGTATTGGAAAATTTCCCTATTGAAATGCATTGAGACACTTTTTTCAAACGCAAATTGCGCCAAAACTACAAATCCGATCGACACGAAAAATACTTAGCACACCTCTCAGGAACGCTGGCTTCGAAATGACACCTCACTGGAGTCTGTGAGTTTAGCGGTTCGGGCCGCATTACGTGCGGACTGAATAATAATAATAAGAATAAGAAGTTTACCACGGTGGAATAACAGTATAGTGCTTTGTTCCAAAGCACTATAATAAGAAGAAGTTATCCACGATGGAATAACAGTATAGTGCTTTGTTCCAAAGCACTATAATTATTTTGTTTCTGAATAAATATGAAATTAACCTTATCTTTTATTTTTCCTTAGAGCTTTCATTTCAAAAACAGGAATTGAACAAAAAAACCTCTTTCATGAATTTATGTTTTATTTACACAGGAAGCTATAATAACTGCATGATTATATATATATATATATATTTAACACTTAATAAAAAGAATAATACATATCTAATAAACTAAAAAACTTGTTTTTTCCCTTTGCATGGTAATAATGTAGTTTTTCTCCTTCACTGCATGGTGTGACAGGTCACTCTCTTGTTTCAACTTAAAGCTGTAAGAAGAAACTTTAGAAGCTCCTCAGCCTTTACATTCAAACGGATTCAGTTGCAGACTTGTACTAAATATAATTGTACAACAAATGCACACATTTCATATGGAAGAGTCCTATCTATAGGTTAGAACATAGTGTTAAGTTAGATAGTGTTAGATATATTTGGGGAATATTCAAAAAAATATTAGAATATTAAATTTAATAATTTACAAATGCGCATTGATTGATAATTAGGACACAATATTTTGGGTTAATATACATGTTGTTTGTATGTGATATATATATTGTCAACTTATATGTGAGTCACAGTTTGAGTGACAGATAAGCAGCTGCTAAGAATGAAGTGTAACGTAAGGAGCGTGGAATGTGGAATGTACAGTATGTAAGAGGCCTCATGACTTATGGTATGTTGAGAGAAAGAAAGAGAAAACTTGTGTGTATGAAAAATAAGATTTAGCTAAATTGCAATAGTAAGATATATATTTAAATATTATTTACTCAACATATATTTACATATATTTCTTTAATTATTATTTCTTGATTTAGTAAATAGTGAATAAGTGCAATTGCACATCAATATGGTTAAATTATAATTTTTTTGATATCTAGTGTTTTTTTAGTTACACAGATGGGTACACATTTTCAAACAAATATATGGCACAAGCTGATATGACAGTTCTAAAATTAATTATTTTTAATTTTGGTTTTTACAAATTATTTTTTTCATAAAATAAATTTTTTGATATTAAGGGGGAAATGTGTTTTTGATCCAGATTACATCATCACATTTCATCAATACCTCTTTTTCACACATTTTAATAAAAAAGAAATATTAATAAGGTATTATTGGGTACAATACAATAAGTATTATAAAAGTCATTTTTTTTCCTCTAATGAAGGATATTATATGCAAAGCTGCATAATTTCAATATTTTGGTAATCCAAGGTTATGACAACATCTAGATTATGGAAATATTAACGGGAATGTGTTATTGAGACATAACCTCTGCATTTATCATCAACATATAAAGGCCTTATTTTTATTTTTATTTTATTCTCATTTTTCATTTTTCACTATTTCTTATTTTTATTTGTTTATCATTTTTATTTTTCATTTTTCCTTCAATTTTTATTCTCAATTTTTATTTTTCATTTTTCACTTTTTATTCAATTTTTATTCTTAAATTTTATTTTTTATCTCAAGAAAAATAAAAATCAATATTTAATAAAGTAATGTCTAATACAAGAATATTGCTTTATCAAATATAATGATTATATGGTTTCATTATATAAGAAATGTTTCAATTCTGAGTTAAATACAACAATTCTTTCACTCATTCATTCATTCATTCATTTATTCATATATATATATATTCTTATTTTGGTTCATGGCTACACATTCTTACATATTATTGGTTATAGTTTATTAATAAAGTTTTAGTAATAACAGCATTTGTTACATAAAAGACACACTGACATCTATGGGTTCAAAAAGAAATTACACCCATCACATAAAAATGTCCTATCACATGAAGAATATGGTTAATAATATCTTATCATTATTATTATTTTATTTTTCCAAATATAAATTCCATATTAATATTCCGATAATAATTATATGGATATTATTGATTCCTATGGTAAGCTATGATATTATAGGTTAGGAAAATTACCAGATTTGGTATAGAATAGGGAATGAAGACTTCAATCAAGATATTAAAATTATGTTAATAAAGACTTTGTATATTTTTAAATTCAATTAAAAGTTGCAAGAAGAAAAATCCGTTATCCAGAAGATTCACAAGGTAACAATGCTATGATTTCTGAGTAGTAATAGACTGTGTCAAATACAATTCATGTCACCATTCACAACTACAGCATCCATCACTGACAAGTATGAGTATAATATCCTACCTGCCAACCACGGAGAGGACGATGATCCTATGATGCTAAGATGAACTGTGTTATTACGTTCCAGTGGTTTCCTATCACCTATAAGACTTCCATGAAAGCTGGTGAACAATCAGGTGATTGTCAGGACGCTACTACCCTGACATGTGTCCGGTGCACTAAAGACTGGTTATGGTGCTATATTTAGCAGGGAAGAGTCAATTTAACCCTTGCTGTGCTGACCAAAAACACCTGTTCCAAGACCACTACGGATGATATGGAGATTCCAGATGATTTCCAAGGCGAGCCAGGTTTTTAAAGGTGACAATGCACAGATATTACAGCTACATCTCATCTATGAACTTTGTTTTCTTATCAACATTTGAATTTACGGACTTTGATTGACACATGACACACAGTCTCTACAATATCTACATGCTATCATCTATTTCATAAGAATTATAATAAAGATTGTTTAAAAAGAACCAAGGAGAAGACATCAAAATGAAGACCAGATGACATCAGATGACATCAGACCTGAGATGCTTCAAGTAGACATAGGGAAGTATAATCATATATTTTATATGAATATTAGTCACGGCTTACCATAACATGAATTTACATATCATTATATTATTGAGTACGTATAACAATATTATTATTATTATTATTATTATTGATATTATGAACACTAAATTATTTTGCCAAAGAGAAGAAAAGAAGAAAGAAGATTTTATTAATATATTTAATTTGAGGGTTCCAATCAATGAATGTCTGTCACCCTCAAAAGGGGGAATTGTTAAATATTAATTAATTGACATATTCTTGGTCTCGATCCTGTACCGAGCATATTGTTTCTTGCTGACGTTACAAAAGCTATTTATGTATATAGGAGCTCAGAGCATAAGTCCACTCCATATACAGGGTAACACGTGGTCTGTAGAAACATATATATATACGTCTCTTAGGAGGGTGGGGGTTGGCCTTTTGTCACGTGGGACTGTCATCTCCCATCTTCACCCTCATTCTCTCGATGGATGTCCGAGAAGGTAGGAACAACAGCTGTTGGCAGCCATCATGACCTTCAAACTTCACACAAAGAGACGGCTTCCATTCAGGACTTGGGAAAGAGGGGTAACTAATGCTGATCTCTACACATGGACAATCCATTCGTAACTATTTTCATCTGTTTTATGTTTTTGCTGCAAAGTGATTTTTCTATGGACAATCAATAAACCACTATACTTTTTATGTGAATATGACGACATTTTTCTTTTAAGAATAACGCACCTGGTTAAGTCCTGATTTAAATAAATGTGCAGAATAAGCATATTTAACACATCGACGTCGTGAAATCCAAGCAATCTCCCTTCCAGGCCGCAACTCTGCTCTCTGTTTGGCCCAAAACACGTAAGAGTGACCCAGGATCCACACACTAGTCCTGGAAAAACCTAGAATGAAAAGAAACACTGACATTTAAGTGCATAGTAGAACTATTAAAGCATTAACAAATCAGGTCTGATATAACGAAAGAAACATGACGAACGCCATCTACCTATCCTCATAATTTCGTCATCCCTAGAACCCGCTCGAGCCGCCTCAGTAGCCACCCCAATTCGAAATGAGTGAGTCCCGAACTCACCCGGAGGAAGCCTCAAAACCCCTAAAATCCTTGGCAAAACCGCCATAACCTGAAATCTGGTCAATGGTGATCTGTCCTTATGCACAAAAAAGGAAGGACTATCCGGTCTTATTGCCAAATACTGTGTAACAAAATTAATTGGACAAACCGGGCCAGCAATGGAAATTAAAGGAAACCATAGACCGTTACCCAAATAGTCTGTTTTTGACCGCCGCATACGAATCCGGATGCCACCGTTGCAAAAGGAGACATCATTCTGCTGTAAGCCCCCAGGTTTTTGTCTAGAAGCCGCTGCCAACTCACTAACCCTTAATGCCCCGAAAAAAGCAATTCCAAAAGCTGCCGAAAACAATACCGATTCAAAAACGAAACTGCATACCGATTTTGTGTTATCAATTTGCGCCAAAAGAGAAAACGAAATTGGTCGTCTAACCACTTGTCGATCCCCAGAGCATTTCCAACCCATTAAGGCCTGTCACAAGATAAAACTATTTGTAACGTCCTCCCATCCCTTAATTTAAAATTTAACGACAATCCTGACAACCTCTTCCTAGCCAACGCTGCCGATGCACCGCCGGCATGTAAATGTTGTAAATAGGCCTCTTTCACCTCCAACCTCGTTCCCCTGGATGTGTCAACCGCGCGATTATTTGCGAAACTCCACCATTCCTGCCACGCCTTACCATATGCATTCCAAGTTGAGGGAGCCACCGATGCCCGAACCAAAGGCATTAGGAGGTTCCCGGCACCTCCCATAGGTATCCCGGGCACGGAATTCCCTGTTGACTGGCAGCTGGAGCGAGATCCCGAAACTTCTGAAAATCAAAATGTAAAAGGGAATCAGCCATAGCATTTTGAATACCCGGAACATGCCGAGAGCGGAACCATATATTCAAATGTAAGCATTTCAATACTAGGAACCGTATCAGCTTGATCACTGGAAAAGACGAAGAAGACAAGTGATTTACCGCATGAACCACACTTTCATTGTCTGACCAAAAACAAATACGTTTATTATGCAACTGCTCCCCCCAAATGATTACCGCCACCAGCAATGGAAATAACTCTAGGAGAGTAAGATTTATTGTCCACGCATTCATGAACCAATTATCTGGCCACCGTTCCGCACACCACTGGTCGCGGAAGATGACGCCAAAACCCACGGACCCAGCTGCGTCCGCAAAAAGGGAAATGTCATGACCCGTCTTCTCTTCACTTTGGAAACAAGTATAACCATTATAATTCAACAGAAAACTCCTCCATACTTTAAGGTCTTCAATCAAGGAAAGGCCAAGCCTTATCCTATGGTGCGGAAGCCTAATCCCTCGGGTGGCCATCGCCAGACGACGGGAAAAAATTCTTCCCATAGGCATCACACGACACGCAAAAGCCAGTTAACCCAAGAGGGATTGCATTTGAACAAGGGTCACCTTTCTTACGGACAGAAAACCATGAATTTTCTCTATTAACTTAGCAATTTTTTCGGAAGGCAATCGAAACACCTTGTTAATAGAATCAATTTCAATACCAAGAAAACATAAGCAGGTAGCCGGACCCACTGTCTTTTCTTCCGATAGTGGAACCCCAAAAAGCTTCATTAATTCACAAAACTTAAATAGCACCTTCTCACAAATATCTGAACCTGCCAAACCTACAAACAGAAAATCATCCAAATAATGCGTACTCCAATTGGAGCCTGTCTCGAATTTAACTACCCATTCAAGAAAACAACTAAATAATTCAAAATACCTACATGAGATGTAACATCCCATGGGAAGGCAAGTATCATAATAATAGTTTCCATCGACGAAACATCCCAGAAGATGATGACAATCCGGATGAACTGGAAGGAGTCGAAAAGCCGACGCAATATCAGACTTAGCCATTAATGCCCCTGGTCCCGCTTGACGCAGGAGCATTAATGCATGATCAAAGGAAGCATAGGTCACTGAGGTCTCTTTCGTACTAATTCCATCATTCATCGAATAACCCTTCGGGTGCAAAAGATGATGTATTAACCTGAACTCCCCCGGCTCTTTTTTTGGAACTACGCCCAGGGGGGTTACCCTTAGATTGAAAAAGGGGGGTGACGAAAAAGGTCCAATCATGCGACCGAGCGCCACTTCCTTTGCGATTTTCTTCCTAGCTGATTTTACATTGGAAGAAAAAAAGATTCTTTGACAAAATTGAACGGTATAAAGAAACCAAACGTGAACCCCACTAGCAATTGACCAGCCGCATCCTTGTTATGATATTTACTTGTTGGGAGTTAGTTTTTGACAGAGGGGACTTTGAGGCGGGACGAGGGCATTTTGTGACTGCATGCGGTCCCCCGCATACCGAGCACTCGTGCTTGTACTTACATAGTCCATAAAATTTGCAGTGGCCTTCGTTGAACAGCCAGCAGGTTCCGGGCCTTCGAACAGGGACTGGCCCTGAGCCTGCCTGTTGGCCAGGAGCCCCATAATGAAAGGGCTGAATGCTCCTCTGGGCCAACATCAAAACACAAAGATAGAGGGCACCATCAACAATAATATTCTATGTGCTCAACCCGCAGCATGTCAAGCATAGACAATAAAAAAAAGAGAGGAAAGAGACATGCACAAACGCAGGGATCAACAAGAAAAAAGTAACACATTTTATTTATTCAATGTCTTTTGACTACACAACTTGAATTTAAAAACATTTAAAACCGCAAATAGCAAAAAAATATACCCAAGAAAACAATAAGGGAAGACAGAGAATAATACACATGGGGGAACGGTCCCTTATCGGATTTCCTCATAAATCATATGATGCCCAATAACACAGTGGTTAGCTCTAATTTAGACCTTAAAAAGCGCTATTGTTATAGATTGGTACCCAATATAGGCAAAAAGGTGCAAAGTGCAATTCCTATAATAACCTAATGGAAAGAAGAAATAAATATATATATATAACCTGAATGCACAGATGACAATTTAGTACCATAATCGTATAGGCATCTCAATAGAAAGCCAGCATAGTTGAGCAAATAGATTTATCAGACAAGAATGTATACACCCAAAATAAACTTCTAATGGACATGCTCACACTCTGTATATAGCTGAGGAAATTGAGATGGAAAAACAGGAACCGGCTCCCATGTAGCCCACCCATCCAATTGTTTATAGTTTTTGCCACTTTCGGACGACGTTCATACGGCCTATCAACTGTCCGCCGTTCCCAATCAACTGAACTCTGCTCTGGGGACACTAGTGACCAAATATCAATATAATCATTAGCCCATATTTTTTCCAATGTTTCTTGTTCTAGGTGAGACCCCAATGGAGCAACACCGCAGTAAAAAAACATCCTTATGAATATCCAAACGTAAAGGTGGTGGTTGAGATGTAGCAACTTTTACTTGGGACAGTAATTTTGGGTTCAACACCAATTTTTCTCCACCAAGTATGCTCCAAAGATTATCCAACATTACAAATATTTTTCCCGAACTCTCCCATGCTTCTGCATAATTATACTCACCAGCCTGTGTTACGGAAGTTGGGGTCCCCGCCTGATCAGAAGATCGCTGTACTTCATAGGATGACCTGGGAGATTGGCGATTCCTTCCACGAATACGACCATGAGACCCCGAAGAAGATGAAGAATGGAAACGCGATGACCATGACCTCCGACTGCATCTAGATGCCGATCTCCTCCTTCTACGATGGGTATGATGACTAGGACACCTAGAAGATCTTCTCTCAGAATTGGCAGAAGAAGAGGACCTGTTGTGCCTCCTTCTCCTGCAACTACTCCACCCCCGAAAGTCAGATGCCCTTCCCCTCATTGCTAATAATGCTTGGCCTGCCCCAGATGACGCCGCCATCCCCTCTCCCTGAAGTTGAGAATTGTGGCCCGTTGACACCATTGGCATAACACCCACCTGACAGAGCAGGTGCCACCACTGTGTAACTGGCGTTAGGAAGGTTGGACAAACATGCTATAACTGAGTTAGGTATTGCTTGCTGGCTGCTGCCCTCTTGTATTAGTGACCTCGGTTGTGAGTTAACCATGCCCGAACCTGGAGGAATGCAGGCAGATTGAGGGTTAACTTGTAATTGTTTATTCCCTGCCACTGACAGATCAACTGCCAAGTGCTTTTCCACAGTCTGAGGTAAATGGTCTGGTTGCTGTCCTGCTAACCTCCTTTGCCTCACCTCTTCCACAGAAGATAAACTGGCACTATGAGTACCCCCCATTGCAAACACTTGTCCTGTCACACTGGGAGATAAAAACAAAGATATCCCCACAGCCTCTCCCACAACCCCCGGTGCCTGTGCCTTGCCCTGTGAAATGTCACTATGCTGCTATAAAGCTGCCTCACACCCCCTAGTACTGCTCCGCCTCCTCATATTCCCGCCCTTCCTATTTTCCCCCTGTCTGCTGGGCAGGGAAACCAACAACGAACCTGCCTCCACAGCAGGAAACACCGTCGTGCCTGCTGAACTCGATGCTGCCAGACGCGGACCAGCAGGCTGCATAAGTGATGGGCTCGTTCCCCCCGGTGGGCATGGTTTACTCCATGCCCCCCGGCTGCCTGGAGCCCTGTGAGGAAAGGCGCCACCATCTCCCAGCTCTGCTAACATTGCCGAAAGCCAGGTGGCGCCTTCCTTACCAACCCGCTCCCTGATAGCTGCCTCCAGCGATGCCGACATTCTTCGTATCCACGCTCCAAATGTAAGTGCGCGACCCGCAGCTCAGTGAATCCCCATTCAAAAAGGCCAAAAACGCCTCAGGCACCGCCTTTTATATAAACCGGAAGTTACTAATTCCCCACCGGAAGTACCGCTGTCCAATCTAAAGCACCTACTAAAAACCGGGCAAGGTGCCAACATTAACTCCTACCCTGTGCGTCGGCAAAAAAAGCAGGAGGTGTATCTAATATCTACCTGGCCCAGTCAGGGGGTTCACGTCAAATAACGCCGCGCGCCCGCAAACATGTGTTAAATTCAATGTTGCCTTGTTTTATTTCAATGTTTGCAGGCAAAAGAACATGTTGCCCTGGTGGCTTATGTTGCTCACCATTACCAAAAATTTTTATACTAGCTTGCAGCATGTGATCCAATTTACAATATAAAATGGACACTAACACAAAATATAGTTTAAAAAGGGAACACATAAGCGTGCAGAAAGCGGGAAAAAAAGGTCAGTCACAATAAAGGGGAGACATATGTTGCTCCAGCATAATATTTATAGAGAAACCATACTTCATTGACAACATTAAACTGCCACAAATTACGTTGGAGTGAACAGATTGTAATTACGTTTTGGATTTGTCTGTCTCTGAACATCAAAGCAACGTACCAGAATGCAAGACAACCACAACAATGCCTTATTGGAAAGGACATATTTAGCAAACAAAAGGACCACTAACACAGAAGCCAAAGGCAAAATGGGCAAGATCAGTGCATTTAGCATGATTTGAAATGATAATTAATAAGTTAACACACCTTTTCCACATCTAACCTTTTCATTTCGGGCCAAACCGTTTAATTCCAACCCCAAAAATTTGCTTTGGTATGTATCCGGAAAACACACCGCTGACACACGTAGAGTACACACGAATGGCACATGGATAACTCACAGAGTACATGCACGCACAGATTGAAACACAAACATGGATAACACCAGTTCCGGAAATATCAGGTCGTGGAAAAGAGGACTTTTAATCTGAAAAATACTGTAATTAATAACAAGAATATATATAATAATTTTGGTGATTTCTACTTGACTTGTTGGAAACCACATTGAAAAGTGGAAAGTTCCTTTTTATTTTGTGCTGTTGGCTTCTTGTCCAATGATAGGGGTGGATCTCTCGCTCTCTTGGGTGTCATGGGTTTCAAGAAAATCATATTACTGGTAAGTAATTATCATTCACATATATATTGTAAGGTGGCAGCTAGACAGGTCTTGTACGGGAGGTATGTGTCCCCGAGGTGCCAAGCCTCGGTAATGTTGGACCGGGCAGAGGCGTAGCTAGGGTTTCATCTTTGGGGGGGCGAAACATCTGAGTGGGTCCCTAGCCAGCTAACCCTGATTGCAGCTACGGTTGCGCACTTATTGTGAATATAGGGGAACCTCAGAATATGACCCTACTGTTATTGAAAATAAATCTATATAGAAAAACGAACATTGACTTTACCGCCATATTGGACCATATGCACAATAATAATGTCCCCTAAGTTCCCCCATGAACTGCTCCATTATACACAGTATCGTGAACTTAAAGCTTCCATATACACAGTCTAAGGCTCCCACAGCTCCCTTATACACAGTATGATGATTCTATAACTCCCCTGTACACCGTATGATGTTCCCACTGCTCCCCTTTACACAGTATGATGTTCCCGCTGCTCCCCTCTACACAGTATGATCCTACTGCTCCCCTATAGATAGTATGAGCCCAATGCTCCCCTATACACAGTATAATGCTGATAGAACTCCACTATAGAAAGTATAATGCCCCCCAGAGCTCCCCTATATACAGTGTAATGGGCCAACAGCTCCCATATGCACAATATGCATTCACAGTTCCCTATACACAGTATGATGGGCCTGCAGCTCCCATCAAACAGTATGATGTCCCTCATAATTCCCCTGTACACAGTATGATGGGCCCACAGCTTCCTATGGGCCCACAACTCCCTTATACACAGTATGATTGGCCCGCAGCTCCCTTATGCACAGTATGATGGGCCCACAGCTCCTTTATACACAGTATGATGGGCCCACAGCTTCCTATGGGCCCACAGCTCCCTTATACACAGTATAATGGGCCCGCAGCTCCCTTATGCACAGTATGATGGGCCTGCAGCTCCCTTATACACAGTATGATGGGCCGACAGCTCCTTTATACACAGTATGATGGGCCTACAGCTTCCTATGGGCCCACAGCTCCCTTATACACAGTATAATGGGCCCGCAGCTCCCTTATGCACAGTATGATGGGCCTGAAGCTCCCTTATACACAGTATGATGGGCCTGCAGCTCCCTTATACACAGTATGATGTGTGCACAGCTCCCTTATACACAGTATGATGGGCCCGCTGCTCCCTTATACACAGTGTGATGGGCCCGCAGATCCCTTGTACACTGTCTGATGGGCCTGCAGCTCCCGTACAAACAGTATGATTGGCCCGCAGCTCCCTTATACACAGTATGATTGGCCCACAGCTCCCTTATACACAGTATGATGGCCTCACAGCTCCCTTATACACAGTATGATGGCCTCACAGATCCCTTATACACAGTATGATGGGCCCGCAGCTCCCATATACACAGTATGATGTGTGCACAGCTTCCTTATACACAGTATGATGGACTCCCAGTGTCAGGACTCTGAACATTTTTTACCTTTTGTGCATTACTGCCCTTTTCCAACATGGCGTCTTTGGTCTCATGTGCACTTGTCTTCCTCCTATAAAACTCCACCCCAGCCTTCAGTCTGTGCTAGATTATTCTGCTTTGCATCCAGCTCCTGATTACTCCCTGGCCTTGCACCTGCACCTGCTCCTGTGAACCTGTGTTGGAGATCCTGCCACTCTGCTCTGAGTTCCTGCTGCATACACCAGTGTTCAGTAATCCTCCTTCATCTGTTGCTCGTGTTACTTCCATCTGCATTTGCTGGACATGTAAGGCTGGTTCCACACTTGCGTTTTGATCTGCAGCGTTTAAAAAAAAAACGCAGGTGGTGAAAAAACGCATGTAAACGCGTTTAAACGCTGAGTTTTTTAGACACATGCGTTTTTGCATTGGGTAAAAAAAACGCGGCGTTTTGACGCGTTTACATGCGTTTTTTCATGCGTTTGCATTTTTGAAATGCATGCTGAGAAGTGTGTGACAGCTACCAATCATCAAAATCAACTAGAAAACCCACTATAAATAGAAATAGCTAGGGTTAGGGTTAGGGATAGGGTTAGGATCCCTAGGGTTAAGGTTAGGATCCCTAGGGTTAGGGTTAGCGTTAGGGGTAGGGTTAGGGTTTGGATCCCTAGGGTTAGGGTTATGGGTAGCTTTTTATTAGAAGAATGTCCTGGTCACCAGGTCACTGATAAGCCACCCCCCACCATCAAGGTGATAAAGGGATCCAAACCCTAACCCTAACCCTGACAAGCCACCCCCCACCATCAAGGTGATAAAGGGATCCAAACCCTAACCCTAACCCTGACAAGCCACCCCCCACCATCAAGGTGATAAAGGGATCCAAACCCTAACCCTAACCCTACCCCTAACCCTGACAAGCCACCCCCCACCATCAAGGTGATAAAGATACAAATTCTAACCCTAACCCTGACAAGCCACCCCCCACCATCAAGGTGATAAAGGGATCCAAACCCTAACCCTAACCCTGACAAGCCACCCCCCACCATCAAGGTGATAAAGGGATCCTAACCCTACCCCTACCCCTGACAAGCCACCCCCCACCATCAAGGTGATAAAGGGATCCTAACCCTACCCCTACCCCTAACCCTACCCCTGACAAGCCACCCCCCACCATCAAGGTGATAAAGGGATCCAAACCCTAACCCTGACAAGCCACCCCCCCACCATCAAGGTGATAAAGGGATCCTAGCCCTAACCCTACCCCTACCCCTAACCCTACCCCTAGGGATCCTAGGGATCCATAGGAATTGGCTATTATGTTGACCTGGTGACCAGGACATTCTTCTAATAAAAAGCTTTGTTCAATGTGGACACCCAAAGATATACGGTATTGCTATAGAGTACTAAAAATATAAACTCGTAGAGTATTGACTGTCATAGTGTTAGGGTTAGGGTTTGGATCCCTTTATCACCTTGATGGTGGGGGGTGGCTCGTCAGGGTTAGGGTTTGGATCCCTTTATCACCTTGATGGTGGGGGGTGGCTTGTCAGGGTTAGGGGTAGGGTTTGGATCCCTTTATCACCTTGATGGTGGGGGGTGGCTTGTCAGGGTTAGGGTTAGGGTTTGGATCCCGTTATCACCTTGATGGTGGGGGTGGCTTGTCAGGGTTAGGGGTAGGGTTTGGATCCCTTTATCACCTTGATGGTGGGGGGTGGCTTGTCAGGGTTAGGGTTTGAATCCCTTTATCACCTTGATGGTGGGGGGTGGCTTGTCAGTGTGTATTCTTGTTTTTTTCTATAAAAACGCATGCGTTTTTAACGCAAGCAAACGCATGTGCTTAAAAACGCATGCGTTTACATAGACAGCAATACGTTTTTTTGCGGCAAAAAAAGCCTCTAGAAATAACTACATGTTGCATTTCTGCGACCGAACGCATGCAGCAAAAAAACGCATGCGTTGTTAAACGCGGCCAAACGCGTAAAAAAAAAAACGCATGCGTTTTTAATGTTAAACATAGGGAAAAAAAACGCATGCTTTTTTTCTGTAAAAATGCTGCAGATCAAAACGCAAGTGTGAAACCAGCCTAAGCTGTTTCTGCTCTGCAAAACCTGAGACTATTAACCAGGCCTCCCTGGTTGAGCTAAGATATGATTTGAACTGCCTAATAGCATATCTATCTGTGTCTGGAATAAGTCAAGGATCTATTCGTGTCAAGTTTCCTCAAGAATAACTGTGCTTCATTGACTTTCTGTTTGTTTGCATCCACCTCTGAAGTTTCCTATAGACTGCTAAGCTGCGTTTATTATTTGCACCAAGTGTTGTGGACTTGAGTTTCTTTCTGCACCTGCTTGAATCACCGTGTGATAATATAAACTTTACCACTTATAAAACTGTGTCCTGTTGTCTTGTTCCACGCAAAGAGTCTCCTGAATTATCCCCTATAATTATTACAGGATAATCTATCCATAAAAAAAAAGGAGACTGCTGGAACAATGACTGCAGAGAGCAGATTAGAGCCGGTGTTTTCCATAATTAGATCACTGCAGAAAGATGTGGAAGGTCTGCAAAAGAAGTTTGGAAGCTTTGAACACAATCAACAAGTGTTTGGACAAACTTTGCAGGACTTAAGCAATCGCATGGCAGCCCAGGAAAACAAACTTGCTGGCATAGAGTCCCAGTATGGACGGGCTTTTCAGGACATAAGCTCGCAAATAGCTGCACAAGTGACTTTACCCTCTGGGCAACCGCCACCAGCTAGCCCACCTAAGTTGCCCCCATTCAGATTTAATGGTGATCGCAACAAATTTCGTGGCTTTGTGAATTAATGTATGCTATATTTTGATGTGCATGCTGACCGTTTTCCTACCGATAGATCCAAAGTATTGTGTGTAATAATGCTACTGACCTCACGAGCGCTCGCCTGGGCGAATCCGATGATTGAGTCTCGTGACCCACGGTTAAATGACTTGGATGATTTCTTGGCCGCTATGGCATTAATGTTTGATGACCCTAATCGCCGTGCAACCGCTGAATCTGCTTTGTTGTCTTTACGCCAGGCTAAACGTTCTGTTATTGAGTATGCCACTGAATTCAGGAGATTGGCAATAGATACCAATTGGGACAGTTATGCACAATTGCCTATTTTTAAAAGGGGTCTGTCTAGTATTATAAAAGATGAACTAGCTCGCTCAGAGTCACCACAAGAACTAGAGACATTTATACAGCATTGTGTGCGCATAGACATTCGCCTTACTGAGCGTAGGCAGGAGAAATTTGCTGCATATAACCGTATTTCTAACTTTTCCCTTCCTTCCAAAGAGCCTGCAGGTAAAACATCTCGGGAAGTGGAGGAGGTGCCCATGCAAATTGATTCCGTTCAGAGACGCGAGATCAATGAGCGCCGGAAGCATCGCCTTCGTGAAAGTCTATGTTTCTACTGCGGCCAGTCTGACCACTTCTTGATCAATTGTCCTAAGTGTCCTAGACGGCCTAACAAGGTGCTAGCAGCAATAGGGGAGTATGACAACTGTGATGATGAATTTGACATCTCTGAATGTAGCCTGCCTTTAAACGCTGTATTCCATTCACTTTCTATGACTTCACCCCCCAAGGAGCTGAAGGAAAAGAACTCTCACTGTTCTCTCCCTATTAAGATCCTGTGTTCAGGAAAGTGGATTTCCAGTTCAGCTATGATTGACTCTGGTGCAGGTGGCAATTTCATGGATATCGCATTTGCCAAGGAACATGGTATTAAAATTCAGCAAAGAGCCTCTCCAATTACCATGGAAACAGTGGATGGGTCACCTTTAATCTCTGGGCCTGTGGATCAGGAGACCGTACCCCTTGAAATTTTGTTGGAGCCTAATCATCAGGAGCAACTTTCTTTCTTGCTAATTTCTTCTCATTTTCCTGTGATTTTAGGCATTCCTTGGTTGCGTTCTCAGAACCCAATTATCAACCGGGAGACAAAGGAGATTATCTTTCCAACAAGGAGCAACTCAGCGTTAACAGAAGCTGTCCCTGAGTCCACGGCTACGGAACCACATGTACAGGTATCTTCTTTACCTCCAGCATATAAAGAGTTCTCTGACCTCTGTGACAAGAAGAATGCAGATCAACTTCCTCCACACAGGCATTATGACTGTTCCATTGAGTTGCTTCCTGGGGCAGATATTCCTTTTGGTCACGTATACCCTTTGACGGCACCTGAGCTTCAAGCCTTAAAGGAGTATATTGATGAAAATCTGGCCAAAGGCTTCATACGTCCTTCTTCCTCAC
Source organism: Ranitomeya variabilis (assembly GCF_051348905.1). NCBI lineage: Eukaryota > Metazoa > Chordata > Amphibia > Anura > Dendrobatidae > Ranitomeya > Ranitomeya variabilis. Next base: position 720,415,080 of record NC_135234.1, read on the forward strand.
CAGCAGGGGCACCCATTTTTTTTGTAAAGAAGAAGGATGGGACCCTGAGACCCTGTGTTGACTATCGGGAACTCAATAAGGTAACCGTACGAAACCATTACCCTTTGCCTCTGATTCCCGAATTACTGGAAAGAGTCCGCCATGCTAAGGTGTTCTCTAAGCTGGATCTTCGTGGGGCTTATAATTTGGTGCGTATTCGTCCAGGGGATGAGTGGAAGACAGCATTCAGGTGCCGGTATAGACACTTTGAATCTCTTGTGATGCCCTTCGGGCTTTGTAACGCTCCTGCAGCATTTCAACACCTTGTTAATGACATCTTCAGAGATTTGTTGGACCAGTTTGTGGTGATCTATTTGGACGATATACTAATCTTTTCTGACTCTCTACAGGAACATGAAGAAAATGTCAAAACTGTTTTACGACGTCTGAAAGAGAACCAACTGTATATCAAGCCGGAGAAATGCGAGTTCCATCGTTCTGAGATACAGTTCTTGGGTTATATCATCTCTCCCCAGGGGCTGAACATGGAATCTGGTAAGATTCAGGCTATCGTTGACTGGCCGGCACCCAAGAACGTTAAGGAGGTCCAACGTTTTATTGGTTATGCAAATTTCTACAGACGCTTCATTCGAAATTTTTCTGATATTGTCCATCCCATTACTTCCTTGACAAAGAAGGAAAAGCCCTTTAAGTGGTCATCACAGGCTCAAGAAGCTTTTGATCAGCTGAAGATCTGTTTCACATCAGCACCGCTGTTGATACACCCAGATCCAACACATCCTTTCATTGTGGAGGTGGACGCTTCTGATAATGCTTTGGGGGCTATTCTCTCCCAAAGAACTGGAGAGAAGGGTCTGCTACATCCTTGTGCTTTCTTTTCCCGTAGACTAACCTCAGCAGAGAAGAATTACGATGTGGGAGACAAGGAATTGCTGGCTATTATTGCGGCTTTCAAAGAATGGAGGCATCATCTGCAAGGAGCTGCACAACAGATCATAGTGCTAACTGACCATCGTAATCTAGAGTTCCTTAGATCCTCTAGATGTCTTTCTCCTTGTCAGGCTCGTTGGAACTTATTCTTAAATCAATTTAACTTTGTTATCTCGTACCGTCCAGGTTCTCGTAATGGGAAGGCTGATGCTTTATCCCGCATCCATGCTGCGGATTCCGTACCTGGAGCCCCGTCTGAGACCATTCTATCTGATGCCAATTTCATCGGAGTTATCCACGATCAGGACTTGTGGAAGGAGTGCAGGGAGGCCTATGAAGGTGATGTATTTCTGGCCAACCCACCTGTGGATATTAATCTTGTCTTTAAGGGTGGCATGTGGTTCAGAGATTGACGTATCTACGTCCCGGAGGTCATCCGTCTGCAGATCCTCAAGTTGGTACATGACTCCAAGTTGGCTGGTCACAGGGGGGTACAGAAGACACAAGAGTTCCTGAGCCGATTCTTCTGGTGGCCAACTTGCCTGAAGGATACCAAGGACTATGTTCTCTCTTGCGAGGTATGTGCCCGTTACAAGACTCCTCATGTGGCACCTACGGGTCTTCTACAACCATTACCTGTTCCATCCCGCCCTTGGGGGTCTATATCAATGGACTTTATTGTGGAGCTGCCTACATCGGGAGGCATGAATACAATCATGGTGGTAGTTGATCGCCTGACTAAAGCTGCTCATTTTGTTCCGTGCACCGGCCTCCCCTCTGCTAAAGATACAGTGAACTTGGTTATACAGAATGTCTATCGGTTGCATGGGGTGCCGGATGAGATCATCTCTGACCGTGGAGTACAGTTCACTTCAAGATTCTGGAAGGGGTTTTGCTCTGCGCTCAATATTAATGTCTGTCTCTCTTCTGCTTACCATCCCCAGACAAATGGTCAGACTGAGCGTACCAACCAGACGCTGGAACAATATCTAAGATGCTATGTCAGCCATCTCCAGGATGATTGGTTGGAGTTGTTGCCGTTAGCCGAATTTTCATATAATAATTCTCAGAGCGCCTCCACTAAATTTACACCTTTCTTTGCCAATCTGGGTTATCATCCGTGTATTTTACCTAGGTCTCCAATTAATTCTCCGGTTCCAGCAGTGGAGGAAAGGCTGACTGCGATGAGACAAAATCTGGAGGTTCTGAAGGAATCCCTGACCACGGCTCAAGAACGTTAAAAGAGATCGGCTGATAGATTCCGTAAACCTGCACCCATGTTCAAGGTAGGAGATTCCGTGTGGTTAGCAACTAAGAATCTGAAGTTAAACGTTCCTTCACAAAAACTTGGACAGAAATTCATTGGCCCTTTCAAGATCAACGGTATTGTGAGCTCTGTGGCCTGCCGGCTGAAGCTGCCTAGGACAATGAAGGTACACCCAGTTTTTCATGTATCTTTACTAAAGCCTGTATCTCCTAATACCTTCCAGGGACGTTGTCAATTTTCCTCTTTCCCCCACGCTCAAGGAGGTTCTTGTCAAACTTCTTAATAATATTGCACACTGTTGAAACTGGGATACCAAGGTCTTTGGAGATGGTCTTATACTCTTTGGAAGTCTTGTGTTTGCTAATAATAGCAGTTCTGATGTCCTCAGACACTTCCTTTGTCTTCACCTTTGTGACAAAGGAACACGGCCTTCATGGGTGCCAATAATGATGCGCAGGACTGAATATATATATATATATAAGAAATAAAATATTGTTTTGCCCATAAAATTCTGATCTATGAAGATATTACTTTAATTTTACTGTATGTAAATGCTAAAAACAAAATATTGATTTACCAGAGTTAAGGATTTTCGGTCACCAGAAATCACCTAAACAAAATGCAATAAAAAGTGATCAAAGCGTCATATATTCCCCAAAATGGGTATCAGTAAAAATGTCAGTTCACCATGCAAAAAAAATAAATTGGCATATCCATAATCATAATTTTATATGCTATTTTTACCATGCAATGAATGCTGTAAAAGCAAAGTAAAAAAAACAATGGAGGAATTGTGTATTATTTTCACCATTTTACTACATTTGTAATTTTTTGTCATGTTTTTCATATTTTGCTAATAATATTAGTTTGCAATGGGGTTGGATAATTTTGATTGCAAATATATCTGTATATCCACTGTCCACCATAAGATGGCACTGATGTACTGCTACAAAATGAATTTGTAGATGCCACTTATTGATATTTCCACAAACGTCAAATAGTTTGGAATCACTGTAAAGTGAAGTGAAGGCTAGGACCAGCCTTCACTTCACATCCTATCAATGGAGGCAGACCCTTGGGCTGGCATTGACTTGAGCATGGAAGAAGATGAGCATTTGTTTCTGCCAGCTTGTGAAGCAGCTGGAGCAGGATTCTAGAGCTTTTCCATATGGGAGCTGCTTGATCAGAGGAGGACAAAGATCCCAGGCCTTCTGAAACAACTTCACCCCTCAGCCTAGCAAGTATTGGGGCTGGAAGGGCTTTGGGCCAACTGCCTGGTGCTAAAATGCGGCCGGGTGGCTTGTTAATAGACAAGTGGATTGCTGAAGCAGTGGAAGAAAAGAAGTTCATGGAAGAATTTGCAAAAACCTGGATGAACCAGTCAGGACCAGCGCTGACCCAAAAATAACCAGTGGCTAGTGTTATTGTTTGACAAGGTGCGGGGGGTACAGATTAATTGAGGACGAGAACACCGGGGTATGTGAATCACCCCTCTGTTAAATGGAAGTACCTGCATTCCCACCTTCATAGCCTAGAGCCAGGGGAGAGGGTAGAGTTCTTGAAGATGGGGAGCCCCAGGGGATAGTACACCATGGCCGTTTCCTGCCTGGTAGTTGAGGCCAATAGAGAATATCGGAAGAGAGGGCTCAGAAGTCCTCAATGTCACAAGGGATGTACCCTACTCCAGAAGGATACAGTTGTGGGCCTCTGCCCCCACCCCACTCAGGATATCAAATGGGGCTGCCTGTTCATCTGGAATCAGGTCCCTGAACCCACACCAATATCCTGAGAGCCATAGGAAGAGTCACCACTAGCATGCTGGTGGCCATGACCAGCCCACCCGTCATGTATATGGCTTAAAGGGCTTACTTGACTATCTATGTGAAGGAAGAGGCATATAAGAAAACCGGGGTCTGAAGGATGTGGTACAGGTTGTTATATCTGCATTTAGAGGGGAGCAAGTTTCAGGGGACCAACTCTTCTGGTTGCTTTTCCCGGACAAGTCAGGTTCCAGCATTTGTGAAATACAGCAGAGGAACCTTACTGTTGCTGCCATCCCTGTTTTGGGCCGACATGGGCCGTTGTGATCAGAGTGGCCTTATGAGTCTAAAGAAGCCTGGTAAGCTGGACTTTTCTTCTTTTTTTTGTGCCTGTTACGCCATTTTCTGCTGGATTAAGTGTGTATAGGCGGCTGGAGCGTCCAATACCCACAGCTATTGACTGAGCCGTATCCAGGGCTATTATTGCACTTTATGGACTGTTGAGTTCAAGGACTGTGTTTTGCTCCTGTTAGAGTTCTTACCAATGAAGGACCAGGTCAATTCTAAGGACTGTTGCACCTTAAGGAAGAAGATGTTCCAAATTCTCCCAAGTTCAAGAATTGCGCTTTACTGTGTGTCTGCTCTTTTATTGTCTTGCAGATCCTGGATGACCGAGGACTGCCATCGTTAAACAGGGAGGGAGTGTAAAAGAGTCGCTATGCTGTCGACACCCCTCCTGAAGATCTTATAGTAATATAATACATAGTCATGTTTTATATGATTGTTTTGTTTGTTTTGTCGCCTGCAGCACTTAGCTAACCGGTGGACGAGGTTCATTACTGGGTCAGTCCACAGTGGGAGGAGTTATGTTGGCAAAAGGAACTCAATACTGTTTTCTCAGGCAGTTAGTGGAAAGTACAGAATAGAGAAGGACCTATGGTCCTATGGTTCACAGAGCAGTATTTATTTATGGGTGTTGTGTTGAGAGAACAGCAAGTTCTGAAGTGAACAAGTACCAAGTGGCAGAAAGATTCTTTATCTCGGGCAAGTGTGAGCCTGCAGCAAGCGTTATCTATACTAGATAAGAAGTTGAATTGTAGCCAGACGTGAGGTTCATAGTGAAAGACTGGCCAGACTGAGACACGTGTTGTCCTAAGTGAAATTGCGGCAAGTGAATCGGTATGAGGATGCAGGGGTACACCAAGAGGCGTGTGACACATGTCAATTGTAAGATGAGAATAGCATGCACCCCCTCTCAGATAGGCAGGTAGTTGCACCCTAGGCAGGTACCTACACTGCCTACTGCTCGTCCTGGTTCTGAGTCCAGAGACGCAGAAGCGACCACGAGCAGGGTATCTGCTGGCATTACAGGACTACACCAAAAAGTGATATAGGCAATAACAGTAACTGAGTAAACTTGCAGTGCTCTCTCTACTTTCTTGGGAAAAGATTCCACTGTGAAGCTATACAGAACCCTTCTCATTCAAACTTTACTCACAATGAGATTTATTAAACCAAATGGTAGTCACAAACAGCCTTTTCAGGTCCATATAGTCTATTTTGAGGCACGAAAAAGCACTCAGAGGTTACCATGCTGCAAACAATGTCAACATAGCCAATGAGTGGCCAGAGAATGCCACAAGGCATATAGAGAGCCAAATGGTGCCATACTTTGTTCACATAGCGCCAAAGTTTTTTGCTGTGTCCACATATTGCATGCCATACTGTGCTTATGGAATGCCCTCCAGGGCCTTGGGGTACTCGGTACCGGGTCCGGTCGCTATTAAAGGGGTGGTCACAGTGGCTGTGACTCGGTCCGTGGCCTGGGTGCCCAAGTGAAAGGGAAAAGTCTTTAAAGGGGATTTGTGAATAAAGTTTGTGTTCGTGACGCCACCTATGGTATTCGGTCAGAGGTAACCGACGCTGCTTAAAGAGGTCCTCTGGGGTGATGTTATGGCAGCTAAGATGGTATAACTTCCCACAGGTGAAGATGGATCCCCAGGGCTCCCAGTGTGTAGATGGAGATGGTGGGTAGTGCGGCACGAAACTGAGGACACAGGTTTGCAGTCTCTTTACCTGGTTTACCGAAGACTTCAGGCAGCCACAGGTACCAGATCACAGGTACAGGCAGGGTCAGGCCAGCTTGGAAGCGAGTTCAGAGTCCCCTTTACCAGGTGGAGTTAGAAGCTTTCCTACTAGCGTGGTGGTGTAGTCCTTTGCTGCTTGTGGCTTCTGCCAAGGTCCTCACTGTTCTCTCTGTCCTCCTTAAAGGGTAGGACACTAACCTGTATGACAGGTGGCTCAAGCCTTTTTACAGGGTCTCTATCACGACCCAGGCTCTATGTGCCACTGTGTCTTCAGGTATTAGGGTGTACTGTGCCTCGTGGAGTCCGACACAACCTCGGTCTTCCAGCTACCGGTGTCTGCGCTCTGCAAGGAGGTAGCTCAGTCGCAGCTATTCTCCCCAGTTCTTTCTCTCCTGTGCTCCACTCTCCTGCATTCTTCTTGTGGGTGCGCGGCCCCTCAGCTTCCTTCACCTCTGTCTCTCAGACAGGAATTAACTAACTTTTCTTCCAGACCAGAATATATATATATAGGGGAGCCACCCATAAGCTGGATCAGGGTTCCCCCTTCTGGCCTGGAGTGTGAACATGTTGTATTCTTGTGTTTACCTGATAAAGAAGATCTTCCTTCACTTCCAAGCGTGACATCACTCTCCCCATGAGCAAAGCAATGCCACTGTAGCAACCAGGACCCTGGGGTGTTACACTTATACAGAACACAATGATGCTCTTTGAAGTGCTCATAGTGGTGGAAGCCCCTCGCTGCCATTAAACAACCCATCAAGTCAATCACATTGCAGCAGAGACCAACTGAGATGACAAAGGGCTCCCCATTACTGATCTCCGTGACATCTAAAACGTTAAACTACTGCAATCAGAACTGGCTCCAGTTTCAATTGATTATAGCAGTGCAAAACGGACAGCACCCACCGGTTCCCTGAAAAATGCACACAGGAAAATTGCACACAGGAAAATTGCCCACATGAAAAATGCACACAGGAAAAATGCCCACAGCTGGTTCTGCATGTGCTGCTGCTCTTGGCTGGTGGGAGGAGTAAGGCAGAATCAGTGAGAGAAGAGAGCAGACTAGATCTATCTATTGCTGATAATGACAGACTGCTACAAACCACAGATCTGCAGCATTTTTGCAGTTTTGCACTAGGTCAGCTGTAAATCACAAGTTGATCACACATCATGTGAACATCCTCACCTTTCACCTCAAATATCATAGATCTGAAACTTTTGTGATGCTGTAATTGCCAATTTTCCATGTGGGGAATTTTCCGTGTGGGGAATTTTCCATGTGGGGAATTTTCCATGTGGGGAGTTTTCCGTGTGGGGAATTTTCCGTGTGGGGAATTTTCCGTGTGGGGAATTTTCCATGTGGGGAATTTTCCGTGTGGGGAATTTTCCGTGTGGGGAATTTTCCTGTGTACATTTTTCCTGTGTGCATTTTTCATGTGGGCAATTTTCCTGTGTGCAATTTTCCTGTGTGCATTTTTCTGGTCACCACACCCACCATATGAGATCTATTGTGGGATCATGGGGGTAGGACATCGGGGATCTAGTCACTATATTATCCTTTACACATGCGCTTTATTTGGCGCTATATAAAGGATCATAATATTGTTTATATATTATATATCTGTTTTTCTAATTCACTGTCGCACTTTCCAGCACTGTCACTTTATATTTACATGCCGGCATGCGGTGCTTACTGCGTTCTCGGCCTTCCCTCTGACAGCGGTCCCGTGTCATGTGTTGTGGGCGTGGCACCTGCCCGCTCACATGACCGGTGTCGGCTTGATGGGGGTGAGGTCTGGGACGCACGCAGTGGGCTCTGTATGCGGCTCACGCTTGCGTAATCTTTATTTTCACTTGGTCACATGATCGGATGTGACCGCTATTTATATGGGACTGAGATCTTAATTAAGCCACGCCCCCTGAAGAAGCGGTAACGTTCAACCGCGAAACGCGCGTTGGGGTATGTGACTGGGATCCGGACGGGACCTCTACTTCACTCCACATGGGTAACTGATTCCTTTATTTGTACTGTGTGCACTTTGGCTCTTGGCTACTATTTTAGCATTTATGCATGTATTTATGTTACTCAGCCGGGCTGCCAGTTTTTGGCAGATACCTTTAAGTGCATCTATTGACAGCATATTTACTGCATGTTAAGGATTTTTATTGTCCCGTACTGGTGTTCTCAGTTCACTATTGTAACCACGGATTTAGTCACTCTATTACTTTGGTGTAATTGGTAATATTCTACTCATGGCATTGATGTGCCTGTAATAAATTTTTGTATCTTTTTTTAAAACTGTTTCTGGCTATTCTTTGACTCATGGTTCTCCGATTTGTGCAGCACCCACCATATAGTTGTAAGGTGCACAGGGTGGTAGTCATGGGCGAGGGGCTGCTGTGTTCCCATATCCTGGCACTCAACAAATAAATGGTGACCCTATTCCCCTGTGCTATGCACGTGGAGTGTAACATTCATGTTTTGGTCACAGGCCTCTGCTCTCTCCAGTTCTTCAGCTTCAAGAACCGCAGGACACACGATAGGGAACATCAAATTAGTTTTATACTAAAGAAGTTTACTTAACTGTCCATTTTCATTATATTTAAACAACCAGAATTGGGCACAAACTTTTCCAATTTCAAAGTCCATAGCACAGCACATTCTGGTGTCCGCTGTTCACTCGCCGTGAGCTATCCCTTCCTGGTCTGGCTTTTCTGAGCCCTAGAAGAGCCCTGCAGCTTCCATGAGTCCTGTCCCAACTCCCTTATGGGATTCCCCATCCGACTTCCTCTCATAGGGAGATATTGACTGAATACAGTGGATATTTCTCATGCACTAATGGCCGCTCCATGCAGACTCAGGGTGATCCCCCAAAAGGTCTAAGGCTACACGATTTCAGAATGATCCGAGGAACCAGAGAATTCTCATAGTGATGAAACATAACTTTTATTCTATTTTTAAAAACATATGGCAAAAGTTCAAAAATGAGGAAGATATTGAGACTCACTTCTCAGTGCCTCAGTTGGACCGTAGGCCCCGGACGCTCCAAGAATCTCCGCTTGGAGTTTACGGCTGACATTCTCTTTCTGCTGAACAGCCCGTGCTCATCATGCTCTCAGACCTCCAACTACTGCTCTCTCTCCATCTAATCTTTTACTCTCCCACGACTAACCATGAAGTGTTCCTCTTGTTAATTGGCCGTGCCTGTCCCACACTGGGGCTGTTCCTGAACACATTAACTGTTTCTAGCCTAAACCTGTCTACTTTATGAACTTATTGTGCCCACCACTGCACTGTTCCCAATCCTATCTTATAGCTAAATCTAAACCTATGTCCTATGTACTAATCTCATCCTTTCCCTATATCTAATACATTTATCAGAACACAACCAGTCATCCACACATTATAGTAATACATTAACCGTGCACATTGGTGCCTATAAGGTTCTATGCAATATAAAACACTATTCGTATACACAGGTAATAACTCCTTTTCTAATCAAGGGACAAGCACATGATCATCCCAGTCACCCTCATACATACACACCATTAATAACCTCATTGATATCAGTCAAGGTGTGTAAGTGCGAAGATTTCTGCATGTAGCGCTCATACTCTATGCTGAATAATGCAATATGTTTTAGACATTTTGTTTCCATTTTTTCACCATTTGCATATCATTAACACGTCTATCCATCCTGCGACTTCCATAATTCCATGACTTCTTTTTTTTGGTGCTGCAATTTAAATGATGAAGAGTGTACATAAGAAAGACATCTCAAGAAGTGGATGGACGTAGGCAGGGTACAACATTTTGGCCCCCCAGCTCACAGACCCCAAAACAGTTGGGATACCTAGCACAATTGTAGTTGTGTCACAGGGTGCTGGGCTTCCAGGTTATACTTGTTGTAGGCTTCAAAGTTCTTTTGCAAGGTGTCTCCTCTACTTTAGGGGCTACTGCTATTATTAGGGCCAGGTTACAGACTGAATGATAGAAAGGCATGTAGTCATACAATATACCCTAAGCCTAAAACATTTATTGTACACCATTTACCAAACATGAAAATATGTATTTCGATAAATTGATGACATTGACATTTAAATAATATTATGATATAGTTGTAACACAGGAATGAAGCCCTAGGTGGGGCTGAAAAACTACTTAATGCAATGAGTTACACTGCACAAACTCATTAATTTACTTATTGCTTTATATATACACATAGCCGGTAACCCATAAGTAAACAGATACCATGATTTTCAGCCATTGTCTTATTTCACAGTAGGGAAACAGGTTTTTGCTAACATCTCACTGCACAATCAAAAATTGCCCAGACATGTTCTATGCCAGGGGTCCACAACCCTTCTTATCTTGAAAGCTACATTTAACTCTGGGAGATGCGTGTAAACTACAATCTACATAAAGAAATCTTAGAGGCGTGCGACCCTTTTCCAAATATTGTCCTGACTCGCAGGGGCGGACACTGACGACTTGTGGCTCCTATGCAAGAAATGTGTCTGGTTCCCCCTCCTTTAATGGCGGCAAAGCTATATTATTATTATTATTATTTATTATTATAGCGTCATTTATTCCATGGCGCTTTACATGTGAGGAGGGGTATACATAATAAAAACAAGTACAATAATCTTGAACAATACAAGTCACAACTGGTACAGGAGGAGAGAGGACCCTGCCCGCGAAGGCTCACAATCTACAAGTGTATATATATATATATATATATATATATACAGTATATATATATATATATTTAGCCACAAGCACATACATACATGTATAGCTTACAGTCTCCTTTATTATGTATATTGCCGTCCCTTATTACACAGTGCTCTCTCTTGCTATATACAGCTCCTTCCCTTACATATCAGATTATATAGAGCCATGTTCTTCATTACATACCATCCTGTCTTGATAGATATATAATGCAGTGACTGCTGATGGAGCATGGGAAAGCTTCTTTTCTAATGGAGGAGCTGATGGTCCGCTGGTCACCGGCTCCATCCATCAGCATTCATTTTATATCTAACAAGAGAGGATTATGCAATAAAAGAGGGCGCTGTGAATAAGAAAAATAACAAGATTAAACTATATAAGAGACAGCACTGTACATAACAGTAGGGGATGATATATAATAAGGGACGGCACCATATATAACTAGAGAGGATGGTACGTAATAAGGGATGGTATTATACATAGTAAAAGAGGAAACTATGTAAGGATGGCACTATACATAATAAGTGAGTATACTATACACTAAGGGACTGATATACATAATAAGTGAGTGCACTATATACTAAGGGACTGTGCTATACATAATAAGTGAGTACACTATATACTAATGGACTGTGCTATACATTATAAGTGAGTACACTATACTAAGGGACGGTGTTATACATAATAAGTGAGTACACAATATACTAAGGAACTGTGCTATACATAATAAGGCTACATTCCTGTATCCGTGTGCAGTGTCGATGTGCTGCACGCTTTTACAGACGCATTGAGCATGTCCTGTTCTGATCCTCAAAATCTGATCAGAACAGAACATTCTCTGACCCTCAGGAATCTCATTCTCAGATCCATGATTTTCATGGATGTGTGAATGGACCTGTAAAACTCTATGAGTCTGCCACAGGAGGGCAATCTAACGATGGGTTTCCTGGAGACTCGGGGTCAGAGAAACAGGCCAGATTGCCCTCATTATTAGCTGCACAGGCAGTATGTCTGAGTGTCCTTAAAATAAAACAATGTAACAATGAGCTGAGTAGATTGTTAAATGAATAAGAAGCGGCCTTTGTCTGCATATAGTGATTCAAGCATATTGTGCCAAGTACTGCTCATAAAAGAGGGTGGTGGCCCACTCTTACACAGGGGCCCACCGGAGGAGTCTCCTATTCCCCTGTGGGCCAGGCCAAGCCTGTGTGGATGTCATTACATTTGATATTGGCACTAGCCTAATAGGAAAACCATGAGATACGCATCAGGGGCTTGATTTATTGGTTGGGTACCCCTGTTCTATAAGATATGTGTAGGGTGACAATGTGGCCTATGGAAGCTTCCGGATGCCTTTTTGGCTGTCAATCTTTAGTGAATGGCTTGTTCTGTAGGCAGGGTCAACGTTGGAGGAGGAGGGAAGGCAAACTTGGCAGTTGCCCAGGGCCCCCAATGTTTATGAGCAAAGGCTGAATTGATAATACTTATCCAGAATTATGAGTGCACTTTGCAATGTTAAAAGTGCAGTAGGACCTTTGGTAATATCATGGTCATGTGACCATCATGTCACCAAAGGTCCTATATCCTGAGGAAGACTAAAAGATCTGAACAGGAGCAGACATGCTAGTAAGTTCTGTATAGTGGGTATGAGTTCTGTGTATATATATATATATATATATATATATATATATATATATATGTCCTTTCTGTATACATATGGGTGAATGTTTCTGCTCTGAGTATATGTATGTGCTCTGTGTATACTCATGTATGAGTATGATGTGCGCATACATATGTGTATTTGTGTTCTGTGTATACTTATGTGAGTATGTGCTCTGTCTATACAGTTGTCCTCAAAAGTTTACACACCCCGGCAGGATTTTTGCTTTCTTGGCCTTTTTTCAGAGAATATGAATGAGAACACCAAAAGGTTTTCTCCACTCATGATTAGTGGTTGGGTGAAGCCATTTATTGTCAAATTGTTTTCTCTTTTTAAGTCATGATGACAACCCAAAACATCCAAATGATCCTGATCAAAAGTTCACATACCCTGGTGATTGTGGCCTGAAAACACGCACAGGAGTTGACACAAATGGGTGTAAATGGCTACTAAAGGAAACATCCTCACCTGCGACCTGTTTGTTTGCAATCAGTGTGTGTGCAGAAAATGCTGCCGCATTGATGCAGTAATTGATGCAAAAGGAGCCCCAACCAAGTATTGAGTGCATTTACTGAACATACATTTCAATACACCAACATTTTGGATTTTGCAATCATTTTTCAAGCTGGTTGTCACTCACTTGCCCTGCTCTAATCCCTAGGTAGGGAGCTGGCAGGTGAGAGCACTGGTCCCACCGCTGCACTAATACAACACGGGAAGTTACAGCCAACAAAGGACAAAGCAACAATAGCACCACACCTAGCATTCTCTGCTGGAATGCACCGCACAGCAGAGTAAAGGCCCCGTCTCACATAGCGATTTACCAACGATCACGACCAGCGATACGACCTGGCCGTGATCGTTGGTAAGTCGCTGTGTGGTCGCTGGGGAGCTGTCACACAGACAGCTCTCTCCAGCGACCAACGATCAGTGGAACGACTTCGGCATCGTTGAAACTGTCTTCAGCGATGCGGAAGTCCCCCTGCAGCACCCGGGTAACCAGGGTAAACATCGGGTTACTAAGCGCAGGGCCGCGCTTAGTAACCCGATGTTTACCCTGGTTACCAAAAAAAACAAACAGTACATACTCACCATCTGATGTCCGTCAGGTCCCTTGCCGTCTGCTTCCTGCTCTGACTGAGTGCCGCCGTACAGTGAGAGCAGATCACAGCGGTGACGTCACTGCTGCGCTCTGCTCTCACTGTACGGCCGGATCTCAGTCAGAGCAGGAAGCAGACGGCAAGGGACCTGACGGACATCAGATGGTGAGTATGTACTGTTTGTTTTTTTTTACATTTACGCTGGTAACCAGGGTAAACATCGGGTTACTAAGCGCGGCCCTGCGCTTAGTAACCCGATGTTTACCCTGGTTACCAGTGAAGACATCGCTGGATCGGTGTCACACACACCGATTCAGCGATGTCAGCGGGACCTCAACGACCAAAAAAAGGTCCAGGCCATTCCGACACGACCAGCGATCTCGCAGCAGGGGCCGGGTCGCTGGTACGTGTCACACATAGCGAGATCGCTACTGAGGTCGCTGTTGCGTCACAAAACTTGTGACTCAGCAGCGATCTCGCTAGCGATCTCGCTATGTGTGACGGAGCCTTTAGGCACCAGATATCAGTATTCAGCTGAAGCACCACTGCTTTTTAGGTGGTACAGGTATTTTGGCGCAAGCTGGGCAGACACTGATGAAATGACTAGTCTGCCCACAGTAAAAACATGCCTCCACACCGCAGCGAACCGCAGGCAACCCCATTTGGGAACCAATTCCTCCCACCTGCATGGGTTCATCCGCCTGCTCAGGTGTGTCCCCCTCCCTAGCAAGGACTACCAGGTGCACATTTGGTGTATGTCTCACACTCAAGCGTCTATCTACCCGGATGGCAAGAGACATGGCGACCTCCAACGACTTGGGGGCGGCGTACTGCACAAGAGTATCCTGCAACCTTGGAGACAGACCCTGCCTAGAATGGCTCCTAAGGGCAGGGTCATTCCACTGTGTGTCAGTGGCCCTCCTCCTGAACTCCCAACAGTGCTCCTCAGCCAGCTGACCCCCCTGCTTGATTTTACGCAGTCAGGATTTCTCCAGGAAGACGCCATCGGGATCCCCATACACAAGCACCAATGCCGCAAAAAACTAATCTACCGACCATAAAGATGGAGAACCGGCCGGCAGGGAGAAAGCCCAGGATTGGGGATCACCCTTAAGAAGGGAGATTATAATCCTCACACGATGTTCCTCTCTCCCTGATGAACGAGGGCGGAACCTGAAGTACAATTTACAGGCCTCCTGAAAAAAAAACAGAAATTTATCTCTCCCTCCAGAGAACCTGTCAGGAAGAGATATCTTGGGTTCTGGTTGAACCTGCACCTGGGCCGAAGCCCATAACCCCACCAACTGCTGCAGCTGCTGCACCACCTCACCACGCAGCACCTTAAACTCCTCGGTGAGGGTCTGAAGCAGTTGGGCAAAGGACTGCATTTGAGCCATGGCTCACCAGAAAAAATGGGTCGGTTGGTTATAATGTCACGAAGTGACTGTTCTAGCGTGACACGACCCGACGAGTGGACGGTCACCAAACGGCAAAAAACACAAGGGTACACCGGGGACACTTTAACAATGGTGGGCCCAGTCAGTAGGGAATGGGGAATGGACACCTCCTGCACTCACCCTGAGGATGTGCCCTTCTCTTACTAGCGTCCCTTTATGGGTTCTTTCACCCTGTCGCCAAGCAGGATACATAATCCCTCACTTGCCCTGCTCTAATCCCTAGTTAGGGAGCTGGCAGGTGAGAGTACTGGTCCCACCGCTGCACTAATACAACACAGGGGAAGTTACAGACAACAAGGGGACAAAGCAAAAATAACACCACACTTAGCATTCTCTGCATGAATGCACCGCACAGCAGAGTAAGGCACCAGATATCAGTGTTCAGCTGAAGAACCACTGCACTCAGCAAGCTCCTGATTTCAGCTAGTTTGGTATCCAAAAGGAGCTGTATAACCAACAGTCTGTAAGAGGGTGAACTGTAGTCCCACTGAGAGGGCACTAGGACCCTGTGGTTTTTGCTTGCTGCAGCAGAGGACAGACCCTGCAAAACTCCCAGAGACAATGTGTGCTGGGGGATGGGGTCTGGTGTCTCGTGTGTAAAGTAAAACAAGGAAGTGAGAGCTGGGAGAGAGAGGCGGGAAGAAAAGGCAGAAGCTGCTGTGATATAGAAAGAGACTGGACTGTGTGTGGATTTTACTGCGAGTGTGTTGGAGAAAAAGAAGCTTATGAGAGTCTTTCCGTTGCTAACGTTTTCCTGGAGAAAAGCTAACCTTTTGTTCAACTCTGGGAGAGACCTTTTGTTGCTAACGTTTTCTGGAGAGGAGCTAACCTTTATTTTGAAAGACTGAAACTTTACTGCAAACCCACTACGTATTTGAGAGTCTGTGGAATCCCTGTGCATTTAGTGGAGAAACAAGTTTGGACAGACTGCTGATATAGAGACGGACGGGTTGTTGTGGAAGCATTCCTAGGAGCTACAGAAGAAGAGACAACATTGTGAGGCCACTAACTAAGTCCCCGGCGTTTGGGCTCGGCATCGACCGACAAGACAAGAGGAGCTTGCTGTAACTTATTGGCGCTGAAGATATGGACTGGCTGCAGCCTGTGCAGATTCCTGCCTGAGAGGAGATCCATCTCAGGATACGGTACCAATAGTTATAGATACCCGGGTATATCTGCTCAGAGTGTTTAATTGTTACTTAGAGGTGTATCTTATATTAGAGTTGTGAAGTTATACTCAGTGTGCCGTTCCAGGGGCTCCCTTGACAACACTACATTCAATTTACACTTGTTCCTGCTTTCAGTTGCCCTGTTAGGTAAATTTCTTATTAGTCTGTTGTAGCATACAGTTCTCAGGAGACCTTGGAGTGGCACAGTGATTTCAGCTGCTGCTGAGCTAGTGTATCTTTGGGGTGCATCTGCCTTAATATTCTCCATATTACTTTTATTATTTTGCCTTTGAGTAAATACCGTTGGAGATTTCTGCCTTGGTCTTGGTTTGTGACTCACTGGATCTTATTCGGACCTCTGGTCATTACAAGTCAGCTGATGCATCAGGTGACCTTTTGAAGGATGGTGGGAGTGGTCACCAACCACATCAGCAGACTAGCAGCAATGTAATTACACCAGCGGCCACCGGGGGGAAAACTGCATTAACCCCCAATGACCTGAAAGGAAAAATGTTTTAGGGTATGTGCACACGTAGATGGAACCTCTGTGGATCTTTCCACACCTGTTTTGAGAAATCCGCAGGTAAAAAGCACTGCGTTTTACCTGCGGTTTTTCCCGTGGATTTTATGCAGTCTTTGTGCGGATTCCACCTGCGGTTTTACACCTGCGGATTCCTATTATGGATCAGGTGTAAACCGCTGCGGAATCCGCACAGAATTGACATGCTGCGGAATAAACAACGCTACTTTTCCACATGTTTTTTTCCGCAGCATGTGCACTGCGGATTTTGTTTTCCATAGGTTTACATGGTACTGTAAACTCAGGTAAAACTGCTGCGAATCTGCAGCAAAATCCGCAACGCGTGCACATACCCTCTATCTGAGGGAACCCAGATCTGCCACAGATCCCAAACATGGATCGCGACACTGGTGTTATAAAGTTTTCTAGTTTACTAAAATAATGACTTTTGGGTTTTCATTGGCTGTAAGCCATAATCATCAACATTAACAGAAATAAACACTTGAAATAGATCACTCGGTCTGTAATGATTCTATATAATATAGGAGTTTCACTTTTTTTATTGAATAAGTTAATTAAATTAACTTTTTGATGATATTCTAATTTTGTGAGAAGCACCTGTATGTGATCTATGTACATACATGTGTGTGCTATGTGTATATGCACGTATTTACATGCTCTGTGTATATACATGTGTGTCCCTGCTCTGCTGGAGAGTTTAACTGTATCTGTGCTGGCGCTGCACATGCAGATGCAGTTAAAAGTAGCATAGCTCCATGTGGTCACCTCAGAGTGTATGGCCTGGGGTGACAGAAACCACCGGAGACTAGATGGAGGTGGACATGACTTGGGGATGGGTGGACCGAGAACTCCTGCAGCTTTTGTTTGTATTGCGGTGTAGATTTTAAACAAGAGTGTTGTTGCTTTAAGAGGAAGTTTAGATGTTTGTGCCTTGTGTATTACTGTGAGGAGGGTGGGGCTTATATAGGGGAGGCAACTCTGGCTCTCCCTCTTTCTCTCACAGGATGGACAGGAGGAAACATTACTCGCCCTCCCGCCCTGTTTATAATCTTTGTCCTTAAACTTTTTAATTATTGCTTGTATAATGATAAATGTTTTATTGTATTTTTGAATTTGTCATTGTATATCTTGTACCAGGTTCAATTGTATATTGGCTATAAAGAGTTATTATTTGCGGTAACCTTCTAAGCCCAAGGGAAGGGCAATCCTTCAGCCATGGTTCCCTGGAGGTTTCCTCCACAGGGGTTTTTTCCTCTCCTGAGCGCTGTAGGATGACTCTTTGTGAGTCGGGGGTTTGCCGAGTTTAGTCCCATTAACCCCTTCATGACCCAGCCTATTTTGGCCTTAATGACCTTGCCGTTTTTTGCAATTCTGACCAGTGTCCCTTTATGAGGTAATAACTCAGGAACACTTCAACGGATCCTAGCGATTCTGAGATTGTTTTTTCGTGACATATTGGGCTTCATGTTAGTGGTAAATTTAGGTCGATAATTTCTGAGTTTATTTGTGAAAAAAACGGAAATTTGGCGAAAATTTTGAAAATTTCGCAATTTTCACATTTTGAATTTTTATTCTGTTAAACCAGAGAGTTATGTGACACAAAATAGTTAATAAATAACATTTCCCACATGTCTACTTTACATCAGCACAATTTTGGAAACAAATTTTTTTTTGCTAGGAAGTTATAAGGGTTAAAATTTGACCAGTGATTTCTCATTTTTACAACAAAATTTACAAAACCATTTTTTTTAGGGACCACCTCACATTTGAAGTCAGTTTGAGGGTTCTATATGGCTGAAAATACCCCAAAGTGACACCATTCTAAAAACTGCACCCCTCAAGGTGCTCAAAACCACATTCAAGAAGTTTATTAACCCTTCAGGTGTTTCACAGCAGCAGAAGCAACATGGAAGGAAAAAATGAACATTTAACTTTTTAGTCACAAAAATGATCTTTTAGCAACAATTTTTTTATTTTCCCAAGGGTAAAAGGAAAAACTGGACCACGAACGATGTTGTCCAATTTGTCCTGAGTACGCTGATACCTCATATGTGGGGGTAAACCACTGTTTGGGCATACGGCAGGGCTTGGAAGGAAAGGAGCGCCATTTGACTTTTTGAATGAAAAATTGGCTCCAATCTTTAGCGGACACCATGTCGCGTTTGGAGAGCCCCCGTGTGCCTAAACATTGGAGCTCCCCCACAAGTGACCCCATTTTGGAAACTAGACCCCCCAAGGAACTTATCTAGAAGCATAGTGAGCACTTTAAACCCCCAGGTGCTTCACAAATTGATCCGTAAAAATTAAACAGTACTTTTTTTTCACAAAAAAATTATTTTAGCCTCAATTTTTTCATTTTCACATGGGCAACAGGATAAAATGGATCCTAAAATTTGTTGGACAATTTCTCCTGAGTACACTGATACCTCACATGTGGGGGTAAACCACTGTTTGGGCACATGGTAAGGCTCGGAAGGGAAGGAGCGCCATTTGACTTTTTGAATGAAAAATGATCTCCATCGCTAGCAGAGACCATGTCACGTTTGGAGAGCCCCCGTGTGCCTAAACATTGGAGCGCTCCCACAAGTGACCCCATTTTGGAAAGTAGACCCCCCAAGGAACTTATCTAGAAGCATAGTGAGCACTTTAAACTCTCAGGTGCTTCACAAATTGATCCGTAAAAATTAAAAAGTACTTTTTTTTCACACAAAATTTCTTTTAGCCTCAATTTTTTCATTTTCACATGGGCAACAGGATAAAATGGATCCTAAAATTTGTTGGGCAATTTCTGCTGAGTATGTTGATACCTCATATGTGGGGGTAAACCACTGTTTGGGTGCACGGCAAGGCTCGGAAGGGGAGGCGTGCCATTTGACTTTTTGAATGGAAAATTAGCTCCAATCGTTAGCGAACACCATGTCGCGTTTGGAGAGCCCCTGTGTGCCTAAACATTGGAGCTCCCCTACACGTGACCCCATTTTGGAAACTAGACCCCCCAAGGAACTTATCTAGATGCATAGTGAGCACTTATAACCCCCAGGTGCTTCACAGAAGTTTATAACGCAGAGCCGTGAAAATAAAAAAATAATTTTTCTTTCCTCAAAAATGAGTTTTAGCCCAGGATTTTTTAATTTTCCAAGGGTAATAGGAGAAATTGGACCCCAAATGTTGTTGTCCAGTTTGTCCTGAGTACGATGATACCCCATATGTGGGGGTAAACCACTGTTTGGGCACACGGCAGGGCTCGGAAGGGAAGGCACGCCATTTGGCTTTTTGAATGGAAAATTAGCTCCAATCATTAGCGGACACCATGTCACGTTTGGAGAGCCCCTGTGTGCCTAAACATTGGAGCTCCCTAACAAGTGACCCCATTTTGGAAACTAGACCTCCCAAGGAACTAATCTAGATGTGTGGTGAGCACTTTGAACCCCCAAGTGCTTCGCAGAAGTTTATAACGCAGAGCCGTGAAAATAATAAATGTGTTTCCTTTCCTCAAAAATATTTTTTTAGCCCAGAATTTTTTTATTTTTGCAAGGGTAACAGGAGAAATTGGACCCCAAAAGTTGTTGTCCAGTTTCTCCTGAGTACGGTGATACCCCATATGTGGGGGTAAACCACTGTTTGGGCACATGCCGGGGCTCGGAAGGGAAGTAGTGACGTTTTGGAATGCAGACTTTGATGGAATGCTCTGCGGGCGTCACGTTGCATTTGCAGAGCCCCTGATGTGCCTAAACAGTAGGAACTCCCCACAAGTGACTCCATTTTGGAAACTAGACCCCGCAAGGAACTTATCTAGATGTGTGGTGAGCACTTTGAACCCCCAAGTGCTTCACAGAAGTTTACAACACAGAGCCGTGAAAATAAAAAATCATTTTTCTTTCCTCAAAAAAGATGTTTTAGCAAGCAATTTTTTATTTTCACAAGGGTAACAGGAGAAATTGGGCCCCAATGTTTGTTGCCCAGTTTGTTGTGAGTACAGTGATACCCCATATGTGGGGGTAAACCACTGTTTGGGCGCACGTCAGGGCTCGGAAGGGAAGTAGTGACATTTGAAATGCAGACTTTGATGGAATGGTCTGCGGGCGTCACGTTGCATTTGCAGAGCCCCTGATGTGCCTAAACAGTAGAAACACCCCACAAGTGACCCCATTTTGGAAACTAGACCCCCCAAGGAACTTATCTAGATGTGTGATGAGCACGTTCAACCTCCAAGTGCTTCACAGAAGTTTACAACGCAGAGCCGTGAAAATAAAAAATAATTCTTCTTTCCTCAAAAATTATGTCTTAGCAAGTAATTTTTTATTTTTGCAAGGGTAACAGGAGAAATTGGACCCCAACAGTTGTTGCCCAGTTTGTCCTGAGTACGCTGGTACCCCAAATGTGGGGGTAAACCACTGTTTGGGCACACGTCGGGGCTTGGAAGGGAGGGAGCACCATTTGACTTTTTGAATGCAAGATTGGCTGGAATCAATGGTGGCGCCATGTTGCGTTTGGAGACCCCTGATGTGCCCTAACAGTGGAAACCCCTCATTTCTAACTTCAACACTAACCCCAACACACCCCTAATCCTAATCCCAACTGTAGCCATAACCCTAATCCCAACCCTAACCCCAACACACCCCTAACCACAACCCTAACCCCAACACACCCGTAACCCTAATTCCAACCCTAGCCCTAATTCCAACCCTAACCCTAAGGGTATGTGCCCACGTAGCGGATTCGTGTGAGATTTTTCCGTACGACTTTTGAAAAATCTGCAAGTAAAAGGCACTGCGTTTTACCTGCGGATTTACAGCAGATTTCCAGTGTTTTTTTGTGCGGATTTCACCTGCGGATTCCTATTGAGGAACAGGTGTAAAACGCTGCGGAATCCGCACAAAGAATTGACATGCTGTGGAAAATACAACGCAGCGTTTCTGCACGGAATTTTCCGCACCATGGGCACAGCGGATTTGGTTTTCCATAGGTGTACACGGTACTGTAAACCTGATGGAAAACTGCTACGAATTCGCAGCGGCCAATCCGCTGCGGATCCGCGGCCGATCCGCTGCGGATCCGCGGCCGATCCGCTGCGGATCCGCGGCCGATCCGCTGCGGATCCGCGGCCGATCCGCTGCGGATCCGCGGCCGATCCGCTGCGGATCCGCGGCCGATCCGCTGCGGATCCGCGGCCGATCCGCGGCCGATCCGCTGCGGATCCGCGGCCGATCCGCTGCGGATCCGCGGCCGATCCGCTGCGGATCCGCGGCCGATCCGCTGCGGATCCGCTGCCAAATCCGCACATGCCATAACCCTAACCCTACCCGTAACCCTAACCCTAGTTCTAACCCTAACCCTAGTTCTAACCCTAACCACAGTGGGAAAAAAAAAAAAAATATTTTCTTTATTTTATTATTGTCCCTATCTATGGGGGTGATAAAGGGGGGGGTTTATTTATTATTTTTTTAATTTTGATCGCTGTGGTAGAACCTACCACAGCGATCAAAATGTACCTGTAAGGAATCTGCCGGCCGGCGGGCGTACTGAGCATGCGCCCGCCATTTTGGAAGATGGCGGCGCCCAGCGAGGAGACGGCCGGACACCGGGAGGATCGGTAAGTATGAAGGGGTGGTGGGGGGGTGGATCTGAGCACAGGGGGGGTGATCGGAGGACGGGGGGAGCGGACAGCAGGACGGGGGAGCGGGCAGGAGCACGGGGCAGCGGAGCACAGGACGGAGGGGACCGGACCCCATAACGGAGCGGTGGGGGGGCGATCGGTGGGGTGGGGGGTGGTCACTTCAGGTTTTCCAGCCATGGCCGATGATATTGCAGCATCGGCCATGGCTGGATTGTAATATTTCACCTGTTTTTTAGGTGAAATATTACAAATCGCTCTGATTGGCAGTTTCACTTTCAACAGCCAATCAGAGCGATCGTAGCCACGGGGGGGTGAAGCCACCCCCCCTGGGCTGAAGTACCACTCCCCCTCTCCCTGCAGATCGGGTAAAATAGGAGTTAACCCCTTCACCCGATCTGCAGGGACGCGATCATTCCATGACGCCACATAGGCGTCATGGGTCGGATTGGCACGGGTTTTCATGACGCCTATGTGGCGTCATGGGTCGGGAAGGGGTTAATGCTTTTGCAGGGACTTCTAGTTTTTAAGTTTACAAAAATGATTTAATTATTTAAAAAAAAAAAGTGTCAAATGAGACTTGAAATTTATAACCCATCACGGCTTTGCGGTTTAGGAGTCAGGTGGAAGTTGCAGACAAGTTAAGGTGGACTCATTTTAACTAATAGAGGATGTAAAACCTCATGGTGGTGAGCAGGCTCGGCTTTGGTGGCCAGCCTCAAGGATGTTGTAATGGTAACATCAATCAGGGGCGGGCACAGTGGTTAAGCACAGGAGTGAGGATAATAGGGTCATTGGTGCCCTGAAAGTTTACTGGCTCTGCTTGAATGGCAAGTCAGTGCGGACCGCCCTTTTATGGTTGTCTGTCCTGATGCTGTATATCACAGCTGGGGATATCGCAGTACTTGTGAATCCCAATGTACTAGCACTCCACCTGACTCCTACTGTGATTATTTAATCCTGTGATTTGAATAAAAGCTGTGGCCATTTTGACAACCAAAATAATGTGTTTTGTGTATTTATTTTAGTACCTAGGTTTACAGTAGTTATGGTGGTTTTAAGAAGGAGTGGGGTCCATCCCATATCCAAAAGTCATGCGCCCTCTGCCTCCGGTAGCTACGCTACTGATGATCTATCATAAGATGACATGCTGCATAGTTCTAGGTGTGACTACCTAGTGGTTGTGGTGTGTATTGCAGCCTGTCGTGGGTTTTGGTTACATATTGCTATATGTATTTAATCAGTTTTGAGTAATTAGAATCCTAAGGCGAGGCTTCACAGAGCTATACATTGCCTGCACTGAGGTTTGTTGTACTCAGCAGAGCCAAGTAGTGCCCACATGTTGCCAAAAGATGACCCATTTTCTAGAAAAACAGACAACAGTAAATAAATACCCTGTAAAAGTGGGTGGGGAACAGAAACCCTAAAAAGCATCTCTTGATGAATCTAATGAACTGTACCTGCAGGTTTGTTTTCTGGGTCCCAAACTCTCTGAAATACTAAATCCATAAAGTTTTATAAGGTCCAAAAAAGTTTTACTAAGGTAGAAATTGTTGACCAACTGCCAAAAACGTGATGACGCTCCAGTGATGGGTGTTTCTGATATATTCACTAGGGGGCAGTGCAGCATTTCCAAAGGAAATACAAGAAAATCAACTCGGAGAAAATAAAGTGTAATAGGGGGAAAGTTTCCCTCCAAAATATCAGTTATCAAAGGGGGACTTTCTACATCTCTATTGGAGTCTGATATTTATTATTAACGTCAAACTTTGAATATTAACAATTAATATTCAACTTAGAGATGCGTTG
Organism: Ranitomeya variabilis; assembly: GCF_051348905.1. Classification (NCBI taxonomy): domain Eukaryota; kingdom Metazoa; phylum Chordata; class Amphibia; order Anura; family Dendrobatidae; genus Ranitomeya; species Ranitomeya variabilis. Next base: position 720,439,206 of record NC_135234.1, read on the forward strand.
ACGTTATCTGCTCCTTATACTGTATACTGAGACAAAACTGTGTATCAATAAAGAATAATTAGCAGCACTCCTTCCTAACATTGCTAACTAAAACTATCCCTATATTATACAAGGCTAGGCAGGGCCCAGTAAGTAAGGGGTTACACAGGAGGACACTTAGACCAATGTGTTTGTCATGCGCTGCTGATGGAATAATAATTATAATAATAATAATTTTTATTTATATAGCGCCAACATATTCCGCAGCACTTTACAATTAAGCGGGGACATGTACAGACAATAAATTCGGTACGAGTTAAGACAATTTAAACAGTGACATTAGGAGTGAGGTCCCTGCTCGCAAGCTTACAATCTACAAGGAAATGGGGGGACACAATAGGTGAAAAGTGCTCGTTATTTCAGGTCTGGCAATTATAATACATAGGGATTTTCATACAAAGCTGCATGATCCGGTCATCAGCCCGTGTGTTTAAGTGCAACAGTCAAGTATCAAGTGCAGTTATCATGTGCATGGAGGGTGTGGAGACAGATGAATAGTAGGGTGCAGATTCAGAGTAATATTTGGAAGGAGGGAACAGGGCAAAGTTAGTTTACTGAGTAGTTGATGTGGTAGGCTTGTTTGAAGAGATGGGTTTTCAAAGCGCGCTTGAATAGGTCGGGGCTAGGTATCAGCCTGATCGTCTGGGGAAGTGCATTCCAGAGAGCTGGTGTAGCACGAGAGAAGTCTTGGAGAAGGAGGTGGGAGGTTCGGATTATGGAGGATGTTAGTCTTAGGTCATTTGTAGAATGGAGGGCACGTGTAGGGCGATAGACAGAGATGAGAGAGGAGATATAAGGCGGTGCAGAACTGTGGAGAGCTTTGTAGGTGAGAGAGATGAGTTTATACTGGATCCTGTAGCGAATGGGTAGCCAGTGTAATGACTGGCACAAGAGGGAGGCATCGGTGAAGAAGCTGGACAGAAATATGACTCTGGCTGCCGCATTCAAGATGGATTGGAGAGGAGAAAGTTTGGTAAGATGGAGACCGATCAGAAGAGAGTTGCAGTAGTCCAGACGAGAATGAATAAGATCGACAGTAAGAGTCTTAGCAGTTTCAACGGTGAGAAAAGGTCGGATTCCGGAGATCTTTTTAAAATGCAGGTGACAAGAGCGAGTGAGTGATCGAATACAGGGAGTAAAGGAAAGTTTGGTGTCGAATGTGACCCCAAGACAGCGGGCATGCTGCTTGGGAGTTATGGTTGAACCCTCCAGGGTAATTTCGATGTTGGGTAGAGTGAGGTTCGTAGAATGGAATAAGGGTATGTTTCCACGGTCAGTAAGCGCTGCGGATTGGACGCTGCATTTATCTGCAGCGTCCAATCCGCAGAGGCCAGATGTTACAGCATAGTGGAGGGGACTTCATGAAACTTCCGGCTTCCCTGCGTATACGGACATGCGTCCTACTAGACCGCAGCATGTCTACTTATCTTGCGGAGACACTCAGTCTCCACAAGATAAATATCACAGTCCAATGTATATGATGCGGTGATTCCGCATGGTTCAATGAACACATATAAAAGCCGGCAGCGCATTGGACGGAGCGGACATGTGTTTGTGGTGTAAGATGGTTATGGTATTGGTGTCTATTTGTGGCCACTGGCCTCCCAGTGGTTGCAATGTGGTTTGCAGCCTGTTATGAGTTTTGCTAGAAACGATAATGTGATAAATTTGTACTATAAAAAATTCTCAAAAGTTCATGTAGATTAAGGTGGATACATATATAGTACGGCTCCGTTTCACGTGGGGCAAAATATTCAGGATAATGGTCTAACCTTGAATCTAATAGCTGGCCAAGGCAGAATCACAAGTACAGTATAATCTCTTTGTACCCAACACCCAAGACACTTTCCCTTCCATACCTACTGCACACCAGGTAAGCCTTTTTACACACATACAAAATCATTCCATCTCTCAAATACTCATGCTCTACATGTATATATATTTTGGAAGAGACATGATTTGACTTTTCAGGGCAGAACTCCTAAAAGTTGGCATTAGGTTTGACACTGTCCCATGTTGCCTCAGTTTTTATTGATTTGTTTCTTTTGCATTTTTAAGAAATCAGATAAAAAGATCCCAGACAGAATTTACCTTTCCCACCTTGATAACAAAAAATGTGAATAATGCTTTACTGCAATGTCTTTTTTTTCTGCCTATAAATAATTGAATCCTTCAAAATTTTTATAGTATAAATCTGCTGTGCTGACGATAAAAGATCATAACGAGCAGCGGGAGACATAAAATACAAATGTCAGCGCTTCAAGTAAGGTAACTGACTATGTATTATGAAAATGTAAATTTTTTTCTCCCGTAGGGCTCAGAAACAATATAGCAAATATGTTACCCTACAAAATAATAGAACTTCGCGCACATATATTGTCCTACATCCCTCTTGTAGGTAGCATAATGCCAGATAAGTGGTATACTTCTCTACAGTGCTAACAAAGTATAACAATACATGAATATATTATCCGCCACTTCTCTGTAATGCTGTGGATAAGCCCCCGATGTTACCTGAAAGGTAAAAAAAACAGGTTAGATTATACTCACCCAGGGGCGGTCCCGCTGCGGTCCGGTCCGATTGGTGTCGCGGTCCTGTCTGGGGCCTCCCATCTTCATACGCTGATGTCCTCTTCTTGTCTTCCTGCCACGGCTCCGGCGCAGGCGTACTTTATCTGTCCTGTTGAGGGCAGAGCAAAGTACTGCAGTGCGCAGGTGCCGGGAAAGAAGTCAGAGAGGCCCGGCGCCTGATCTCAGACTGGACCACCCCCAGGTGAGTATAATAAAACTCACTTTTCTTATCTTGCAGGTCGGATTGGGGGCTTATCTACAGCATTATAGAATGCTGTATATAAGCCCTGAGAGGCGTAGGCTGTATCTTATATCGGCCAAAACTGCTGACAGGTTCCCTTTAAGCCAGACACTGGTGAAACATTCAGATTTAGAGTTGTAGATATACAACATTATTATTATTATTATTTATATAGCACCATTGATTCCATGGTGCTGTACATGGGAAGGGGTCTCCAGCCTATGGCACTCATCTTCTAGTTGGTCAGTGTAGTTTCCCAATACCTACATGAACCAAAGATTGGAGACTACTAATCTATGACTTCTAATAAAGATCAGTTACTCATCAACCTCTCAAACTAGTGCATGACGCTCAACTTCAAAAGATACAGAAAGTAAAAGGTTCATATACTGCAATTTTTACTTTATCGTAAGCCAATAGTTTAACCTCGCCTGGTCGTTTATACGTGCCCACTCAGAAATATTACAGTAGGGTACCACCACAGTGCACCAATTCAGAATGACTTCCTCACAATGCTTCTATACACACTATGTATGTGTATATTCGAGCAGCGCCCAACACAATACGATGCCCTAAACACGCTATGGTGCATCAATATAGAATGATGTTCTTCATAATACATTCCACCACGCACAATATCAAGCCCACACAGCCACCTACACACATTATGATGCCCCCACAACTCCCACATATATTCAGGGCCGGTTTTACACAAAGTGGGGCCCTAGGCAAAAAATTAAAATAAGGCCCCCAATACTCACATATTGCACCATGACACTTAAACATTTAGGTTGTACTTACATGCGCTGAGTTCAGCCTGTTCAATGAGTATGATCGACAACATTGAAGTCGTGAAGTGGCTTTTGTTTCTCGGCCACTTTACACCGGCTAATGAAGAATGATGGGGACAGAACACTAGTATTCAATCTGTCCCCATACAGTATCATGTTATAAGCAGCAGGGCTGTCGGGTCGGAGTCAGTGTCCATTTTGGTGGAGTCGATATCAAATGAACAGACTCTGACTCCTTAAATACAGTATATAATTAGAGATGGTCGGACACCTGGAACCTGGATGCTCGGGTCCGGGGGGTTCGGCCAAACAGTTACAAAAAGTTCGGGTTCGGGTACCCGAACAGTACCCGGGGACCCGATCCCGATTCACTTGAATGGGGGGCTCGAACATCCAGTGTTTGTCATGCTGTTATGTGCATGACAGCGCGGCGAACACCGCTTCTTATTGGTGGTGAAATCATCCCCGCCAGTCAGAGAGCCGCGGTTCCCATGCTGTCATAAGATAGTGAGCGCTCAGCTGTGATCGTATAGACACACACACACACACTGCCACTGTGTGTCTATACCCAGCCATCTACATACCAGACTTCTGCACAACACAACTGATGGTCCCAACCCCATTTATAAGGCAAGAAATCCCACTTATTAGACCTGACAGGGCACACCTGTGAAGTGAACACCATTCCCGGTGACTACCTCTTGAAGCTCATCAAGAGAATGCCAAGAGTGTGCAAAGCAGTCATCAAAGCAAAAGGTGGCTATTTTGAAGAACCTAGAATATAAGACATAATTTCAGTTGTTTCATGCTTTTTTTGTTAAGTATATAATTCCACATGTGTTAATTCATAGTTTTGATGCCTTCAGTGTGAATGTACAATTTTCATAGTCATGAAAATACAGAAAAATCTTTAAATGAGAAGGTGTGTCCAAACTTTTGGTCTGTACTGTATACTAATAACATATAGTCAAGTTAGAGTAATGCAAAAAAATAAAATAAAAAATAATATATATATGCACATATACACACATACATACTGTATATAGCACACACTTATACAGTACACACACACTTAAACACACGTACATGGAACAAACATGCTGCACAACAATTGCTCATTTGATACATGTGATTAATATAAACACATACACATGCAGCGCGCCAGAGTCCTGGTCGTTGCAGTAATGTCGCTCTGCTACTAAGGGGAGTGATGTTACGTCTGATTGCACTAAAGGAGTTCACCTGACCAGGTATCACAGTCACACATTACACTTCACAGTCTGGCCACCAGGGGGAGCAAAGGGTTCTATGTATTAGGCCACTCCTCACACTCTGGTAAAACTGGGGGTTGGATAGGAAGTTAGGCAGAAGCTGACTGGGTTTTGCCCAGGCAACATCCTGTGAGAGAGGGAGTTACTGGGAAGATCCAGGGGGGTCTCTGTCAGGGGTGGGATCCTGACAGTGGCCTAGCGAAAAGGACAGATCGTTACGGAGCCGCGCCTGCACCCGTTGCGGCGGCATCTTAAGAAAGGACACGAAGTGAGGTTTATTGTGGAGAAGTGAGAAACGAGATCACAGCACAAAGGAGAATAGAACCAGTAGGAGTCGTGCTCTAAGATCGTGGCAACATCCTACTGAGGCGCGTAGCCGGTGGCCGGAACGCCGAGGAAGTATTGGGCTCCAAGCATTACTTCAAACAGCGGCAGGACAGTTAATTATAGGTTGGCTGTCTCACCTAATTCATCTAAGCAGACATAGGGGGCAACTGTGGGAGAGGGGCATCTCTAGGGTCCCTATAAAATAACTCCAGGCCTACCCCGTCATACGGGTGCGTCCTAGCCCGTCTGGGGGACGGAGAGAGAAAGAACATCAGTAACATACACGACAGTTGTGAGGACTATCCCGTGGGGCTCAGCAGGGAAGTACTACAACACACAGGCGCTAGTAGGTAGGCACTGATTTCCACCTGCAAAGGGAACTCTGGATGTGCCTTCGGACCGGCCGGTCTCAGCCAGCCCTGTTAGCAGTGCTCTGGATTGTGGATCCCGAAACCTTCAGTAAAGAGGTAAAGAGACTGCAACCCTGTGTCCTCGTTATTCATCGCGCCTTGCACCACGCACCATCATCACCCCTTTCATTGGATGCCCCTTAGCAGGGTCACAGACCGGGTCAAGCCACTGTGACAACCCCAGAACCGAGACAGAGAGGCCCGGTACCGAGTGCCCTGCGTCTGGGGGCGCTCCAACTTGGCGTCACGAACAGGATCTACTTAAGCCTGAAGAATCAGGTCATGTGTGCCTTGGAACTGTGTTATGGTTCTCAATGGCAAGAGAACATAGCCCAGCAAACATAAGTACTAGCTCTTGGAAGGATGGAAACTAAACTGACCATGAACTAAACCTGCCGCACAACTAACAGTAGCCGGGTAGCGTTGCCTACGTTTTTATCCCTAGACGCCCAGCGCCGGCCGGAGGACTAACTAATCCTGGCAGAGGAAAATATAGTCCTGGCTCACCTCTAGAGAAATTTCCCCGATAGGCAGACAGAGGCCCCCACATATATTGGCGGTGATTTTAGATGAAATGACAAACGTAGTAAGAAAATAGGTTTAGCAAAATTGAGGTCCGCTTACTAGATAGCAGGAAGACAGAAAGGGCACTTTCATGGTCAGCTGAAAACCCTATCAAAATACCATCCTGAAATTACTTTAAGACTCTAGTATTAACTCATAACATCAGAGTGGCAATTTCAGATCACAAGAGCTTTCCAGACACAGAAACGAAACTACAGCTGTGAACTGGAACAAAATGCAAAAACAAACGAGGACTAAAGTCCAACTTAGCTGGGAGTTGTCTAGCAGCAGGAACATGCACAGAAAGGCTTCTGATTACAATGTTGACCGGCATGGAAGTGACAGAGGAGCAAGGTTAAATAGCGACTCCCACATCCTGATGGAAACAGGTGAACAGAGGGGATGATGCACACCAGTTCAATTCCACCAGTGGCCACCGGGGGAGCCCAAAATCCAATTTCACAACAGTACCCCCCCCTCAAGGAGGGGGCACCGAACCCTCACCAGAACCACCAGGGCGATCAGGATGAGCCCTATGAAAGGCACGGACCAGATCGGAGGCATGAACATCAGAGGCAGTCACCCAAGAATTATCCTCCTGACCGTATCCCTTCCATTTGACCAAATACTGGAGTTTCCGTCTGGAAACACGGGAGTCCAAGATTTTTTCCACAACGTACTCCAACTCGCCCCCAACCAACACCGGAGCAGGAGGCTCAACGGAAGGCACAACCGGTACCTCATACCTGCGCAACAATGACCGATGAAAAACATTATGAATAGAAAAAGATGCAGGGAGGTCCAAACGGAAGGACACAGGGTTAAGAATCTCCAATATCTTGTACGGGCCGATGAACCGAGGCTTAAACTTAGGAGAAGAAACCCTCATAGGGACAAAACGAGAAGACAACCACACCAAGTCCCCAACACAAAGCCGAGGACCAACCCGACGCCGGCGGTTGGCAAAAAGCTGAGTCTTCTCCTGGGACAACTTCAAATTGTCCACTACCTGCCCCCAAATCTGATGCAACCTCTCCACCACAGCATCCACTCCAGGACAATCCGAAGATTCCACCTGACCAGAAGAAAATCGAGGATGAAACCCCGAATTACAGAAAAAAGGAGACACCAAGGTGGCAGAGCTGGCCCGATTATTGAGGGCAAACTCCGCTAAAGGCAAAAAAGCAACCCAATCATCCTGATCTGCAGACACAAAACACCTCAAATATGTCTCCAAGGTCTGATTCGTCCGCTCGGTCTGGCCATTTGTCTGAGGATGGAAAGCAGACGAGAAAGACAAATCTATGCCCATCCTAGCACAGAATGCTCGCCAAAATCTAGACACAAATTGGGTTCCTCTGTCAGAAACGATATTCTCCGGAATACCATGCAAACGGACCACATTTTGAAAAAACAGAGGAACCAACTCGAAAGAAGAAGACAACTTAGGCAGGGGAACCAAATGGACCATCTTAGAGAAACGGTCACACACCACCCAGATGACAGACATCTTCTGAGAAACAGGAAGATCCAAAATAAAATCCATCGAGATGTGCGTCCAGGGCCTCTTCGGGATAGGCAAGGGCAACAACAATCCACTAGCCCGAGAACAACAAGGCTTGGCCCGAGCACAAACGTCACAAGACTGCACAAAGCCTCGCACATCTCGAGACAGGGAAGGCCACCAGAAGGACCTTGCCACCAAATCCCTGGTACCAAAGATTCCAGGATGACCTGTCAACGCAGAAGAATGAACCTCAGAAATGACTTTACTGGTCCAATCATCAGGAACAAACAGTCTACCAGGTGGGCAACGATCAGGTCTATCCGCCTGAAACTCCTGCAAGGCCCGCCGCAGGTCTGGAGAAACGGCAGACAATATCACTCCATCCTTAAGGATACCTGTAGGTTCAGAGTTACCAGGGGAGTCAGGCTCAAAACTCCTAGAAAGGGCATCCGCCTTAACATTCTTAGAACCCGGCAGGTAGGACACCACAAAATTAAACCGAGAGAAAAACAACGACCAGCGCGCCTGTCTAGGATTCAGGCGTCTGGCGGACTCAAGATAAATTAGATTTTTGTGGTCAGTCAATACCACCACCTGATGTCTAGCCCCCTCAAGCCAATGACGCCACTCCTCAAAAGCCCACTTCATGGCCAAAAGCTCCCGATTCCCAACATCATAATTCCGCTCGGCGGGCGAAAATTTACGCGAGAAAAAGGCACAAGGTCTCATCACGGAACAATCGGAACTTCTCTGCGACAAAACTGCCCCAGCTCCGATTTCAGAAGCGTCGACCTCAACCTGAAAAGGAAGAGCAACATCAGGCTGACGCAACACAGGGGCGGAAGAAAAGCGGCGCTTAAGCTCCCGAAAGGCCTCCACAGCAGCAGGGGACCAATCAGCAACATCAGCACCCTTCTTAGTCAAATCAGTCAATGGTTTAACAACATCAGAAAAACCAGCAATAAATCGACGATAAAAGTTAGCAAAGCCCAAAAATTTCTGAAGACTCTTAAGAGAATAGGGTTGCGTCCAATCACAAATAGCCTGAACCTTGACAGGATCCATCTCGATGGAAGAGGGGGAAAAAATATATCCCAAAAAGGAAATCTTTTGAACCCCAAAAACGCACTTAGAACCCTTCACACACAAGGAATTAGACCGCAAAACCTGAAAAACCCTCCTGACCTGCTGGACATGAGAGTCCCAGTCATCTGAAAAAATCAAAATATCATCCAGATACACAATCATAAATTTATCCAAATAATCACGGAAAATGTCATGCATAAAGGACTGAAAGACTGAAGGGGCATTTGAAAGACCAAAAGGCATCACCAAATACTCAAAGTGGCCCTCGGGCGTATTAAATGCGGTCTTCCACTCATCCCCCTGCTTAATTCGCACCAAATTATACGCCCCACGGAGATCTATCTTAGAGAACCACTTGGCCCCCTTTATGCGAGCAAACAAATCAGTCAGCAGTGGCAACGGATATTGATATTTAACCGTGATTTTATTCAAAAGCCGATAATCAATACACGGTCTCAAAGAGCCATCTTTCTTAGCCACAAAGAAAAAACCGGCTCCTAAGGGAGATGACGAAGGACGAATATGTCCCTTTTCCAAGGACTCCTTTATATATTCTCGCATAGCAGCATGTTCAGGCACAGACAGATTAAATAAACGACCCTTAGGGTATTTACTACCCGGAATCAAATCTATGGCACAATCGCACTCCCGGTGCGGAGGTAATGAACCAAGCTTAGGTTCTTCAAAAACGTCACGATATTCAGTCAAGAATTCAGGAATCTCAGAGGGAATAGATGATGAAATGGAACCACAGGTACGTCCCCATGCGTCCCCTTACATCCCCAGCTTAACACAGACATAGCTTTCCAGTCAAGGACTGGGTTATGAGATTGCAGCCATGGCAATCCAAGCACCAACACATCATGTAGGTTATACAGCACAAGAAAGCGAATAATCTCCTGATGATCCGGATTAATCCGCATAGTTACTTGTGTCCAGTATTGTGGTTTATTACTAGCCAATGGGGTGGAGTCAATCCCCTTCAGGGGTATAGGAGTTTCAAGAGGCTCCAAATCATACCCACAGCGTTTGGCAAAGGACCAATCCATAAGACTCAAAGCGGCGCCAGAGTCGACATAGGCATCCGCGGTAATAGATGATAAAGAACAAATCAGGGTCACAGATAGAATAAACTTAGACTGTAAAGTGCCAATTGAAACAGACTTATCAAGCTTCTTAGTACGCTTAGAGCATGCTGATATAACATGAGTTGAATCACCGCAATAGAAGCACAACCCATTTTTTCGTCTTAAATTCTGCCGTTCACTTCTGGACAGAATTCTATCACATTGCATATTCTCTGGCGTCTTCTCAGTAGACACCGCCAAATGGTGCACAGGTTTGCGCTCCCGCAGACGCCTATCGATCTGGATAGCCATTGTCATGGACTCATTCAGGCCCGCAGGCACAGGGAACCCCACCATAACATCCTTAATGGCATCAGAGAGACCCTCTCTGAAATTCGCCGCCAGGGCGCACTCATTCCACTGAGTAAGCACAGCCCATTTACGGAATTTCTGGCAGTATATTTCAGCTTCGTCTTGCCCCTGAGATAGGGACATCAAGGCCTTTTCCGCCTGAAGCTCTAACTGAGGTTCCTCATAAAGCAACCCCAAGGCCAGAAAAAACGCATCCACATTGAGCAACGCAGGATCCCCTGGAGCCAATGCAAAAGCCCAATCCTGAGGGTCGCCCCGGAGCAAGGAAATCACAATCCTGACCTGCTGAGCAGGATCTCCAGCAGAGCGAGATTTCAGGGACAAAAACAACTTGCAATTATTTTTGAAATTTAGAAAGCAAGATCTATTCCCCGAGAAAAATTCAGGCAAAGGAATTCTAGGTTCAGATATAGGAACATGAACAACAAAATCTTGTAAATTTTGAACTTTCGTGGTGAGATTATTCAAACCTGCAGCTAAACTCTGAATATCCATTTTAAACAGGTGAACACAGAGCCATTCCAGGATTAGAAGGAGAGAGAGAGAGAGAAAGGCTGCAATATAGGCAGACTTGCAAGAGATTCAATTACAAGCACACTCAGAACTGAAGGGAAGGGAAAAAAAAAAAAATCTTCAGCAGACTTCTCTTTTCTCTCCTTTCTCTGTCAGTTAATTTAACCCTTTTTGGCCGGTCAAACTGTTATGGTTCTCAATGGCAAGAGAACATAGCCCAGCAAACATAAGTACTAGCTCTTGGAAGGATGGAAACTAAACTGACCATGAACTAAACCTGCCGCACAACTAACAGTAGCCGGGTAGCGTTGCCTACGTTTTTATCCCTAGACGCCCAGCGCCGGCCGGAGGACTAACTAATCCTGGCAGAGGAAAATATAGTCCTGGCTCACCTCTAGAGAAATTTCCCCGATAGGCAGACAGAGGCCCCCACATATATTGGCGGTGATTTTAGATGAAATGACAAACGTAGTAAGAAAATAGGTTTAGCAAAATTGAGGTCCGCTTACTAGATAGCAGGAAGACAGAAAGGGCACTTTCATGGTCAGCTGAAAACCCTATCAAAATACCATCCTGAAATTACTTTAAGACTCTAGTATTAACTCATAACATCAGAGTGGCAATTTCAGATCACAAGAGCTTTCCAGACACAGAAACGAAACTACAGCTGTGAACTGGAACAAAATGCAAAAACAAACGAGGACTAAAGTCCAACTTAACTGGGAGTTGTCTAGCAGCAGGAACATGCACAGAAAGGCTTCTGATTACAATGTTGACCGGCATGGAAGTGACAGAGGAGCAAGGTTAAATAGCGACTCCCACATCCTGATGGAAACAGGTGAACAGAGGGGATGATGCACACCAGTTCAATTCCACCAGTGGCCACCGGGGGAGCCCAAAATCCAATTTCACAACAGAACTGTGTCTGAATTGTGCTTGAACTGTGACTTATTGCAAAGACTGTGTATTGCCACTTGCCACCAAAAGTTTCCACCAAAACCGCCGCCATTGCAGCGCCAAGAGGAGCGCAAGAGAAGAAGGGCATGTAAGTGGGCGTGAACAAGCTGAAGAGCGCGGAAAATAATGGCCGCCCAGTCTAAATATTTCTGTACCTTGAGGACGTGTCCGTCAGCAGCTGAGATCCGCCTCCTGATTCTCAATGGCGGGCGGAGACAAAGGAAGCGAAACCGCCCACGAAGGAGAGAGCGGGAAAAGGACGAGGAAGAAGAAGTGAGCCACATGGGAGATGCCATGGCCAGCCGCCCAGGATCGGAGCGTGGGGTCGGAGCAAGGGACTCCCCCAGCTACCCGGAGAGATACCGCGGCCAGGCATCACCTGTTGGCCCTGACTTCCTGCAGGCCGGAGTGGACGAGCTCAGCGATCAACTCCGGCAGACGCAGCTGAGCACTGAGGCCGGGTGGAAGAAGACCGTCATCATGGGCCTCACCAGATGTCTGTCGGCAGCCTCGTCTGGTCCGGAGCAAGAAAGAAGTTTCAGCGCTCCGAAGCCAGAAAGCAAGGCCCTGCCGGAAAGCGAGATGCTGCAAACGGAGATGACAACGCCGCAGCGCAAGGCCCCGCAGCCAGCGTTCCAGACCCCAGCGGAGACGGAGCAGACCGGCACCGGAGGGACCGCATCTGAAGCAGGTATGAAGAACGACCCTGCCCCGGTGACTGAGGAACTATTGATAGGCCCCGTCGCAGCGCCACCTGCTGCCCTGAATAAGACTACCTCTGAACCGACGAGTCCCAGCACTACTACTACAGTGTGCATTATCTCTACTACTAAACCTACTATTGAAACTGACATTCGAACCCAGATTCCCAATGACTTGACTATACCTGAAAAACCGATTAGTGACATTGATACCGCATCGGATGAGAAGTCGAACACAGATTTTCCCAGGCCAGGAAGTGTTCACTACCAACTGATGCCTTGCAACCTACCATGAGAATAAACCTCGGAACCATGAGTATGTAAATAGATAACTGTTTGTTTTCCTGTTTTTTGCTGCTAAAGCCCGTCTAGGGTTACTTCTTAAAGGGATCCCTTTTGTTTACCAGGGATCCCTATTGTTTTTGCTTTTTGTTTTTTCTTTTGTTCATCATTGTTTACAAAGACTGCCGAATCATGGACGGTGAATGGTTCACAAACTGTGTTGTAAATAGTTTGCACCTTCTTAAAGGTGCCCCCTACTGGTTTTACAAAAAAAGGAGAACTTTTTGAAGAGACTGTTATTGAATACAGCGCAGAAGTTCTTGCCTTAAACGGACTTGCAGATAGAGAGTCTGCACTACCTCAAAGAGACTTGGTTCCCTCTTAAAGGGAATGTTCGTGTGTTGCACTTAAGTATAATGTTATTTTAAGAATGTTGAATAGTAATGAATAGTGTGTAGTTATTTAAGAAATAATAGGAAATGTTTGATGATGTTACTAGAGATTGAGGACAGGAAAGAGTTGAAAGCCGAATTTCAATAAAGTGAACCCGTAGGGGTTAGTGAGTCCTCCTGGAAACCATAGAGAGATGGTTGATTGATCTTATACTGTGAATAAAAATTGAGCTTATAAAAGAAAAGAGGCAGTAGGCCCGGACGAGTAGCCAGGCGGTCCTGCATGTTCGAAGTAAAAGTGTTGCATTTAGAAAAGAGAAATAAAGACAAAGTTAATTTATATTTCAGAGTTTTATAGTAAGCCTTTAGTGGGTTCAGCCTATACACCCTTAAAGGAGAAGTTAAATTATTGTTCAAAAATTTGCACTTAGTAGATAGAATACCCGGCTGGTTAATGATGGTTATTTATAGTCGAGTTAGTCATAAGTGTTATTTATAACCTTGAGTAAAAATGTAAATATGTTTCCGTTTGTAACATTCAAGTGTCCTCACCTCCCATAAAGGGAAGCACTGTTAAATTTACTTGTTCATTGCATTTCAAAATTTGTATGTCTTTTGCTAACATGTATTGTTGTTCTCCTTCCCAGTCCGGGAGTACTGGATTTAACCGGGGGGAGTGCAGCGCCCCAGAGTCCTGGTCGTTGCAGTAATGTCGCTCTGCTACTAAGGGGAGTGATGTTACGTCTGATTGCACTAAAGGAGTTCACCTGACTAGGTATCACAGTCACACATTACACTTCACACTCTGGCCACCAGGGGGAGCAAAGGGTTCTATGTATTAGGCCACTCCTCACACTCTGGTAAAACTGGGGGTTGGATAGGAAGTTAGGCAGAAGCTGGCTGGGTTTTGCCCAGGCAACATCCTGTGAGAGAGGGAGTTACTGGGAAGATCCAGGGGGGTCTCTGTCAGGGGTGGGATCCTGACAGTGGCCTAGCGAAAAGGACAGATCGTTACGGAGCCGCGCCTGCACCCATTGCGGCGGCATCTTAAGAAAGGACACGAAGCGAGGTTTATTGTGGAGAAGTGAGAAACGAGATCACAGCACAAAGGAGGATAGAACCAGTAGGAGTCGTGCCCTAAGATCGTGGCAACATCCTACTGAGGCGCGTAGCCGGTGGCCGGAACGCTGAGGAAGTATTGGGCTCCAAGCATTACTTCAAACAGCGGCAGGACAGTTAATTATAGGTTGGCTGTCTCACCTAAATCACCTAAGCAGACAACGGAGGCAAATGTGGGAGAGGGGCGTCTCTAGGGTCCCTATAAAATAACTCCAGGCCTACCCCGTCATACGGGTGCGTCCTAGCCATATCATCTGGGGGACGGAGAGAGAAAGAACATCAGAAACAGACACAACAGTTGTGAGGACTATCCCGTGGTGCTCAGCAGGGAAGTACTACAACACACAGGCGCTAGTAGGTAGGCACTGATTTCCACCTGCAAAGGGAACCCTGGATGTGCCTTCGGACCGGCCGGTCTCAGCCAGCCCTGTTAGCAGTGCTCTGGATTGTGGATCCCGAAGCCTTCAGTAAAGAGGTAAAGAGACTGCAACCCTGTGTCCTCGTTATTCATCGCGCCTTGCACCACACACCATCATCACCCCTTTCATTGGATGCCCTGTCATGATTCTCAATGGCGAGAGAACATAGCCCAGCATATATGAGAACTAGCTCTTGGAAGATGGAAACTATACTGACCATGAACTAAACCTGCCGCACAACTAGAAGTGGCCGGGTAGCATGCCTACGTTTTTTTATCCCTAGATGCCCAGCGCCAGCCGGAGAACTACCTAATCCTAGCAGAGGAAAAGACAGTCCTGGCTCACCTCTAGAGAAATTTTCCCAAAAGGCAGACAGAGGCCCCCACATATATTGGCGGTGATTTTAGATGAAATGACAAACGTAGTATGAAAATAGGTTTAGCAAAAATCGAGGTCCGCTTACTAGATAGCAAGAAGACAGAAAGGGCACTTTCATGGTCAGCAGAAAACCCTATCAAAACACCATCCAGAAATTACTTTAAGACTCTAGCATTAACTCATAACACCAGAGTGGCAATTTCCGCTCACAAGAGCTTTCCAGACACAGTAACGAAACAGCAGCTGTGAACAGGAACAAAATGCAAAAACACACAAGGACAAAAGTCCAACTTAGCTGGGAGTTGTCTAGTAGCAGGAACATGCACAGAAAGGCTTCTGATTACATTGTTGACCGGCATGAAACTGACAGAGGAGCAAGGTTATATAGCGACTCCCACATCCTGATAGGAGCAGGTGAACAGAGGGGATGATGCACACAAGTACAATTCCACAAGTGGCCACCGGGGGAGCCCAGAATCCAATTTCACAACAATGCCCCTTAGCAGGGTCACGGACCGGGTCAAGCCACCGTGACAACCCCAGAACCGAGACAGAGAGGCCCGGTACCGAGTGCCCCGTGGCCCTGCATCTGGGGGCGCTCCACACATAGCTCAGACAGCACACACTAGACACTATACACTACACATACACGCACTGCTTTATGCTGGAGGGAATGAGATGCTCCACACTATGAGCTGCAGCTCCTCCTGCTCCCAGCAGCACTGTCCCAGCAGACACCTCCCTGCCTTCTCCTCTGCTGCGACTGCCAACAAGAGCAGGAGTTGCTCACAGCAGGTTGGGAGCCATCATCACCAGGAGCAGCACACACAGTGCTGCACTACTTACCTCACAGCTCAGGTTGGTAGGTGCCAGGTCTTTAGCTCTCCTTCCCCTCAGAAGCTCCATGCAGGAGAACAGGCGCACTTGCCAATGAGTACATCACCTGTGGTGACATCACGGTCACATGGCTGATCACATGATTATGATGTCACTACAGGTCCTCAACTGTCTCTACATCAGAAACTTCACTGGTTATCAGTGGAGCTTCTGTTGTAGACACTGGGGGCCCCCAAGGGAGTGGGGCCCTAAGCAGTTGCCTAGTCTGCCTTGCCCTAACACTGGCCCTGCATATATTATGACGCCCCTGGAACGCCCGCCAGGGCCGTGGGGTACCCGGTACTGGGTCCGGTGTTCACAGGGGGTTGTCACTGTGGCGACCGATGTCTGAGGCCCTGGGAGCCCATGTAAAAGGGAAATTGGCTAAAGTTTATGTTCGTGATGCCACCTGTGGTATTTGGTCATTGAGGACCAACGCTGTTTTAAGGGGTCCTCTGGGGTGATGTTATGGCAGCTAGATGGTATAACTTCCCACAGGTGAAGTAGGTCCCCAGGGCTCCCGGTGTGTAGATGGAAGATGATGAATGGCGCAGTAAGGAACAAGGGCACAGGTTTGCAGTCCCTTTACCTGGTTTACTGAAGACTTCAGGCAGCCACAGTCCAGGGTACCAGATCACAGGGCAGGCAGGGTCCGGCCGGCTTGAAAGTGAATCCAGAGTCCCCTTTACCAGGTGGAGTTAAAAGCCTTCCTCATAGCATGGTGGTGTTGTAGTCCTTTACTGCCTATGGCTTATGATAAGGTCCTCACAGTTCTTCTCTGTCCTCCATAAATGTGTGACATATGGCAGGTGACTTGAGACTTTTTACAGGATCTCTATCATGACCCGGCCTCTATGTGTCACTGAGCCTCCTGGGTATTAGGGCTGACAGGTGATATGTAATACAGCTGTCCTGCCGGTTTCTGCTGTCAGTCTTCGGTGTTCCGGCTACCGGTAATCTGCGCCAGCCAGGGAGGTAGCTAATTCACTGCTCTGCTCCACTGGTGTAACTTCTCCTGTGCTTCGCTCTCCCACACGCTCACTACAATCTGTTTGGCTTTCGGTATTATCTCTGTCCAGGAGCTGCAGCACTATATCGTGGCTGCACGGCTCCTCATACGTTCTTCCTGCCTCAGACTGCTCCAGTCTGCTCTCTGGCACTATCTGACTAACTTTCCCTCCAAACCACAATATATCTCTATATGCAGGGGAGTCACCTAGAAATGGGATCAAAAGCTCCCCCTTGTGGCCAGGAGAGTGAACATGTTGCATGTTTGTGTTACCTGGTGAGAGTTATCCTTCATCGCTTACTAGCGTGACATCACTCTCCCCGTGAGGAAAGCAACGCCACTGTGACGACCTGGACCCTGGGGCGTCTCATCCCCACACACTATAGTACCCTCCCATACAGTTTGATGCCCCCCCACAGTACAGTGAGGCCTATACAGCCTCCTCCAATAAAATATGATGGCCGGACATACAGTAAAATGTCCCCGTAAAATATGATACCACCAGTGTCCTAAAAACAATGCTGCTACCACAGTTCTCCTACACACACACACTATGATGCCCCTACAGTTCCCAAACAGTATTATGCCCCCATTAGTACATTCCCCAACATAGAGTGCTACCCACACACAATATGATGCCCTCACAGCCACCCATGCGCAATACGATGGCCCCCAGTCTCCTCTTCATGTGGTATGATCCACTTACAGCTCACACATACAGTATGCATCCAACGCCCTCACACAGTATGATGCCACCACAGTGCCCCCTATACACTATAATGCCCTACAGTGCCGAATACAGTATTATTCCCCCTAAGTACATTTCTCCATATACAGTATGATGCTCACACCGGTCCCCATGCAAAATTATGCCCCCACAGTCACACACACACAGTATGATGACCTTCACAACTCCCACACAGATGATATTCCCCACAGCTCCTCCCTACAATGATGCCCCCTAGACAGTCTAAATAGACAATATGATTTCTCCACAACCCCCATTTACTATATTAAATAACCAATAACCCCACACACAGTATGATGTCCCTTCTGTGCTCAATACAATATGTGCCATATACACTATACAATATGATGCCCCTAAAGTAAAATCCCCCAAATACAGTATAATGCCCACATATCCACCTACACAAAGTATAATGGATCCCCACAGCTCTCACACAAGCTCCAAAAACACATTGATTCCAAGACTGTTTCCCCCCCCCCCCCCACACACACACACACAGTATACTGCACCCACGATCCCCCACACACTATATGATTAATCCCACAGCCCCCCCACACAGTTTTCTCCCAGAAAATTATTTCAATTACACATTTTGTTATATACATGTTGTTAGGTGTTGAGTTCCTGCCTCTGCACAGGGGGAATCTCGGGCCATCTCCGCTGCAGTCTCCCATTCTTCTCCTGCCGCAGTGGAGCCTGCTCAGCGGAGATGTCGGTCCCAGCGTCTCACTCAGTCTGACTCTGTACAAAGGGTTACTGCTGCTTTTCCAGCTTCTGCCATTGAAGCCAGTGCTGGGCAGCGGCGAGCAGACGCTTTTGGGACTAAGTCCTGCTTTTCTCCTTCTGAGCATGCCCAGGGTAAGATCTCTCATTGGAGATCGAGGGTCACATGCTCAGGTACTGCAGCAAAGTCCATTGGTTCTCCAGGAAGGTCCTGAAGGTGCTCAGGCTCTGTGGCAGCCTCTCATTGGTCCTTCTAGGAAGGTCTTGTACTTGCTGCAGCTATAAAAGGCTCGCATCGCCGCACGGCCATGCGCTAGTATCAATCCAAATATGTGCTTTGCGCCAGTGTGGTTATGTATGAATGGATTCAGGGACCCGGCTGAAATAAGCCCCTAGGATTCTGGCATCTCCGGTGAGGAGATTGTGTGTGTGCATAACCACTGACTGTTATCAGTTCGGCAGCAAGCTTGTGCTACTGTGAGGCTAACAGGGCTCAGTGCTTTCCTCTCACAGCTACTCTGCGAAGTAACAGAGCTAGTCTATACCACCAAACAGTGCCACCATTCACTAGCAGCAGGTTCCTCCTGCACGGTGGACCCCGGGCTGCGAACGCACCATTTATAATAAACAGCTATATTTACTCGGTGCGTTCCGCTAGCCGTAACACATGTTTATTTCCTTTGTGTGTTTTGGAAGAACGCAAAAAAAGCTGAAAAAGATACAAATCCAACATCATTTCATACAAAATCCCCAAAATTGGCCAAACTAAATTGCTGGTTCCCTCAACTTAATATTTGGTTGCAGACTCTTTGGAATAAACCACTGCAATCAATCGCTTCCTATAGCCATCAACAAGATTCGTACACCTCTGAACTGGAATTTTAGATGACTCTTCATATGCATACTGCTCTAGGTCTCTCATATTTGAAGGCACCTTCTCCCATCAGCAATTTTAAGATCTCTCCACAGGTGTTCAAACTGATTTAGATCCAGACCCATTGTTGGTGACTTCAGATTTCTCTAACGCTTTGTTTCCATTCACTTCTGGATGCTTCTTGAAGTATGTTTGAGGTCATTGTTCTGCTGGAAGACCCATGATCTATAATGCAATGCCAGGTTTCTGACACTGAGCACTACATTGCAACCAAAAATCCTTTAGTAATCTTCACAATTCATGGTGCCTTGCAAACAATCAAGGCACCGAGTGCCAGAGGCAGTACAGCAATCCTAAAACATCTTTGAATCTCCACCATATTTGACTGTAGGTACTATGTTCTCTTCTTTGTAGGCCTCATTCCATTTTCGGTAAATAGTAGAGTTGTGTGTTTTACCAAAAAGCTCTATCTTGGTCTCATCTGTGCACAGGATGCTTTCCAAGAAGGATTTTGGCTTAGTCAATGTATTTTGGCAAACTGCAGTCTAGCTTTCTTATGTCTATGTGTCAGCAGTGGGGTCTCCTGCCATAGCGTTTCATTTCATTCAGATGTTGACGGATGGTTCACGTTGACACTGATGCACTCTGAGTCTGCAGGACAGCTTGAATTTCTTTGGAATTTGATTGGGGCTGCTTATTCACCATCTGGACCATTCTGCGTTGCAAACTTTAATCAATTTTTCTCTGCAATCCACGTTCCAGGGAGATTAGCTATAGTCATATGGGTTGTAAACTTCATCATTATATTATGCACCGTATATAAAGGAGCATCAAGATCTCTGGAGATGGACTTGTAACCTTGAGATTGTTGGTATTGTTCAACAATTTTGGTTCTCAAGTCCTCAGACTGTTCTCTTCTTCTCTTTCTTTTCTCCATGCTTAGTGTTGCACACAGACACACAATGAAAAGATTAAATCACCTTTTCCCCTTTTTATCTGGTTTCAGGTGTGATTTTCATATTGCCCACACCTGTTGCTTGTCACGAGTGAGTTTGAGCGAACATCACATGCTTGAAACAAAGTTGTTAACCCACAATTTTGGAATGGTGCCAACAATTTTGTCCAGACCATTTTGGGGTTTTGAAGTGAAATTATTTCCAATTTGCCTTTTCTTTCCTCTTCCGCTGTTTTTTTTGTGCTGTTTCAATACACACACAATGTGTACGATGTGTATAAGAAAATGTGTAATTGCAATAATTTTCTCGGATAAATACTTTGTTTTCTGGAACAATTTTAACACTTTCGGACATGACAAATTAGTAAAACAAAGAAAAATATGTGAAATAATATATAAAAATATATAAATATGGTATCGCCATAATCATACAATCTTGAAGAATAAAGTTAACATGTTATTTAAATTGCATGATGAACCATGAAAAAATATCACCTCTAAGAAAAGTTACAGAATTGCTGTTTTTTGTTTATTGCCCCTTTCTAGAAAATGGAATGAAAATGAGTCAAAGTTACGTGAAACCCAAAATGTTCCATTTAAACTTCAACTACACCCTTCAAAACGTAAGCTCTCTCACAGCTTTGTTGCTAAAATACACCAGTTATGAGATATTATAAAGTTATCATCTTTCATTTTCTCTGCCGAAATCATGAATATTTCAATCTTGAATCCATTTTATGTTCCTCTCTTGCTGCTGTGGGCGATATAATATTAAGTTTTTTTGTACATGGTGAGAATGTCTTCATGTTTTGATTATGAGGATGTATAATTTATGTGGATAAAATAGCTGTCAAATAGACATTTAACAGTGCGATAAGCGACGGTCACTCTCGGCGGACTCCCCCCCAATTGAGAGAGTAGATAGTTGATGTCATTGTTAATTGAACTTATGTTTCTGAGATAATTACAACTTATTGAAGTCATACTCACATTATATTAGCTCATTCATATGAGGGGTCTCCAATCCCTTATTATACAATAATATTATACGACCTGTAACTTTTTGCTTCTGCAATGTAGAGTTCATATTTAACGTATTTAATGCATATATTACACTGTTTTTTTAAATAACAGGCTGACCTCTATGATCCCCTGAGGGGCGCCTGAGTAAACTTTTGGACTAGCTTAACAAGTGTTCAGAAATGTGTAAAAACTCAGCAGAATTCTAAAAAAAAAGTTTCAGAAAAAGTTGAGAGATTCGCAGTAATTATGTTATATGTAACTATTAGCAATGTGTATTAAATGTTTAGTAAATATTTGTTCTGCAGATGCCAGTGAAAAATAGGATTGGGCATGTTGACTTTTAATATGCCTGATCCTTTGTGCCCAATGAATGTAGGCTGCTGTCCGAAGTGTTTGGCAACATCTTCTCCACTTTCCCAAATGAGAACACATTCACACTTGGTAGAACCGAGCATGCATGTGTACAAGTAGGCCAGGACAAATGCTGATGTAGCATGCACAGGCATAGTGTCCTATACCATAATTTATATATGTAAGAATAGCTTTACTTTGTATGGAGAATGATGTTTCTACACATATAATATAGACGTTGCAGCACGTTATTCCAACAGTTGTAAGGCACCATCTGTAGAGAGGGCACTTGCTATATCATACTATTCCAGATGTATAGCCATACTCAACCTCTGCGCCATTCATTGTCTATGAGATCGCTGGAAAAAGTACAGCAATGCACTACTTCCCTAAAATCCTACAGACAATGAATGGAACAGGCATCAAACATGTGTACCTTTATTCAATTCAAATGTCATGATCCAGGTCGGAGTTTGCTTCTTGCTTTTCTTTCCCCGGCCTGGTTATGGTGGGGTTAACCTTTCCTGCCTCTCTTTGGTTCCTGGGTGGCTATTTATTGTAGCCATTTCTGGTAGCATTTGTCAGTGATAGTTCCAGTCTCTGGCTTGAGCTACTGACCTGTATACCCTAGTGATCCTTCTGCCTCTGACTACCCGTATTTGTGCCTGACCCGTTCCCTATCAATGACTTAGTATGTGTTTGGTGGTTTCCTTCAGTGTACGACTCGGCTTGAATGCTGAACCCTGCCTCCAGCTTTCCATCTTCCTCCGGAAGCCTGTGCTAGCATTTCATAGTTACATAGTTATTAAGGTTGAAGGAAGACTTTAAGTCCATCTAGTTCAACCCATAGCCTAACCTAACATGCCCTAACATGTTGATCCAGGGGAAGGCAAAAAAAAACCCATGTGGTAAGAGTAAGCTCCACCATGGGGAAAAAAATTCCTTCCCGACCCCACATACGGCAATCAGACTAGTTCCCTGGATCAACGCCCTATCAAGGAATCTAGTGTATATACCCTGTAACATTATACTTTTCCAGAAGGCATCCAGTCCCCTCTTAAATTTAAGTAATGAATCACTCATTACAACATCATACGGCAGAGAGTTCCATAGTCTCACTGCTCTTACAGTAAAGAATCCGCGTCTGTTATTATGCTTAAACCTTTTTTCCTCCAGACGTAGATGATGCCCCCTTGTACCTGTCACCGGTCTATGATTAAAAAGATCATCAGAAAGGTCTTTGTACTGTCCCCTCATATATTTATACATTAACATAAGATCACCCCTTAGCCTTCGTTTTTCCAAACTAAATAGCCCCAAGTGTTATGATCCTGGTGGTAGGATCTCAAACTGACCTGACAAATATACCCTGAGTATATAGGACAAGTTCTGGGGATGTGGAAGCTATACTGACCGCAATCCTGATCCTATCCAAACACACTAAAGGCAGCTGTGGAACGTTACCTGAAAATCTAGACGTCTCGTCACAGCCTGAGAAACTGACTACCCCTAGAAAGAAAGCAAAGACCTCACTTGCCTCAGAGAAATATACCCCAAAGTTTTAGATAGCCCCCCACAAATAATAACGGTGAGTCAAGGGGAAAACACAAACGTAGAGATGAAACAGATTTAGCAAATGATGCCTTCTAATACTAGATAGGCAGAAAATAGATAGGTGTCTGTGTGGTCAGTACAAAAACTATCAAAAGTAAACCACGCAGAGAATACAAGAACCCCCACACCGACTCACGATGTGAGGGGTGCACTCTGCACCCCAGAACTAACCAGCAAGCAAAAAATCACATAAAAGCAAGCTGGGCTGAACTCATAATATAATGAGAAACGTTTTCAAGGAAATAATGAGAAACTGAACAAGCAAACTTAGCTTCTCATAGCAGGAGACTGGTCACAAGGAATATTCAGGAGAGCACAGGATCAGGACTGAATACACCGACAGCAGGTGACAAGTAAAGGTCCAGGTGAGTTAAATAGGCCCAGCCTAGCAGGAGATGAAACAGCTGAGCCCAGCCAAGACCAGCCATATCGCTAAAGGCCACCAGAGGGAGCCCAAGACCAAACTCACACAGTACCACTCATGACCACAGGAGGGAGCCCGAGAACGGAATTCACAACACCCAAGTGTAATAACCTATCTTGGTATTGCAGACCCCCCAGTCCTCTAATAACCTTGGTCGCTCTTCTCTGCACCCGCTCTAGTTCAGCTATGTCTTTCTTATACACCGGAGACCAGAACTGTGCACAGTATTCTAAGTGTGGTCGCACTAGTGACTTGTATAGAGGTAAAATTATGTTCTCCTCATGAGCATCTATGCCTCTTTTAATACATCCCATTATTTTATTTGCCTTTGTAGCAGCTGCCTGACACTGGCCACTGAATATGAGTTTGTCATCCACCCATACACCCAGGTCCTTTTCATTGACAGTTTTACCCAGAGTTTTAGAATTAAGCACATAGTTATACATCTTATTACTTCTACCCAAGTGCATGACCTTACATTTATCCCCATTAAAGCTCATTTGCCATTTATCAGCCCAAGCTTCTAGTTTACATAAATCATCCTGTAATACAAAATTGTCCTCCTCTGTATTGATTACCCTGCAGAGTTTAGTGTCATCTGCAAATATTGAAATTCTACTCTGAATGCCCCCTACAAGGTCATTAATAAATATGTTAAAAAGAAGAGGGCCCAATACTGACCCCTGCGGTACCCCACTACTAACCGCGACCCAGTCCGAGTGTGCTCCATTAATAACCACCCTTTGTTTCCTATCCCTGAGCCAGCTCTTAACCCACTTGCACATATTTCCCCCTATCCCCATTATTCTCATTTTATGTATCAACCTTTTGTGTGGCACCGTATCAAATGCTTTTGAAAAGTCCATATACACTACATCCACTGGGCTCCCTTGGTCCAGTCCGGAACTTACCTCTTCATAGAAGCTGATCAAATTAGTCTGACATGAACGGTCCCTAGTAAACCCGTGCTGATACTGGGTCATAAGGTTATTCCTCTTCAGATACTCCAGTATAGCATCCCTTAGAATGCCCTCCAGGATTTTGCCCACAGTAGAGGTTAAGCTTACTGGCCTATAATTTCTGAGTTCAGTTTTTTGTCCCCTTTTTAAATATTGGCACCACATTTGCTATACTCCAGTCCTGTGGTACAGACCCTGTTATTATGGACTCTTTAAAGATTAAAAATAATGGTCT
This sequence comes from Ranitomeya variabilis, assembly GCF_051348905.1. Lineage (NCBI taxonomy): Eukaryota > Metazoa > Chordata > Amphibia > Anura > Dendrobatidae > Ranitomeya > Ranitomeya variabilis. The sequence goes on from NC_135234.1 coordinate 720,464,004, forward strand.
ATCAATGACTGTACTTAGTTCCTGCAGTACTCGGGGATGTATCCCATCCGGGCCCGGAGATTTGTCAATTTTAGTTATTTTTAGACACCGCTGTACTTCCTGCTGGGTTAAGCAGGTGACATTTAATGGGGAATTTTTATCACTAGTCATATTGGCTGCCATGGGATTTTCTTTTGTAAGTACTGATGAAAAAAAGTCATTTAGCATATTGGCTTTTTCCTCGTCCTCATCCACCATTTCACCCAGACTATTTTTAAGGGGGCCAACACTATCATTTTTTAGTTTCTTACTATTTATGTAGTTAAAGAATATTTTGGGGTTATTTTTGCTCTCTCTGGCAATGAGTCTCTCTGTCTCAATCTTTGCTGCCTTGATTTGCTTTTTACAGAATTTATTTAATTTTCTATATTTATTTAATGCCTCATCACTACCTACTTCCTTTAATTCTCTAAATGCTTTCTTTTTGTCCCTTATTGCGCCCCTTACAGCTCTATTTAGCCATATTGGTTTCCTCCTATTTCTAGTATGTTTATTCCCATACGGTATATACTGTGCACAGGTCCTATCCAGGATGCTAATAAACGTCTCCCATTTTCTTTGTGTATTTTTATGTCTCAGGATATCGTCCCAAGTAATTGCACCAAGATCCTCTCTCATCCGTTGGAAATTTGCCCTCCTGAAGTTTAGTGTCCTTGTCACCCCTCTACTACACATCTTATTAAAGGAGACCTGAAAACTTATTATTTTGTGATCACTATTCCCCAAGTGACCCCCAACCTTTATATTTGATATACGGTCTGGCCTGTTGGTTAATATTAGGTCTAGCAGTGCCCCCTTCTTGTTGGGTCCTGAACCAGTTGTGAAAGGTAATTGTCTCTCATAGTTGTCAAAAACCGATTACCTTTGCTGGAACTGCAGGTTTCTGTTCCCCAATCTATTTCAGGGTAGTTGAAGTCCCCCATAATAATGACTTCTCCTTGAGTCACAGCTTCATCTATTTGCTTTACGAGGATATTCTCCATTGCTTCCATTATTTTTGGAGATTTATAACAAACCTCTATCAGTAATTTATTATTTTTTCCCCCTCCCCTTATCTCCACCCACAGGGACTCTACATTTTCATTAGATTCACCTATATTATCACGCAGGATGGGTTTTAAGGTGGATTTTACATACAGACACACCCCTCCCCCTCGCTTATCTGTACGGTCATTTCTGAAAAGGCTATAGCCCTGCAAGTTAACAGCCCAGTCATGGCTCTCATCCAGCCATGTTTCAGATATCCCCACCATGTCATAATTATGTTCCAACAACATTAGTTCTAATTCGTCCATTTTGTTGGCGAGGCTTCTGGCATTAGTATACATGCACTTGATGTTCCTCTCTGTACCTCTATTCTTTCTTAAATTATTAGCTGTTCTAACCCCACCCCCCATGCCACCGCCACCCCCAACTTCCTTATTTGTGCCCAGGTCTCTATCTGCACTATCTTCCCCTCCTATAAATTGAATACCCTCCCCCCCAATCCCTAGTTTAAACACTCCTCCAACCTTCTAGCCATTTTCTCCCCCAGCACAGCTGCACCTTCCCCATTGAGGTGCAGCCCGTCCCTAGCGTAGAGCCTGTAGCCAACTGAGAAGTCGGCCCAGTTCTGCAGGAACCCAAACCCCTCCTTCCTACACCAATTCTTGAGCCACTTATTAACCTCCCTAATCTCCCGTTGCCTCTCTGGCGTGGCACGTGGTACAGGCAGTATTTCGGAAAATACCACGTTGGAGGTCCTTGCTTTCAGCTTGCAGCCTAATTCCCTGAAATCATCTTTAAGGACCTTCCACCTACCTCTAACTTTGTCATTTGTGCCAATGTGCACAATTTCTTCTGCGGTGTTGCTATCAGTGTGTCAAGAGTCGGAGAAGAGGGTTGCATTGACAATCCAACACAATGGGCAGCACTTTGAGCACATTTTATAAGTGATCATAAACTTGTAAATAACTCATGAAAGAATAAAGTTACGTTAAAACCAAGCACACCATTGTTTTCCTTGTGAAATTCTCAATAAGTTTGATGTGTCACATGACCCTCTTCCCATTGAAAAAATAAAGTTGGATCCAAAATGGCCAACTTCAAAATGGCCGCCATGGTCACCACCCATCTTGAAAAGTTTTCCCCCTCCCATATACTAATGTGCCACAAACAGGAAGTTGATATTACCGACCATTCCCATTTTATTTAGGTGTATCCATATAAATGACCCACCCTGTAGATAAGAATACTGAAGCAACGTATAATACATTGGTTAGATTAGATAATGAGATCCTATCTGACGTTCAAACATAAAGGGGTTCCTGTATTTAGTCTGTGCTATGGAAAAAGTTTACAGATGAAGTGTTTAATTGAATTCTGCAATGTAACACTATTAAATATAAGCTATTTAGTTACCTAGTAATATTTTTGCACCATGAGAGTCCTAGACTCAATTAGTAATGCATGCAAATGAATTCAGCTATACCTCCCCTCCTGAATCACAGTTCATTATGCCATTAGCATATGCATATGTTTTCTAAATATATATTAGCATATTAGGAAGGAGAACTGGTAGTAATCAACTGGTTTTTAACCCCTTCCTGATATCTGCTGTAAATGTACAGCTCAGCAGGCTTTCAGTCATAGAGGTGCGGCCGGTGTGGCTTCAGTCACCGCTCAGGGGGTGGCCAATGAATAATAGGCACTTCCAAAAAAATATATGAAAACCAAAAAAACAATGGAAGCAGATACAGCCAAATAAGTAATGACAATCTTTATTAGAAATCATTCCAATATAATAAAAAAAGTAAAAAAAAAGGAGGGAGAAATGTGACACAGATACCCTACTTATCCAGGACACTGAGAATCAGGCAAAAATGAAATAAGACACAGTCCTAATAGAATATACAGGACTTAAAACTACATACTGAGAGCATAAGGAAGAATTCTCTTGGGATATACTATACGATGCATTACATATTATGGGATAGTATTGTTGGATTTTTTTGTGCCCCTGTTTATGCTCCCTTATGCCCTCAGTATGACACTGCATATTCTTTAAGGACTGTTTCTTATTTAATTTTTGCCTGGTTACATGTGTCCTGGATTTGTGCGGTCTCTGTGTTACATTCCTCCCCCTTTTTTTAACTTTTTCATTATATTGAAATAATTTCTAATAACAATTGTCATTACCTATTTGGCTGTATCTGCTTCTATTGTTTGTTTTTTTTGTTTTCAACGCATAGTGAGCGGCAGATTAGACCCATGTGTGTGTATATAAAACACTGTTAACCTATATATATATATATATATATATATATATATATATATATATATATAGGTTAACAGTGTTTTTGGCATGACAGGTTCCCTTTAATGAGGACATGTATGACATTGGGGGGGAATGCACTTAGCGTCCAGTCAGATGGCCGAGATCTGAGGTGGACCGAGATCAGCACACAGTGATTGAACTGGCTGGTGGCGCTTCAAAACCGAATGTGACAGCTGCATAGAAATACAAGAAGTTGTCATGCTCGGGTCTGGAGAGTCGCCGACAAGTCCGTGAACTGCATTCCAATTTGGTCCTATTTATATGGCCGTCTGACTGCGCCCTAAAGGGGTTCTTCAGGACTTGATGACTGATGAGACTGAAGAGACCCATATGGATCTCTTTGTAAACTCTGTGGTGGATTTTTCTAGTTTTTAATACTGACCGCACAGTATTCTTTCCTGTTCTATTTATCTAGTTAGACTGGCGTCCTTTGCTACATCCTGGTTTCATTCTGCGTATGTCATTTCCCTCTCCACTCACAGTCAATATTTGTGGGGGGCTGTCCTATCCTTTGGGGATTTTCTCTGAGGCAAGATAGCTTTCCTGTTTCTATCTTTAGGGGTATTTAGCCCTCCGGCTGTGACGAGATGTCTAGGGAGTGACAGTAACATCCCACTGCTACTTCTAGTGTTGTGTTAAGCTCAGGAACTGCGGTCAGTACAGGTACCACCTCCTCCAGAGCACGTCCCATGTTGCTCCTAAACCACCAGCTCATAACAGATATAGTAATGTAACTATATACAGTAGTACAAAAGGGTGCAATCCTCAAAAAAAAGCCACATATACAGTATACTGGTGTAAGTAAACAACGAATATTGCAGTATAGAAATACAAGGCGCAGCAAAGCATCCATAAAAAAATGAAAAAAAGCATGTGTACATGATATGAAAAATAAACCTCAAAGAGGAATAAAGATATGTAACACATGAGCAAAGAAGAGGGTATACCACTAATGAAGGAAATCCATAAGTGCGTTATTCAATGTGCCAAGTGGTATGATGTCAGTGTGAATGGACCACACGCGTTTCGCTGCTGCGGAGAAGCTTCATCAGGGGAAACTATCCCACTGTCATCACCAAAGTAGGTGGAATTATGCATTACCATGAGCTATTTGACTGCAAAGGGCCCATATATTTTTCTGGCACAGGGGCCCACTTCTGTCTGTGTCCGCCACTGGTAAAGATGGAACATTTGGTGCTAAATCTACTTATTATTGTAACAAATGTCATTTTTCATTTCCACAGCCCAATGGTAAAGGAATAACAGAGGAATGGCATAATACAAAATGTTTCAGAATTTTTTTTTTGCAAGAGAAAAACTATTATTTGCTAAATAGACATGTTACGAGTAGTGTTGAGCATTCCGATACCGCAAGTATCGGGTATCGGCCGATACTTGCGGTATCGGAATTCCGATACCGAGTACCGATATTTTTGTGGTATCGGAAATCGGAATCGGAAGTTCCCAGTGTATGGTTCCCAGGGTCTGGAGGAGAGGAGACTCTCCTTCAGGCCCTGGGATCCATATTCATGTAAAAAATAAAGATTTAAAATAAAAAATATGGATATACTCACCCGTCCGGCGGCCCCTGGACCTTACCGATTGTAACCGGCAGCCTCCGTTCCTAAGAATGAGGAGTTTAGGACCCTCAATGACGTCGCGGCTTGTGATTGGTCGCGTGAGCGGTCACATGAGCGGCACGCGACCAATCACAAGCCGCGACGTCATTGAGGGTCCTAAACTCTTCATTCTTAGGAACGGAGGCTGCCGGTTACAATCGGTAAGGTCCAGGGGCCGCCGGACGGGTGAGTATATCCATATTTTTTATTTTAATTCTTTATTTTTTACATGAATATAGATCCCAGGGCCTGAAGGAGAGTTTCCTCTCCTTCAGACCCTGGGAACCATCTAGGATAGCTTCCGATACTTGTGTCCCATTGACTTGTATTGGTATCGGGTATCGGTATCGGCGATATCCGATATTTTTCGGGTATCGGCTGATACTATCCGATACCGATACTTTCAAGTATCGGAAGGTATCGCTCAACACTAGTTACGAGAGGTTGTCCTAAAGTAAATAAAACAGGAATATCGCTCAGCATTAGCTATTGTAGAGAACTCACAGGAAAAGACACCTATAATGTGTAGGTATTAGTGTTGAGCGATACCTTCCGATATCGGAAAGTATCGGTATCGGATTGGATCGACCGATATTCAAAAAGTATCGGATATCGCCGATACCGATACCCGATACCAATACAAGTCAATGGGACCAAAATATCGGAATTAAAATAAACCCTTTCTTTCCTTGTAGGTTCATTCTACATGAAGGAAAACAACTAAGAATAATGTAGGATGTATTGGGGGAGGTGGCGAAGACATTAAAGGCATATAGGTTTAGCCCAATCAAATAGAATAGCAAGAATTTTAATTTTTTTTTTAAGACGTTCGGAGTTACAAAGATATTGACTATGTTAAGATTTTTTTTATTTTGTCAGATATCGATGTTTTACTACTTCCATGCCCTTCACCTTCTTTTTTACTTCTCCCACACTTTCTTCTTCATCATCCTCAGCAGCAGCATCTTTGACATCAACTTCTTCACCTTATTCATCTTCTTCTTCATCTTCTACCTATTATTTTTTTTGTTACATTCTTCATATTCTTTTTATTAAACTATTATTCTTCTTCATATTCTACTTCTTCATCATATTCTTATTTGTGACAGGCATTCCTGTAGTTGTTATCTATAAAAGTTTGAAGATTACACCTTCCGTTCTGCCTGTCACAAAAGAGTTACAACAGGATTTGTCCGCGTTCAGTTAGGCCTGCAGCATCAGGCTTTTTCCAGGGGCACCACAAGGAGGAACAGACTCACCACCATACACTCCTTAGTCTTCTTCTGCTTATAATTTAGATAATATCTTTTGCTCTGATGTTTAGTCTTATGCTTAATGTTCTTTTGCTCTTTGTTCTGCAGCCTCTTGTTCTTCTGCTTCTCGGTCTTCCGGGTCGTCGTCTTTAGGGTTTTGAACTTGGAAATGTAGCAGAAGGTACAAGAAGGCTGAGAAAATGCAGATAACCAGCTGATGGAACTGGAACTCGGATGGCTACCCGAAGGTCCAAGAGCCAATGGAACTACCGAGGACCAGCTGACGTTACTGGAACCCGGTTACTAAGCAGAAGGTACCCGTGCCAGAAGGCACTACCAAGGACCACCTGACGTTGGTGGAACTCAGATACCCAAAAGGAGGCACCTAAGCCAAAGGCTCTGCCTGGAACCAACTGACGGTACTGGAACCAGGAGGGGGAGCAGAAGGTACAAGAGCAAAAGACACTGCCGAGAACCAGCTGACGGTACTGGAACCCGGATGGGTAGCCGAAGGTACAAGAGCCAATAGAATTACCGAGGACCAGCTGACATTACTGGAAACCGGTTACTAAGCAGGAGGTACCCATGCCAGAAAGCACTACCAAGGACCACCTGACGTTGGTGGAACTCGAATACCCAGAAGGAGGCACCTAAGCCAAAGGCTCTGCCCGGAACCAGCTGAGGAACCCTGGAACCAGGGGGACCTATTCAAGATTGTCTTCCTAGAGCCCCAACTAGCGGTGTTGGAGCCAAGGGTCAGCAGGGGGAGCAGAGTGTAGGCCGAAGCCTGCACTGGAGGCAGCTTAGTGTCTGTTGTGTCTGCGTAGCGTTTGCAGGACACTTTGCCGGCTACACAGCAGGGGAACAGCTGACGTTACTGAACCCCACTGACACAGTGGCGAGTGTTTTTCTCTGTGCAGCCAGCACTTCCGAGCACCAACTGGCAGTGTTAGAGCCCAGGGAATCAAGGAGGAGCAGAGTGTAGGCCGAAGCCTGCACTGGAGGTAGTTTATTGTCTGTTGTGTCTGCATGGCATTAGCAGGACACGTTGCCGGCTACACAGCAGGGGAACAGTGTTGTGAATTTGCTTTTTGCTCCCTCTAGTGGTTACTAGTTTTTTGACTCTGGTTTTTCTGTCATTCCTTTTATCCGCACCTGGGTCGTTAGTTAGGGGTGTTGCTATATAAGCTCCCTAGACCTTCAGTTCAATGCCTGGCAACGTAGTTATCAGAGCTAGTCTGCTGTGCTCTTGTCTACTGATCCTGGTTCCAGTTATATCAGCTAAGTCTGCCTTTTGCTTTTTGCTATTTGTTTTGGTTTTGTATTTTTGTCCAGCTTGTTCCAAATCTATATCCTGACCTTTGCTGGAAGCTCTAGGGGGCTGGTGTTCTCCCCCCGGACCGTTAGACGGTTCGGGGGTTCTTGAATTTCCAGTGTGGATTTTGATAGGGTTTTTGTTGACCATATAAGTTACCTTTCTTTATTCTGCTATCAGTAAGCGGGCCTCTCTGTGCTAAACCTGGTTCATTTCTGTGTTTGTCATTTCCTCTTACCTCACCGTTATTATTTGTGGGGGGCTTCTATCCAGCTTTGGGGTCCCCTTCTCTGGAGGCAAGAAAGGTCTTTTGTTTTCCTCTACTAGGGGTAGCTAGATTCTCCGGCTGGAGCGTGTCATCTAGAATCAACGTAGGAATGATCCCCGGCTACTTCTAGTGTTGGCGTTAGGAGTAGATATATGGTCAACCCAGTTACCACTGCCCTATGAGCTGGATTTTTGTATTCTGCAGACTTCCACGTACCTCTGAGACCCTCGCCATTGGGGTCATAACAGTTTGCCAGGCCAGTATTAAATGTTTAATGCGTTGCAGAAGAGGGATTATAAGAAAGAAGATTCTGAGTTTTTTTTTTTTTTTTTCTTTCTTCTTCCCCTTTACCTCAGAGTGGCTATGCTTGCTGCAGACATGAATGTCCAGACCTTGATTACAAGTGTGGACCAGCTGGCTACTCGTGTGCAGGGCATACAAGACTATGTTATCAGAAATCCTAGGTCAGAACCTAAAATACCGATTCCTGAACTGTTTTCCGGAGACAGGTTTAAGTTTAGGAATTTTGTGAATAATTGTAAATTGTTTTTGTCCCTGAGACCCTGTTCATCTGGAGACTCTGCTCAGCAAGTAAAAATAGTTATTTCGTTCTTACGGGGCGACCCTCAGGATTGGGCTTTTTCGCTGGCGCCAGGAGATCCGGCATTGGCTGATATTGATGCGTTTTTTCTGGCGCTCGGTTTACTTTATGAGGAACCCAATCTTGAGATTCAGGCAGAAAAGGCCTTGCTGGCTATGTCTCAGGGGCAGGACGAGGCTGAAGTGTATTGCCAAAAATTTCGGAAATGGTCCGTGCTGACACATTGGAACGAGTGTGCACTGGCCGCTAATTTTAGAAATGGCCTATCTGAAGCCATTAAGAATGTTATGGTGGGTTTTCCCATTCCCACAGGTCTCAATGATACTATGGCACTGGCTATTCAAATTGACCGGCGGTTGCGGGAGCGCAAAACCGCAAATTCCCTCATGGTGTTGTCTGAACAGACACCTAATTCGGTGCAATGTGATAGAAAAACCGCAAATTCCCTCATGGTGTTGTCTGAACAGACACCTGATTTAATGCAATGTGATAGAATCCTGACTAGAAATGAGCGGAAAATTCATAGACGCCGGAATGGCTTGTGCTACTACTGTGGTGATTCTACACATGTTATCTCAGCATGCTCTAAACGTATAGCTAAGGTTGTTAGTCCTGTCACCGTTGGTAATTTGCAACCTAAATTTATTCTGTCTGTAACTTTGATTTGCTCACTGTCGTCTTATCCTGTCATGGCGTTTGTAGATTCAGGTGCTGCCCTGAGTCTTATGGATCTGTCATTTGCTAAGCACTGTGGTTTTACTCTTGAACCATTAGAAAATCCTATTCCTCTTAGGGGTATTGATGCTACGCCATTGGCAGCAAATAAACCGCAGTATTGGACACAGGTTATCATGTGCATGACTCCTGAACACCGCGAGGTGATACGTTTCCTGGTTTTACATAAAATGCATGATTTGGTTGTTTTAGGGCTGCCATGGTTACAGACCCATAATCCAGTCCTGGACTGGAAGGCTATGTCAGTCTCAAGTTGGGGCTGTCGTGGTATTCATGGGGATTCCCTGCCTGTGTCTATTGCTTCTTCTACGCCTTCGGAAGTTCCGGAGTATTTGTCTGATTATCAGGATGTCTTCAGTGAGTCTGAGTCCAGTGCACTGCCTCCTCATAGGGACTGTGACTGTGCTATAGATTTGATCCCAGGCAGTAAGTTTCCTAAGGGAAGACTGTTTAATCTGTCGGTACCTGAACATACCGCTATGCGTTCATATATCAGGGAGTCTCTGGAGAAAGGACATATTCGTCCGTCTTCTTCCCCCCTTGGTGCGGGATTCTTTTTTGTGGCAAAAAAGGACGGATCTTTGAGACCTTGTATTGATTATCGGCTTTTAAATAAGATCACTGTCAAATTTCAGTATCCTTTACCGCTGTTGTCTGACTTGTTTGCCCGGATTAAAGGTGCCAAGTGGTTCACCAAGATAGACCTTCGTGGTGCGTACAACCTTGTGCGCATTAAGCAAGGTGATGAATGGAAAACCGCATTCAATACGCCCGAAGGTCATTTTGAGTACTTGGTGATGCCTTTTGGGCTCTCCAATGCGCCTTCAGTTTTTCAGTCCTTTATGCATGACATTTTCCGGAAGTATCTGGATAAATTTTTGATTGTTTATCTGGATGATATTTTGGTTTTTTCTGATGATTGGGATTCGCATGTGGAGCAGGTCAGGTTGGTCTTTAAAATTTTGCGTGAAAATTCTTTGTTTGTCAAGGGCTCAAAGTGTCTCTTTGGTGTACAGAAGGTTCCCTTTTTGGGGTTCATTTTTTCCCCTTCTGCTGTGGAGATGGACCCAGTCAAGGTCCGAGCTATTCTTGATTGGACTCAGCCCTCGTCGGTTAAGAGTCTTCAGAAGTTCTTGGGTTTCGCTAACTTCTACCGTCGTTTTATCGCTAATTTTTCTAGCATTGTGAAACCGTTGACGGATATGACCAAGAAGGGCTCCGATGTAGCTAACTGGGCTCCTGCTGCCGTGGAGGCTTTCCAGGAGTTGAAGCGCCGGTTTACTTCGGCGCCTGTTTTGTGCCAGCCCGATGTCTCACTTCCCTTTCAGGTTGAGGTGGATGCTTCAGAGATTGGAGCAGGGGCCGTTTTGTCGCAGAGAGGCCCTGGTTGCTCTGTTATGAAACCTTGTGCCTTTTTCTCCAGGAAGTTTTCGCCTGCCGAGCGAAATTATGATGTGGGCAATCGGGAGTTGTTGGCCATGAAATGGGCATTTGAGGAGTGGCGTCATTGGCTCGAGGGTGCTAAGCATCGTGTGGTGGTCTTGACTGATCACAAAAATCTGATGTATCTCGAGTCTGCTAAACGCCTTAATCCGAGACAGGCCCGCTGGTCATTGTTTTTCTCCCGCTTTGATTTTGTTGTCTCGTATTTACCAGGTTCAAAGAATGTGAAGGCCGATGCTCTTTCTAGGAGCTTTGTGCCTGATGCTCCTGGAGTCGCTGATCCTGTTGGTATTCTTAAAGATGGAGTTATCTTGTCAGCTATTTCTCCGGATCTGCGACGTGTGTTGCAGAGATTTCAGGCTGATAGGCCTGAGTCTTGTCCACCTGACAGACTGTTTGTCCCGGATAAATGGACCAGCAGAGTCATTTCCGAGGTTCATTCCTCGGTGTTGGCAGGTCACCCGGGAATTTTTGGCACCAGAGATCTGGTGGCCAGGTCCTTTTGGTGGCCTTCCTTGTCAAGGGATGTGCGGTCATTTGTGCAGTCCTGTGGGACTTGTGCTCGAGCTAAGCCTTGCTGTTCTCGTGCCAGCGGTTTGCTCTTGCCCTTGCCTGTCCCGAAGAGACCTTGGACACATATCTCCATGGATTTCATTTCTGATCTTCCGCTATCTCAGGGCATGTCCGTTATCTGGGTGATATGTGATCGCTTCTCCAAGATGGTCCATTTGGTTCCTTTGCCTAAGCTGCCTTCCTCTTCCGATCTGGTTCCTGTGTTTTTCCAGAACGTGGTTCGTTTGCACGGCATCCCTGAGAATATTGTGTCAGACAGAGGATCCCAGTTCGTTTCTAGGTTCTGGCGATCCTTTTGTAGTAGGATGGGCATTGATTTGTCGTTTTCGTCTGCTTTCCATCCTCAGACTAATGGACAGACGGAGCGAACCAATCAGACTTTGGAGGCTTATTTGAGGTGTTTTGTCTCTGCTGATCAGGACGATTGGGTGACATTCTTGCCGTTGGCTGAGTTTGCCCTTAATAATCGGGCTAGTTCCGCCACCTTGGTTTCGCCTTTTTTCTGCAACTCTGGTTTCCATCCTCGCTTTTCTTCGGGTCATGTGGAGCCTTCTGACTGTCCTGGGGTGGATTCTGTGGTAGATAGGTTGCAGCGGATCTGGAATCATGTGGTGGACAACTTGAAGTTGTCACAGGAGAGGGCTCAGCGCTTTGCCAACCGCCGCCGCGGTGTGGGTCCCCGACTACGCGTTGGGGATTTGGTATGGCTTTCTTCCCGCTTTGTTCCTATGAAGGTCTCCTCTCCCAAATTTAAACCTCGTTTTATTGGGCCTTACAAGATATTGGAAATCCTTAATCCTGTATCTTTTCGTCTGGATCTTCCTGTGTCGTTTGCTATTCACAATGTATTTCATAGGTCCTTGTTGCGGCGGTACATTGTGCCTGTAGTTCCTTCTGCTGAGCCTCCTGCTCCGGTGTTGGTTGAGGGCGAGTTGGAGTACGTGGTGGAGAAGATCTTGGATTCTCGCCTCTCCAGGCGGAGGCTTCAGTACCTGGTCAAGTGGAAGGGCTATGGTCAGGAGTAGGGTTGAGCGACTTTCATTTTTTTAAGATCGAGTAGGGTTTTGGGAAACCCGATTTTGTCCAGAGTCGAGTCGAGTGCAGTCGGCCGATTATCGCTAAAAGTCGGGGATCGACCGAAACACGAAACCCAATGCAAGTCAATGGGGAAGCATAGTCGGCAGTGAGTGGAGGCCAGGAAAACACCTACAGTGCCCATTTTAATGCCAAAAACATCCATTCTTGTTTCTGAAGCTTGCCAATCTTAATTAACTGTATAATAATAGTTGGGCATAGGGAATTGGGGGAAAGTTGTGGGGGGAGTAGGGCTGGCTCAAGTTTTTCGTGGGCCCAGGAAATGCGGACTACGTCACGGCGGTGTTGCAGGGAAAGGTAAGTATTTAAAAGTTGCAAGTGCTGTGATCCTGAGCAAGCAGGGGGGGCCCACTCGTTCGCATTGCCACTGGCACAGGGCCCCTCAAAGTACGGCGGTGTGTTTGCATGGCGGGGGCGCCTCCCACCAGCAGCGACACTTTTGCGTACTCTGAGGGGCCCTGTGCCAGTGACGTCGCCAACGAGTATGCCCCCCCACCTGATGAAGGAACCTGCACTTTCATCTGCACCTTCCTCTTTGTCCCTGTGTAAGGTGGTATAACATGCGGGAAGGGGAACCTTACTTTCAGCAGGGACAGATTCTGGCTGTGTAGAGTACAAGGGGAATGTAGTGGTCTAGGTCAATGTACCAGCAGACTCATTTAGCAGTGGCTGGGCAATGGGCAGGATGAGGAGGAAACAGATATAGGGCCAAAGAATAAAGTAGGCTACATGCAGTTCAAAATTGGTAACAGGACTAAACAGGCGGCATTGCTTTGTTCAGTGGAGTAGCAAACCCAAGAGCAGCAGACACTGTTTCAAGGGCCTAACCACACTAGTAGGCCAAATGCAGTTTAATATCTGATAGTATAGGGCGAAAGCCAGAATGTGGAAGCTCAGCTTTGTTCAGTTGAGGACAACACCAGGGAGGGGCAGACACCTTTAGTAGGCCGGAAAAGCCTATTGCATTTTTTAAAATGGTAATTTGGAGCAGAAGGTTGAAGCTCAGCTTTATTTAGTTGAGGGCAACACCAGGGAGGGGCAGAAGCCGTTAGTAGGCCCTAACCACCATTTTTTTTTTTTTTAAAACCACTTAATGAGAGCCGGAAGGTTGAAGCTCAGCTTTATTTAGTTGAGGACAACACCAGGGAGGGGCAGAAGCCGTTAGTAGGCCCTAACCACCATTTTTTTTTTAAAACCACTTAATGAGAGCCGGAAGGTTGAAGCTCAGCTTTATTTAGTTGAGGACAACACCAGGGAGGGGCAGAAGCCGTTAGTAGGCCCTAACCACCATTTTTTTTTTTTTTAAAACCACTTAATGAGAGCCGGAAGGTTGAAGCTCAGCTTTATTTAGTTGAGGACAACACCAGGGAGGGGCAGAAGCCGTTAGTAGGCCCTAACCACCATTTTTTTTTTAAAACCACTTAATGAGAGCCGGAAGGTTGAAGCTCAGCTTTATTTAGTTGAGGACAACACCAGGGAGGGGCAGAAGCCGTTAGTAGGCCCTAACCACCATTTTTTTTTTTTAAACCACATAATGAGAGCCGGAAGGTTGAAGCTCAGCTTTATTTAGTTGAGGACAACACCAGGGAGGGGCAGAAGCCGTTAGTAGGCCCTAACCACCATTTTTTTTTTTTTTAAAACCACTTAATGAGAGCCGGAAGGTTGAAGCTCAGCTTTATTTAGTTGAGGACAACACCAGGGAGGGGCAGAAGCCGTTAGTAGGCCCTAACCACCATTTTTTTTTAAAAACCACTTAATGAGAGCCGGAAGGTTGAAGCTCAGCTTTATTTAGTTGAGGACAACACCAGGGAGGGGCAGAAGCCGTTAGTAGGCCCTAACCACCATTTTTTTTTTTTAAACCACATAATGAGAGCCGGAAGGTTGAAGCTCAGCTTTATTTAGTTGAGGACAACACCAGGGAGGGGCAGAAGCCGTTAGTAGGCCCTAACCACCATTTTTTTTTTAAAACCACTTAATGAGAGCCGGAAGGTTGAAGCTCAGCTTTATTTAGTTGAGGACAACACCAGGGAGGGGCAGAAGCCGTTAGTAGGCCCTAACCACCATTTTTTTTTTTTTTAAAACCACTTAATGAGAGCCGGAAGGTTGAAGCTCAGCTTTATTTAGTTGAGGACAACACCAGGGAGGGGCAGAAGCCGTTAGTAGGCCCTAACCACCATTTTTTTTTTAAAACCACTTAATGAGAGCCGGAAGGTTGAAGCTCAGCTTTATTTAGTTGAGGACAACACCAGGGAGGGGCAGAAGCCGTTAGTAGGCCCTAACCACCATTTTTTTTTTTTAAACCACATAATGAGAGCCGGAAGGTTGAAGCTCAGCTTTATTTAGTTGAGGACAACACCAGGGAGGGGCAGAAGCCGTTAGTAGGCCCTAACCACCATTTTTTTTTTTTTTAAAACCACTTAATGAGAGCCGGAAGGTTGAAGCTCAGCTTTATTTAGTTGAGGACAACACCAGGGAGGGGCAGAAGCCGTTAGTAGGCCCTAACCACCATTTTTTTTTTAAAACCACTTAATGAGAGCCGGAAGGTTGAAGCTCAGCTTTATTTAGTTGAGGACAACACCAGGGAGGGGCAGAAGCCGTTAGTAGGCCCTAACCACCATTTTTTTTTTTTAAACCACATAATGAGAGCCGGAAGGTTGAAGCTCAGCTTTATTTAGTTGAGGACAACACCAGGGAGGGGCAGAAGCCGTTAGTAGGCCCTAACCACCATTTTTTTTTAAAAACCACTTAATGAGAGCCGGAAGGTTGAAGCTCAGCTTTATTTAGTTGAGGGCAACACCAGGGAGGGGCAGAAGCCGTTAGTAGGCCCTAACCAAAGTTGAAGGCCAAATGCAGTTTAATTTCTGATACTATAGGCCGAAAGCCAGAAGGTGGAAGTTCCGATTTAGACAGTGGAGGACAATTTGAATTAGGGACTGCAGACAGACTTAGTAGGCTGTCCCCTGTGGACCATGCATCCACCACATTAACCCATTGCGCCGTAATGGACACGTAATCTTCCGTGGCCATGCCTACAGGTCCATGCGTCTGTTGTCAGGTGCACCTTTGTACTCACAGATTGCCAGAGTGCATGGACAATGCGGTCTTCTACATGCTGGTGGAGGGTTGGGATGGCTTTTCTCGCAAAAGAAGTGTCGACTGGTTAGCTTGTAGCGTGGTACAGCGTAGTCCATCATGGCCTTATTAATAGTAAATAAAATATATAACTAGGCTCTATGAACTTTTAAATAGGTTCCAGGGGTACACGGGCAGCATTGGTGTGGTCAGTGGAGGAGTATTGCAAGTAGGGGCTGCAGACAGGCTATCAAAGGCCTAAAATAACAAACAGTAGGCAGTCATGGCAGTTTTACATCGGTTACATGGATACACAGGCAGGCACTCCAGGCAGCATTGTGCTCAGTGGAGGAGTATTGCAAGTAGGGGCCGCAGACAGGCTATCAAAGGCCTAAAATAACAAACAGTAGGCAGTCATGGCAGTTTTACATCGGTTACATGGATACACAGGCAGGCACTCCAGGCAGCATTGTGGTCAGTGGAGGAGTATTGCAAGTAGGGGCCGCAGACAGGCTATCAAAGGCCTAAAATAACAAACAGTAGGCAGTCATGGCAGTTTTACATCGGTTACATGGATACACAGGCAGCTAGGTGGTGAGTGGAGGAGTATTTAAAGTAAGGACCGCAGACAGGCTATCAAAGGCCTAACATAACAAACAATAGGCTCATGGCAGTTTTACAGCGGTTACATGGATACACGGGCAGGCAGCTTGGTGGTGGTGAGTGGAGGAGTATTTAAAGTAGGGACCGCAGACAGGCTATCAAAGGCCTAACATAACAAACAATAGGCTCATGGCAGTTTTACAGCGGTTACATGGATACACGGGCAGGCAGCTTGGTGGTGAGTGGAGGAGTATTTAAAGTATGGACCGCAGACAGGCTTCGAAGGCCTAACACAATAAAATGGGCTGGCTGTAGGCACTTTAAAATTGGTTCCAGGGGTACACGGGCAGCAGTGGTCTGGTCAGTGGAGGCCTAGTGGAAGTATGGACCGCAGACAGGCTTCGAAGGCCTAACACAATAAAATGGGCTGGCTGTAGGCACTTTAAAATTGGTTCCAGGGGTACACGGGCAGCAGTGGTCTGGTCAGTGGAGGACTAGTGGAAGTATGGACCGCAGACAGGCTTCGAAGGCCTAACACAATAAAATGGGCTGGCTGTAGGCACTTTAAAATTGGTTCCAGGGGTACACGGGCAGCAGTGGTCTGGTCAGTGGAGGACTAGTGGAAGGAGGGAGCGCAGAAAGGCTTCAAAGGCCTAAAATAACAAACAATAGGCTCATGGCAGTTTTACAGCGGTTACATGGATACACGGGCAGGCAGCTTGGTGGTCAGTGGAGGAGTAGGGACCGCAGACAGGCTATCAAAGGCCTAAAATAACAAACAATAGGCTCATGGCAGTTTTACAGCGGTTACATGGATACACGGGCAGGCAGCTTGGTGGTGAGTGGAGGAGTATTTAAAGTATGGACCGCAGACAGGCTTCGAAGGCCTAACACAATAAAATGGGCTGGCTGTAGGCACTTTAAAATTGGTTCCAGGGGTACACGGGCAGCAGTGGTCTGGTCAGTGGAGGACTAGTGGAAGTATGGACCGCAGACAGGCTTCGAAGGCCTAACACAATAAAATGGGCTGGCTGTAGGCACTTTAAAATTGGTTCCAGGGGTACACGGGCAGCAGTGGTCTGGTCAGTGGAGGCCTAGTGGAAGTATGGACCGCAGACAGGCTTCGAAGGCCTAACACAATAAAATGGGCTGGCTGTAGGCACTTTAAAATTGGTTCCAGGGGTACACGGGCAGCAGTGGTCTGGTCAGTGGAGGCCTAGTGGAAGTATGGACCGCAGACAGGCTTCGAAGGCCTAACACAATAAAATGGGCTGGCTGTAGGCACTTTAAAATTGGTTCCAGGGGTACACGGGCAGCAGTGGTCTGGTCAGTGGAGGCCTAGTGGAAGTATGGACCGCAGACAGGCTTCGAAGGCCTAACACAATAAAATGGGCTGGCTGTAGGCACTTTAAAATTGGTTCCAGGGGTACACGGGCAGCAGTGGTCTGGTCAGTGGAGGACTAGTGGAAGTATGGACCGCAGACAGGCTTCGAAGGCCTAACACAATAAAATGGGCTGGCTGTAGGCACTTTAAAATTGGTTCCAGGGGTACACGGGCAGCAGTGGTCTGGTCAGTGGAGGACTAGTGGAAGGAGGGAGCGCAGAAAGGCTTCAAAGGCCTAAAATAACAAACAATAGGCTCATGGCAGTTTTACAGCGGTTACATGGATACACGGGCAGGCAGCTTGGTGGTCAGTGGAGGAGTAGGGACCGCAGACAGGCTATCAAAGGCCTAAAATAACAAACAATAGGCTCATGGCAGTTTTACAGCGGTTACATGGATACACGGGCAGGCAGCTTGGTGCTGAGTGGAGGAGTAGTGCAAGGAGTGTCTGTCCCAGTACTCCCAAAATATAAATAGATGTTAATGTCTCGCAAAACAACCAAAACAAAAAAAAAGATGGCATACTTAGGTACAGGGGTGGGCTCATCTGCTGTGTTTCTGACATAGTAATTTGGCAGTAACTATTTAATGGTGCCAATATAGGACACAGACACAGACTACTTTAAGTTGCATCATAGATGTCTACAAATTTGTATTGTCAGTGCCAGACATTGAATGATGTCAGCGAATAGACTAAAGATTGGTGGAGCTGTGCGACATAATTTTGCACGTAGTAGAGCCCAGTTTGAGCTGGGGTAGGGGGGAACTCTCTTGAGGCCGGCGGGACCGCCCCAGGGCCACTCATGTTACAACGGTGTGTCTGACGTTGGGTGCGCACCACCACCGCCAGAGACACTACATTGTACTATGAGGGACCCAGTAGCAATGCCGTCAACCAAAAGCGAGCACACCCACCTCTTCAGACAAACAGCAGTCTCACGGGTGCTTGCGCCAAGTCGCGATACCACGGCCCCGTGTGGGGAGTTTGGCCATTTAGGGAGGTGTAAACATGTCGTATGCTGTACAATCTGCAGCAGCAAATTAGACATTAGAAAAGTAATTCACAGGCAAGAGCTTTTCATAGGAAAGCTAGGTGTCGGCCGGGCAAGGTGGGGCAAAAGATTTTGAAATCCAGTTGTGGTTCATTTTAATGAATGTTAGATCGTCAACATTTTGGGTAGCCAGACGAGTCCTTTTTTCGGTTAATATTGACCCTGCAGCACTGAATACTCTTTCTGATAGGACACTTGCTGCCGGGCAAGCAAGCTCCTGCAATGCATATTCTGCCAATTCTGGCCAGGTGTCTAATTTGGAGGCCCAGTAATCAAATGGGAATGACGGTTGAGGGAGAACATCGATAAGGGATGAAAAATAGTTAGTAACCATACTGGACAAATGTTGTCTCCTGTCACTTTCAATTGATGCAGCAGTACCTGTCCTGTCTGCGGTCATAGCAAAATCACTCCACAACCTGGTCAGAAAACCCCTCTGTCCAACGCCACTTCTGATGTGTGCACCCCTAACACTCCTAGTCTGCTGCCCCCTGGAGCTCGTGTGAGAACGATCACGTGCGCTGTGTGCTGGGAATGCCTGAAGCAAACGGTCAACAAGAGTTGATTGTTTGGTTGCTAATATTAGTTCCAAGTTCTCATGTGGCATAATATTTTGCAATTTGCCTTTATAGCGTGGATCAAGGAGGCAGGCCAACCAGTAATCGTCATCGTTCATCATTTTCGTAATGCGTGTGTCCCTTTTTAGGATACGTAAGGCATAATCCGCCATGTGGGCCAAAGTTCCAGTTGTCAAATCTCCGGTTGTGATTGGTTGAGGGGCAGTTGCAGGCAAATCTACGTCACTTGTGTCCCTCAAAAAACCAGAACCCGGCCGTGACACGCAACCAATTTCCTGTGCCCCCGTGAAAGTTTCCGCATTAAAAATATACTCATCCCCATCATCCTCCTCGTCCTCCACCTCCTCTTCGCCCGCTACCTCGTCCTGTACACTGCCCTGACCAGACAATGGCTGACTGTCATCAAGGCTTCCCTCTTCCTCTGGTGCAGACGCCTGCTCCTTTATGTGCGTCAAACTTTGCATCAGCAGACGCATTAGGGGGATGCTCATGCTTATTACGGCGTTGTCTGCACTAACCAGCCGTGTGCATTCCTCAAAACACTGAAGGACTTGACACATGTCTTGTATCTTCGACCACTGCACACCTGACAACTCCATGTCTGCCATCCTACTGCCTGCCCGTGTATCCTCCCACAAATAAATAACAGCACGCCTCTGTTCGCACAGTCTCTGAAGCATGTGCAGTGTTGAGTTCCACCTTGTTGCAACGTCTATGATTAGGCGATGCTGGGGAAGGTTCAAAGACCGCTGATAGGTTTGCATACGGCTGGCGTGTACAGGCGAACGTCGGATATGTGAGCAAAGTGCACGCACTTTGAGGAGCAGGTCGGAGAACCCAGGATAAGTTTTCAATAAGCACTGCACCACCAGGTTTAAGGTGTGAGCCAGGCAAGGAATGTGTTTCAGTTGGGAAAGGGAGATGGCAGCCATGAAATTCCTTCCGTTATCACTCACTACCTTGCCTGCCTCAAGATCTACTGTGCCCAGCCACGACTGCGTTTCTTGTTGCAAGAACTCGGACAGAACTTCCGCGGTGTGTCTGTTGTCGCCCAAACACTTCATAGCCAATACAGCCTGCTGACGCTTGGCAGTAGCTGGCCCATAATGGGACAACTGGTGTGCAACAGTGTCATCTGCCGATGGAGTGGTTGGCCGACTGCGTTCTGTGGAAGAGCTGTAGCTTCTGCAGGAGGACGAGGAGGAGGAGGAGGGGGTGCGAACGCCTACAGCCAACTGTTTCCTAGACCGTGGGCTAGGCACAACTGTCCCTAAATTGATGTCGCCTGTGGACCCTGCATCCACCACATTCACCCAGTGTGCCGTGATGGACACATAACGTCCCTGGCCATGCCTACTGGTCCATGCATCTGTAGTCAGGTGCACCTTTGTACTCACAGATTGCCTGAGTGCATGGACGATGCGCTGTTTAACATGCTGGTGCAGGGCTGGGATGGCTTTTCTGGAAAAAAAGTGTCGACTGGGTAGCTCGTATCGTGGTTCAGCGTACTCCATCAGGGCTTTGAAAGCTTCGCTTTCAACTAACCGGTAGGGCATCATCTCTAACGAGATTAGTCTAGCTATGTGGGCGTTAAAACCCTGTGTACGCGGATGCGAGGATAAGTACTTCCTTTTTCTAACCAGAGTCTCATGTAGGGTGAGCTGGACTGGAGAGCTGTAGATCGTGGAACTTTCGGGTGTGCCGGTGGACATGGCAGACTGAGAGACGGTTGGAGACGGTATTGTTTCCGCCGGTGCCCTACATGCAATATTTCCTCCTACAAAACTGGTGATTCCCTGACCCTGACTGCTTTTGGCTGGCAAAGAAACCTGCACAGATACTGCCGGTGGTGCGGAAAATGGTGGCCTTACAGTGACGGAAGGGATGTTGCGTTGCTGACTAGCTTCATTGGCCGAGGGTGCTACAACCTTGAGGGACGTTTGGTAGTTAGTCCAGGCTTGAGAATGCATGGTGGTTAAGTGTCTATGCATGCAACTAGTATTTAGACTTTTCAGATTCTGACCTCTGCTTAAGCTAGTTGAACATTTTTGACAGATGACTTTGCGCTGATCAGTTGGATGTTGTTTAAAAAAATGCCAGACTGCACTCTTCCTAGACTCTGATCCCTTTTCAGGGATTGCAGACTGAGCTTTAACCGGATGGCAACGCTGTGCTCCAACAGGTTTTGGCTTTGACACGCGTTTTGGTCCAGATACGGGCCCGGCAGATGGAACCTGTTGCGATGTTGATGCCTGCTGCGGCCCCTCCTCCACCTCCGCTTCTGAACTACTGCCGCCTGCACCCTGTTCCCCCAATGGCTGCCAATCGGGGTCAATAACTGGGTCATCTATTACCTCCTCTTCGAGCTCGTGTGCAACTTCGTCTGTGTCACTGTGTCGGTCGGTGGTATAGCGTTCGTGGCGGGGCAACATAGTCTCATCAGGGTCTGATTGTGGATCTGTACCCTGAGAGGGCAATGTGGTGGTCTGAGTCAAAGGAGCAGCATAGTACTCTGGCTGTGGCTGTGCATCAGTGCACTCCATGTCAGAATATACTTGTAATGGGCATGGCCTGTTAAATGTTTCACTTTCTAAGCCAGGGACGGTATGTGTAAAGAGCTCCATGGAGTGACCCGTTGTGTCGCCTGCTGCATCCTTCTCTCTTGTTGTAGTTTTTGCTGAGGAGGACAAGGAAGCGACTTGTCCCTGACCGTGAACATCCACAAGCGACGCGCTGCTTTTACATTTACCAGTTTCGGAAGAGGAGGCAAAAGAGCTAGAGGCTGAGTCTGCAATGTAAGCCAAAACTTGCTGTTGCTGCTCCGCCTTTAAAAGCGGTTTTCCTACTCCCAGAAAAGAGAGCGTTCGAGGCCTTGTGTAGCCTGACGACGAAACTGGCTCCACAGCTCCAGACTTAGGTGGAATATTTTTATCCCCACGACCACCTGATGCTCCACTACCACTACCATCATTACCAGCTGACAATGAACGCCCACGACGACCTCTTGCACCAGACTTCCTCATTGTTTTAAAATCTTAACCAAAGTAACTTTATTTGTTGCTATCAAACAACTTACACGGTGAGCTATAACTTCAGTATGATTTCAATATCCCTTAACAGGTTGGTGAGACCACAAGGAAAATCAGGCACAATGTTACACACTCTGTTTTCTGTGGCACAAAATCACAGAGATGACACACACGCAGGACTGTCACTCAAGCACTAATGTCAATATTAATCTCCCACCTAATTTATTTATTTTTTTTTCTCAGGGAGACTTTAGAAACCAAATAATATTAAAAAAAAAAAAAAAAAAGGCTTTCTATGGCCCACAATTAGAGAGAGAGAGGTGGCACAACCAGGAGTCAAGACTGGCGCACAAGCTGAAAGGGCAATATTACTCTCCCACTGTTTTTTATGTTTTTTTTGTTTTTTTCAGGGAGACTTTAGAAACCAAATAATATTAAAAAAACCAAAAAAAAAAAAGGCTTTCTATGGCCCACTGAATGAGAGGGAGAGAGGTGGCACACCCAGGAGTCAAGACTGGCACACAAGCTGAAAGGGCAATATTACTCTCCCACTGTTTTTTTATGTATTTTTTGTTTTTTCAGGGAGACTTTAGAAACCCAATAATATTTAAAAAAAAAAAATAAATAGGCTTTCTATGGCCCACTGAATGAGAGGGAGAGAGGTGACACACCCAGGAGTCAAGACTGGCACACAAGCTGAAAGGGCAATATTACTCTCCCACTGTTTTTTTAGGTTTTTTTTTTTTTTTCAGGGAGACTTTAGAAACCCAATAATATTTTAAAAAAAAAATAAATAGGCTTTCTATGGCCCACTGAATGAAAGGGAGAGAGGTGGCACACCCAGGAGTCAAGACTGGCACACAAGCTGAAAGGGCAATATTACTCTCCCACTGTTTTTTTATGTATTTTTTGTTTTTTTCAGGGAGACTTTAGAAACCCAATAATATTTAAAAAAAAAAATAAATAGGCTTTCTATGGCCCACTGAATGAGAGGGAGAGAGGTGGCACACCCAGGAGTCAAGACTGGCACACAAGCTGAAAGGGCAATATTACTCTCCCACTGTTTTTTTATGTATTTTTTGTTTTTTCAGGGAGACTTTAGAAACCCAATAATATTTAAAAAAAAAAATAAATAGGCTTTCTATGGCCCACTGAATGAGAGGGAGAGAGGTGACACACCCAGGAGTCAAGACTGGCACACAAGCTGAAAGGGCAATATTACTCTCCCACTGTTTTTTTAGGTTTTTTTTTTTTTTTCAGGGAGACTTTAGAAACCCAATAATATTTAAAAAAAAAAATAAATAGGCTTTCTATGGCCCACTGAATGAAAGGGAGAGAGGTGGCACACCCAGGAGTCAAGACTGGCACACAAGCTGAAAGGGCAATATTACTCTCCCACTGTTTTTTTATGTATTTTTTGTTTTTTTCAGGGAGACTTTAGAAACCCAATAATATTTAAAAAAAAAAATAAATAGGCTTTCTATGGCCCACTGAATGAGAGGGAGAGAGGTGGCACACCCAGGAGTCAAGACTGGCACACAAGCTGAAAGGGCAATATTACTCTCCCACTGTTTTTTTAGGTTTTTTTTTTTTTTTCAGGGAGAATTAGAAACCAAATAATATTAAAAAAAAAAAAAATAGGCTTTCTATGGCCCACTGAATGAAAGGGAGAGAGGTGGCACACCCAGGAGTCAAGACTGGCACACAAGCTGAAAGGGCAATATTACTCTCCCACTGTTTTTTTATGTATTTTTTGTTTTTTCAGGGAGACTTTAGAAACCCAATAATATTTAAAAAAAAAAATAAATAGGCTTTCTATGGCCCACTGAATGAGAGGGAGAGAGGTGGCACACCCAGGAGTCAAGACTGGCACACAAGCTGAAAGGGCAATATTACTCTCCCACTGTTTTTTTAGGTTTTTTTTTTTTTTCAGGGAGACTTTAGAAACCAAATAATATTAAAAAAAAAAAAAAAAAAAAAAAAATAGGCTTGCTATAGCCCACTGAATGAGAGATAGCACACACAGCAGTGGCACACAAGCCCTGACTGAGGCCAATATTTTTCTCCCACTGATTGATGTAGTGTTTTTGTGTTGAGGTAGAATTTAGAACACAAATCACGGAAAAAATAAATAGGCTTTCTATGGCCCACTGAATGAAAGGGAGAGAGGTGGCACACCCAGGAGTCAAGACTGGCACACAAGCTGAAAGGGCAATATTACTCTCCCACTGTTTTTTTATGTATTTTTTGTTTTTTCAGGGAGACTTTAGAAACCCAATAATATTTTAAAAAAAAAAAAAGGCTTTCTATGGCCCACAATTAGAGAGAGAGAGGTGGCACAACCAGGAGTCAAGACTGGCGCACAAGCTGAAAGGGCAATATTACTCTCCCACTGTTTTTTATGTTTTTTTTGTTTTTTTCAGGGAGACTTTAGAAACCAAATAATATTAAAAAAACCAAAAAAAAAAAAGGCTTTCTATGGCCCACTGAATGAGAGGGAGAGAGGTGGCACACCCAGGAGTCAAGACTGGCACACAAGCTGAAAGGGCAATATTACTCTCCCACTGTTTTTTTATGTATTTTTTGTTTTTTTCAGGGAGACTTTAGAAACCCAATAATATTTAAAAAAAAAAATAAATAGGCTTTCTATGGCCCACTGAATGAGAGGGAGAGAGGTGGCACACCCAGGAGTCAAGACTGGCACACAAGCTGAAAGGGCAATATTACTCTCCCACTGTTTTTTTAGGTTTTTTTTTTTTTTCAGGGAGACTTTTGAAACCAAATAATATTAAAAAAAAAAAAAAAAAAAAAATATAGGCTTGCTATAGCCCACTGAATGAGAGATAGCGCACACACAGCAGTGGCACACAAGCCCTGACTGAGGCCAATATTTTTCTCCCACTGATTGATGTAGTGTTTCTGTGTTGAGGTAGATTTTAGAACACAAATCACGGAAAAAATAAATAGGCTTTCTATGGCCCACTCAGTGAGAGATGGCACACACAGGGATGGCACTGTAGCAGAAATGCCAATCTTAATCTCCCACAAAAAAAAAACAAAAAAAAAAAAAAAACTGTCCTACAATTACTATCTCCCTGCAGTAATGTAAGCCAGGTATGGCAGGCAGCAATAGGAGTGGACTGATGCACAAATTAAATAAAAAGTGTGGACAAACAAAAAAGATAGCTGTGCAGAAAGGAAGGAACAAGAGGATATGTGCTTTGAAAAAAGCAGTTGGTTTCCACAGTGGCGTACACACAGCAATACAGCTATCACGGAGCCTTCTAGGGCAGCCCAATGAGCTACAGCGCTGAGGGGAAAAAAAAAAAAAAATAGCTTCCACTGTTCCTGCACACCGAAGGTGGTGTTGGACAGTGGAAATCGCTGCAGCACAAGCGGTTTGGTGGTTAGTGGACCCTGCCTAACGCTCTCCCTGCTTCTGATGAAGCGGCAGCAACCTGTCCCTAAGCTCAGATCAGCAGCAGTAAGATGGCGGTCGGCGGGAACGCCCCTTTATAGCCCCTGTGACGCCGCAGACAGCAAGCCAATCACTGCAATGCCCTTCTCTAAGATGGTGGGGACCAGGATCTATGTCATCACGCTGCCCACACTCTGCGTTCACCTTCATTGGCTGAGAAATGGCGCTTTTCGCGTCATTGAAACGCGACTTTGGCGCGAAAGTCGCGTACCGCATGGCCGACAAGCACAGGGGTCGGATCGGGTTTCATGAGACGCCGACTTAGCCAAAAGTCGGCGACTTTTGAAAATGATCGACCCGTTTCGCTCAACCCTAGTCAGGAGGATAATTCCTGGGTGGTCGCCTCTGATGTTCATGCGGCCGATTTAGTTCGTGCCTTTCATGCCGCTCATCCTGATCGCCCTGGTGGTCGTGGTGAGGGTTCGGTGACCCCTCACTAAGGGGGGGGGTACTGTTGTGAATTTGCTTTTTGCTCCCTCTAGTGGTTACTAGTTTTTTGACTCTGGTTTTTCTGTCATTCCTTTTATCCGCACCTGGGTCGTTAGTTAGGGGTGTTGCTATATAAGCTCCCTAGACCTTCAGTTCAATGCCTGGCAACGTAGTTATCAGAGCTAGTCTGCTGTGCTCTTGTCTACTGATCCTGGTTCCAGTTATATCAGCTAAGTCTGCCTTTTGCTTTTTGCTATTTGTTTTGGTTTTGTATTTTTGTCCAGCTTGTTCCAAATCTATATCCTGACCTTTGCTGGAAGCTCTAGGGGGCTGGTGTTCTCCCCCCGGACCGTTAGACGGTTCGGGGGTTCTTGAATTTCCAGTGTGGATTTTGATAGGGTTTTTGTTGACCATATAAGTTACCTTTCTTTATTCTGCTATCAGTAAGCGGGCCTCTCTGTGCTAAACCTGGTTCATTTCTGTGTTTGTCATTTCCTCTTACCTCACCGTTATTATTTGTGGGGGGCTTCTATCCAGCTTTGGGGTCCCCTTCTCTGGAGGCAAGAAAGGTATTTTGTTTTCCTCTACTAGGGGTAGCTAGATTCTCCGGCTGGAGCGTGTCATCTAGAATCAACGTAGGAATGATCCCCGGCTACTTCTAGTGTTGGCGTTAGGAGTAGATATATGGTCAACCCAGTTACCACTGCCCTATGAGCTGGATTTTTGTATTCTGCAGACTTCCACGTACCTCTGAGACCCTCGCCATTGGGGTCATAACAGAACAGCTGGCGTTACTGAACCCCACTGACACAGTGGCGAGTGTTTTTCTCTGTGCAGCCAGCACTTCCGAGCACCAACTGGTGGTGTTAGAGCCCAGGGAATCAAGGAGGAGCAGAGTGTAGGCAGAAGCCTGCACTGGAGGCAGCTTATTGTCTGTTGTATCTGCGTGGCGTTTGCAGGACACGTTGCCGGCTACACAGCAGGGGAACAGCTGGCGTTACTGAACCCCACTGACACAGTAGCGAGTGTTTTTCTCTGTGCAGCCAGCACTTCCGGGCACCAACTGGCGGTGTTAGAGCCCAGGGACAGCAGGAGGAGCTAGTGTAGGCCGAAGCCTGATTGGAGGAAGTTGAAAGGGAACCTTTAACAACCCCCCCAGGCGTTTGTAGCTGAAAGAGCCATCTTGTGCAGCACTAAGGATGCAAAAGGAAAAGGTGGCTCTTTTAATTATGTTCCTTGCAAACGCAGAACTAAACATTTTTAAAATGTGTCTCCTGATACCGTGAAACCGTCCTGGAGGTGGGACTTCCCTTCAAAATGAGACTCAGCACAGCCGTCATTCCTACCTTTTATGACCCCAATGGCAGAGGGTCTCAGGAATAATTGCTAAGTCTGCAAACACAGAAAACCAGCTCATAGGGCAGTGGTAACTGGGCTGACCATATATCTAATCCTAGCACCACAAATACCAGCAGCCGGGGAACGTGCCTACGTTGATCCTAGACGTCTCGCGCCAGCCTGAGAACTAACTAACCCTAGAAGGGAAAAGAAAGACCTTTCTTGCCTCCAGAGAATAGACCCCAAAAGTTGGATACAAGCCCCCAACAAATAATAACGGTGAGGTAAGAGGAAAAGACAAACACAAGAATGAGCTAGGTATTAAGCAAAGAGAGGCCCACTAGCTAATAGCAGAATATAGAAAGATAACTTATATGGTCAGCAAAAAACCCTATCAAAAATATCCACACTGGAAATTCAAGAACCCCCGAACCGTCTAACGGCCTGGGGGGAGAACACCAGCCCCCTAGAGCTTCCAGCAAGGTCAGGAATCACATTTAGTACAAGCTGGACAAAAATGAGAGCAAGCAAATAAACCAAAAAACCAAGAAGCAGGACTTAGCTTAATTTTGCACGAACCAGGACCAGCAGATAGGAGCAAACAGAATGTGTCTGATTACAACGATGCCAGGCACTGGACTAAGGATCCAGGAGGTTTATATAGCAACACCCCTGAATTAACGACCCAGCTGGGTGCAAACTGAGGGAAGAAAATCCCAGAGTCATATCACTAGTAACCACAAGAGGGAGCCAAAAAGTCTAATTCACAACAGTACCCCCCCCTTAAGGAGGGGTCACCGAACCCTCACCAAGACCACCAGGGTGATCAGGATGAGCAGCGTGAAAGGCACGAACTAAATCGGCCGCATGCACATCAGAGGCAACCACCCAGGAATTATCCTCCTGACCATAGCCCTTCCACTTGACCAAATACTGAAGCCTCCGTCTGGAGAGACGAGAATCCAAGATCTTCTCAACCACGTACTCCAACTCGCCCTCAACCAACACTGGAGCAGGAGGCTCAGCAGAAGGAAGCACAGGCACAACGTAGCGTCGCAACAAAGACCTATGGAACACGTTGTGAATGGCAAACGAAACCGGAAGATCCAAGCAAAAGGACACTGGATTAAGGATTTCCAATATCTTGTAAGGACCGATGAAGCGAGGCTTAAATTTAGGAGAGGAGACCTTCATAGGAACAAATCGAGAAGACAGCCACACCAAATCCCCAACACGAAGTCGGGGACCCACACCGCGGCGGCGGTTGGCAAAACGCTGAGCCTTCTCCTGTGACAATTTTAAGTTGTCCACCACATGATTCCAGATCTGCTGCAACCTATCCACCACAGAATCTACCCCAGGACAGTCAGAAGGCTCCACATGTCCCGAGGAAAAACGAGGATGGAAACCAGAGTTGCAGAAAAATGGCGAAACCAAAGTAGCGGAACTAGCCCGATTATTAAGGGCAAACTCAGCCAATGGCAAGAAGGTCACCCAATCATCCTGATCTGCCGAAACAAAACACCTCAAATAAGCCTCCAGAGTCTGATTAGTTCGCTCCGTTTGTCCATTAGTCTGAGGATGAAAGGCAGACGAGAACGACAAATCAATGCCCATCCTAGCACAAAAGGATCGCCAGAACCTGGAAACAAACTGGGATCCTCTGTCAGACACAATATTCTCAGGAATGCCGTGTAAACGAACCACATTCTGAAGGAACACAGGAACCAGATCGGAAGAGGAAGGCAGCTTAGGCAAAGGCACCAAATGGACCATTTTCGAGAAGCGATCACATACCACCCAGATGACAGACATACCCTGAGACACCGGAAGATCAGAAATGAAATCCATGGAAATGTGTGTCCAAGGCCTCTTCGGGACAGGCAAGGGCAAGAGCAACCCGCTGGCACGAGAACAGCAAGGCTTAGCTCGAGCACAAGTCCCACAGGACTGCACAAATGACCGCACATCCCGTGACAAGGAAGGCCACCAAAAGGACCTAGCCACCAGATCTCTGGTGCCAAAAATTCCCGGATGACCTGCCAACACCGAGGAATGAACCTCGGAAATGACTCTGCTGGTCCACTTATCCGGAACAAACAGTCTGTCAGGTGGACAAGAGTCAGGTCTACCAGCCTGAAATCTCTGCAACACGCGTCGCAAATCAGGAGAAATGGCTGACAAGATAACTCCCTCTTTAAGAATACCAACAGGTTCTGCGACTCCAGGAGAGTCAGGCACAAAGCTCCTTGAAAGAGCATCAGCCTTCACATTCTTTGAACCTGGTAAATACGAGACCACAAAGTCAAAACGGGAGAAAAACAATGACCAGCGGGCCTGTCTAGGATTCAGGCGCTTAGCAGACTCGAGATACATCAAATTTTTGTGATCAGTCAAGACCACCACACGATGCTTAGCACCCTCGAGCCAATGACGCCACTCCTCAAATGCCCACTTCATGGCCAGTAACTCCCGATTGCCAACATCATAATTCCGCTCAGCAGGCGAAAACTTCCTAGAGAAGAAATCACATGGTCTCATTACCGAGCAACCAGGGCCTCTCTGTGACAAAACAGCCCCTGCCCCAATCTCAGAAGCATCCACTTCGACCTGAAAGGGAAGTGAGACATCAGGCTGGCACAAAACAGGCGCCGAAGTAAACCGGCGCTTCAACTCTTGGAACGCCTCCACGGCTGCAGGAGCCCAGTTAGCAACATCAGAACCTTTCTTGGTCATATCCGTCAAAGGTTTAACAACGCTAGAAAAATTAGCGATAAAACGACGGTAGAAGTTAGCAAAACCCAAGAACTTCTGAAGACTCTTAACTGACGTGGGTTGAGTCCACTCATGAATAGCTCGGACCTTGACTGGGTCCATCTCCACAGCAGAAGGGGAAAAAATAAACCCCAAAAAGGGAACCTTCTGTACTCCAAAGAGACACTTTGAGCCTTTAACAAACAAAGCATTCTCACGCAAAACCTGAAACACCATCCTGACCTGCTCCACATGTGAGTCCCAATCTTCAGAGAAAACCAGAATATCATCCAGATAAACAATAATAAATTTATCCAGATATTTCCGGAAAATATCATGCATAAAGGACTGAAACACTGAGGGAGCATTAGAGAGCCCAAAAGGCATCACCAAGTACTCAAAATGACCTTCGGGCGTATTAAATGCAGTCTTCCATTCATCTCCTTGCTTAATGCGCACAAGGTTGTACGCACCACGAAGATCTATCTTGGTGAACCACTTGGCACCTTTAATCCGGGCAAACAAGTCCGACAACAGAGGCAAAGGATACTGAAATTTAACAGTGATTTTATTCAGAAGCCGATAGTCAATACAAGGTCTCAAAGATCCGTCCTTCTTGGCCACAAAAAAGAATCCCGCACCAAGAGGGGAAGAGGAAGGACGGATATGCCCCTTCTCAAGAGACTCTTTGATATACGAACGCATTGCGGCATGCTCAGGTACAGACAGATTAAATAATCTTCCCTTGGGAAATTTACTACCTGGAATCAAATCTATGGCGCAGTCACAGTCCCTATGAGGAGGCAGAGCACTGGATCTGGACTCGCTGAATACATCCTGATAATCAGACAAATACTCAGGAACTTCCGAAGGAGTAGAGGAAGCAATAGACACCGGCGGGGAATCGCCATGAATTCCCTGACAGCCCCAACTAGACACAGACATTGCCTTCCAATCCAAAACTGGGTTATGGGTCTGTATCCATGGGAGACCCAAAACGACCAAATCATGCATTTTATGCAGAACAAGAAAACGAATCACCTCCCGATGTTCAGGAGTCATGCACATGGTCACCTGCGTCCAAAACTGCGGTTTATTTTCCGCCAATGGCGTAGCATCAATACCTCTAAGAGGAATAGGATTTACCAACGGTTCAAGAACAAAACCACAGCGCTTGGCAAATGACAGATCCATAAGACTCAGGGCAGCACCTGAATCCACAAACGCCATAACAGGGTAAGAAGACAAAGAGCAAATTAAAGTCACAGACAGAATAAATTTAGGTTGCAAATTACCAATGGCGACAGGACTAACAACCCTTGTTAGACGTCTAGAGCATGCTGATATAACATGTGTAGAATCACCACAGTAAAAACATAACCCATTCTGACGTCTATGATTTTTCCGCTCATTTCTAGTCTGAATTCTATCACATTGCATTAAATCAGGTGTTTGTTCAGACAACACCACCAGAGGATTAGCGGTTTTGCGCTCCCGCAAACGCCGGTCAATTTGAATAGCCAGCGCCATAGAATCATTCAGATTTGTAGGAACAGGGAAACCCACCATCACATTCTTAATGGCTTCAGAAAGGCCATTTCTGAAATTTGCGGCCAGAGCACACTCATTCCACTGAGTAAGCACGGACCATTTCCGAAATTTTTGGCAATACACTTCAGCTTCATCCTGTCCCTGAGAAATAGCCAGCAAGGCTTTTTCTGCCTGAATTTCAAGATTGGGTTCCTCCTAAAGCAATCCGAGCGCCAGAAAAAACGCATCAATATTTGCCAATGCCGGATCTCCTGGCGCTAGCGAGAAGGCCCAATCCTGAGGGTCGCCCCGTAAAAAAGAAATAACAATTTTTACTTGCTGAGCTGAATCTCCAGATGAACGGGGTCTCAGAGAAAGAAACAATTTACAATTATTCATGAAATTCCTAAACCTAAATCGGTCTCCAGAAAATAATTCCGGAATAGGTATTTTAGGTTCAGACATAGGACTACTGGTAACAAAATCTTGTATGCCCTGCACACGAGCTGCCAGCTGGTTTACACTTGTAATCAAGGTCTGGACATTCATGTCTGCAGCAAGCACAAGCCACTCAAAGGTAAAGGGGAGGAAGAGAGGAAAAAAAAAAAAACTCAGAATTTCCTTTCCTATTATCCCACTTCTGCAATGCATTAAACATTCAATGTTGGCCTGGCATACTGTTATGACCCCAATGGCAGAAGGTCTCAGGAATAATTGCTAAGTCTGCAAACACAGAAAACCAGCTCATAGGGCAGTGGTAACTGGGCTGACCATATATCTAATCCTAGCACTACAAATACCAGCAGCCGGGGAACGTGCCTACGTTGATCCTAGACGTCTCGCGCCAGCCGGAGAACTAACTAACCCTAGAAGGGAAAAGAAAGACCTTTCTTGCCTCCAGAGAATAGACCCCAAAAGTTGAATACAAGCCCCCAACAAATAATAACGGTGAGGTAAGAGGAAAAGACAAACACAAGAATGAGCTAGGTATTTAGCAAAGAGAGGCCCACTAGCTAATAGCAGAATATAGAAAGATAACTTATATGGTCAGCAAAAACCCTATCAAAAATATCCACACTGGAAATTCAAGAACCCCCGAACCGTCTAACGGCCCGGGGGGAGAACACCAGCCCCCTAGAGCTTCCAGCAAGGTCAGGAATCACATTTAGTACAAGCTGGACAAAAATGAGAGCAAGCAAATAAACCAAAAAACCAAGAAGCAGGACTTAGCTTAATTTTGCACGAACCAGGACCAGCAGATAGGAGCAAACAGAATGTGTCTGATTACAACGATGCCAGGCACTGGACTAAGGATCCAGGAGGTTTATATAGCAACACCCCTGAATTAACAACCCAGCTGGGTGCAAACTGAGGGAAGAAAATCCCAGAGTCATATCACTAGTAACCACAAGAGGGAGCCAAAAAGTCTAATTCACAACACCTACCCCCTTGGCGCTGTGCGCCGCCTCCTCAGCGTTGTTTGAATCTGTCCCGTAGCCTGCGCTGTTATGTTATCCCTTGGCCATGCGCAGTAAGCGCAGCCCGTCTTCTGACATCATTTGGTGTCAGGCTGGCTGCGCCTGTGTGGACGCGCTGCCTGAGATCCCGCCTGGCAGTGTCGTCTAATGTAATCACACTGCGGGCCTGGGATCCATGGGCATGCGCAGTGCATACCTTCGCCACTCACTCCCCTCCTTCCGGCTTCTTCAGACTGTGCGGCGTCACGGCCGTGGCATGCTATTAGGGATCAGCTGACGACGCACAGTCTGAAGAAAGCGGAGGGAGATGAGTGAGAGCCTGAGGTGAAGATATGCACTGCGCATGCCCATGGATCCCAGGCCCACAGTGTGATTAAATCAGAAGAGACTGTGAGGCGGGATCTCGGGCTGCGTGGCCGCACAGGCTCAAGTAGCCTGACAACAAATGATGTCAGAAGACGGGCAGCGCTAAATGCGCATGGCCAAGGTTGAACATAACAGCGCAGGCTACGGGACAGAATCAAACAACGCTGAGGAGGCGGCGCACGGCACCAAGGGGGTAGGAATGACGGCTGTGCTACGTCCCATTACGAAGGAAAGTCCCACCTCCGGGACGGTTTCACGGTGTGAGCGGACACAATTCATAAGTGTTAGGTTCAGCGTGTGCAAGGAGCTAAACAAAAATAGGCACCTTTTCCTTGTGCAGCATTACTGCACAATATACACTCACCGGCCACTTTATTAGGCACACCATGCTAGTAACGGGTTGGACCCCTTTTGCCTTCAGAACTGCCTCAATTCTTCGTGGCATAGATTCAACAAGGTGCTGGAAGCATTCCTCAGAGATTTTGGTCCATATTGACATGATGGCATCACACAGTTGCCGCAGATTTGTCGGCTGCACATCCCAAAGATGCTCCATACAAGGCAGGATGGATCCATGCTTTCATGTTGTTTACGCCAAATTCTGACCCTACCATCCGAATGTCGCAGCAGAAATCGAGACTCATCAGACCAAGCAACGTTTTTCCAATCTTCTACTGTCCAATTTTGATGAGCTTGTACAAATTGTAGCCTCAGTTTCCTGTTCTTAGCTGAAAGGAGTGGTACCCGGTGTGGTCTTCTGCTGCTGTAGCCCATCTGCCTCAAAGTTCGACGCACTGTGCGTTCAGAGATGCTCTTAGGCCTACCTTGGTTGTAACGGGTGGCGATTTGAGTTACTGTTGCCTTTCTATCAGCTCGAACCAGTCTGCCCATTCTCCTCTGACCTCTGGCATCAACAAGGCATTTCCGCCCACAGAACTGCCGCTCACTGGATTTTTTTTCTTTTTCGGACCATTCTCTGTAAACCCTAGAGATGGTTGTGCGTGAAAATCCCAGTAGATCAGCAGTTTCTGAAATACTCAGACCAGCCCTTCTGGCACCAACAACCATGCCACGTTCAAAGGCACTCAAATCACCTTTCTTCCCCATACTGATGCTCGGTTTGAACTGCAGGAGATTGTCTTGACCATGTCTACATGCCTAAATGCACTGAGTTGCCGCCATGTGATTGGCTGATTAGAAATTAAGTGTTAACAAGAAGTTGGACAGGTGTACCTAATAAAGTGGCCAGTGAGTGTATATGGGTCACAGGGTGTATCACATGGTTGTGATCACCCTATGAGAAGCGGCGCTGTCGGCGCGTGTGCAGTGCGTCCCCACAGGTCCTAGCATCCAGACAGAGCGTCAGGCTAAGACGCCCGACTGAATGCCGGAAGCGAGGGACAACAGCGCGCACGCGCACGGCCGCATATAAACAAAGGGGAGGTATCTGAACTTACAAGATGTGCCAGAATATCAAATCATATTGGTACAAATAAAATCCATACATATTATCAATATAATAAGGTGGCATTACAATTCTGATATAAAGAGAGGACAGTATACTATATAAATATAATAAAATGATGGCACAATATATTTCTCCGCTTGTTTTTCAGTGATGGGTTGCACGGCAGAATGTTCATAATAGGGTCCAAAACAGACGAATAACCACATAAAAATATAACTAAAAATAAAGAGAATACATAGAAATTAAAACAATAATAATAAAACCACACCCAAAAGAACCATCAATGGGTGAATATATGAGCATAAATCAGGAAAAGAGGAGAGACTAATTATTCATAGAAATGAAGCAAAGCTCAAAGACTCATTAAGGCCCTTGGTGGCCACAGTATCCAGCTTAGCAATCCACTTTGCCTCTCTTTTGGCCAGGATTTTCTTGTAATTACCCCCTCTAATACCTAGATGAATAATGTCTATCCCCCTAATTTTCAACGTTTTGGCATCACAATTATGATATGCCCTAAAGTGGCGGGGGATAGTTTTTAATTGGAGGGGGTCGACCAGGGGCGGATTATCAGAGGGTCAATATGGGCGGTAGCCCAGGGCCCAGTGGCTTGGGGGGGCCCTGGGCCACCGCAGATTGACCCTCTGATAATCCGCCGGAGTGTAACTGAATGCCCGGCCCGCCGGCATTTATGTGCCCCGCCCCCCGGACCCGGTGGGCAGAGAGAGGGGGCCCGCATCGGGCCCCTTCTCATCTGCTCACCGGGCCCCTTCTGGCGCTGCGGCGCTTTCCTATTGACGTGCGGGCGCGCGCCCGCACGTCAATAGTTAACAACAGCCGCCAGCCAGCCAATTGGAGGCTGGCAGCTGAAGTCGGCCGCAGCGCACACGTCACCGGCGTCTGACGTCATTGTCAGTCGCCGGCGAGTGTGCGCTGCTGGAGGGAGCTCGCCGCGTGGAGCGCTGGTAAGGTGAGGAGACTGGTTTTTTTTTGTTTTTTTTTATATAAGTTAACGGTGGACTGTGGACACATTGGGGGCAATGCTGTAGACACTGGGGCAGATAGCTGTAGACACTGGCGCAGATAGCTGTAGACACTGGGGCAGATAGCTGTAGACACTGGGACAGATTGCTGTAGACACTGGGGCAGATTGCTGGACACACTTGGGGCAATGCTGGAGACACTGGGGCAGATTGCTGGAGACACTGGGGCAATGCTGGAGACACTGGGGCAGATGGCTGGAGACACTGGGGCAATGCTGGAGACACTGGGGCAGATGGCTGGAGACACTGGGGCAGATTGCTGGACACACTTGGGGCAATGCTGGAGACACTGGGGCAGATTGCTGGAGACACTGGGGCAATGCTGGAGACACTGGGGCAGATGGCTGGAGACACTGGGGCAATGCTGGAGACACTGGGGCAGATTGCTGTAGACACTGGGGCAGATTGCTGGACACACTTGGGGCAATGCTGGAGACACTGGGGCAGATTGCTGGACACACTTGGGGCAATGCTGGAGACACTGGGGCAGATTGCTGGACACACTGGGGGCAATGCTGGAGACACTGGGGCAGATGGCTGGAGACACTGGGGCAATGCTGTAGACACTGGGGCAATGCTGTAGACACTGGGGCAGATTGCTGTAGACACTGGGGCAGATTGCTGGACACACTTGGGGCAATGCTGGAGACACTGGGGCAGATTGCTGGAGACACTGGGGCAGATTGCTGGAGACACTGGGGCAATGCTGGAGACACTGGGGCAATGCTGGAGACACGGGCAGATTGCTGGACACACTGGGGCAGATTGCTGGACACACTGGGGCAATGCTGGAGACACTGGGGCAGATGGCTGGAGACACTGGGGCAGATGGCTGGAGACACTGGGGCAATGCTGTAGACACTGGGGCAGATTGCTGTAGACACTGGGGCAGATTGCTGGACACACTTGGGGCAATGCTGGAGACACTGGGGCAGATTGCTGGAGACACGGGCAGATTGCTGGAGACACTGGGGCAATGCTGGAGACACTGGGGCAATACTGGAGACACTGGGGCAATGCTGGAGACACTGGGGCAGATTGCTGGACACACTGGGGCAGATTGCTGGACACACTGTGGCAATGCTGGAGACACTGGGGCAATGCTGGAGACACTGGGGCAGATTGCTGTAGACACTGGGGCAGATTGCTGTAGACACTGGGGCAATGCTGGAGACACTGGGGCAGATTGCTGGACACACTGGGGGCAATGCTGGAGACACTGGGGCAGATTGCTGGAGACACTGGGGCAATGCTGTAGACACTTGGGCAATGCTGTAGACACTGGGGCAGATTGCTGTAGACACTGGGGCAGATTGCTGTAGACACTGGGGCAGATTGCTGGACACACTTGGGGCAATGCTGGAGACACTGGGGCAGATTGCTGGAGACACTGGGGTAGATTGCTGGAGACACTGGGGCAATGATGGAGACACTGGGGCAATGCTGGAGACACTGGGGCAGATTGCTGGACACACTGGGGCAGATTGCTGGACACACTGGGGCAATGCTGGAGGACACACTGGGGCAGATTGCTGGACACACTGGGGCAATGCTGGAGGACACACTGGGGCAGATTGCTGGAGACACTGGGAGTAATATGCTGGAGACACTGGGGCAGATTGCTGGACACACTGGGGGCAATGCTGGACAATTGGACATACTGGGGCAGATTGCTGGACACACTGGTGGTAATATGCTGGACACACTGGGGCAATATGCTGGACATACTGGGGCAGATTGTTGAACACACTGTCTGGGGGCAATGCTGGAGATACTGGGGCAATGCTGGAGACAGTGGGGCAATGCTGGACAATTGGACATACTGGGGCAGATTGCTGGACACACTGGTGGTAATATGCTGGACACACTGGGGTAGATTGCTGGACACACTGGGGCAGATTGCTGGATACTGGGGAAATATGCTGGACATACTGGGGCAGATTGCTGGACACACTGGGGGTAATATGCTGGACACACTGGGGGCAGGACTGGAGGCATGGGCAGAATGTAGACACGGGGCAGAATGAAAGACATGGGGCAGGATTGGATCATGGGGCAGGATGGATACGATGGAGACAGATGGGGCAGGATGGGGAGATCACATGGGGTAGAATGGATACTCATGAGGGCAGGATGGGAGAACATATGTCTGGAGCCAGGAATGAGACACACGGGGCCAGGGTGTGGGAATATTATTACCATAGGGGCTAATTAAGGGATATTATTACTGCAGTGATGTATTTATTTTATTTTTTGAGTATACTGTTTTAAATGGGGGGGCGGTCCTGTTACTGTGCAGAGTGACACTATATCGCCTTTTTTTCTCCATGTGATGTAATGTAGAAGTTGTGAAAAATTAAGTAATGTGTTCTGCAAGCAGAGCTCGAGATAACTGTGTTATTTCCTGCAGAAACGAGTCCTGGCTGGAAGAAATGATGACGGTCTGTGCTGGATGAAAGATGAAGGACTTCACCTAGAGACGTCACTGGTGAGTCAGTGTTACCAATACACTGACACTATACACTGTATACTATATACAGAGGTCCTGTGTACAATGTCACCAGTGATTACTGTATTACCTGTACACTATATACAAAGCTCTTGTGTATAATGTCACAGTGATCTCTGTATTACCTCTACACAGACACTGCATACTAAGTACAGATCTCCTGTGAATACTGGCACTTATGGTGATAGTATTGTGTTGTTTTTTTTAAATTACTGATCAGTATTGTAGTATTCAGTCACTATGTGGTGGTAATATGTGGTCTGGAAATGGGGTTGTGGTATTTGTCCCTTAAATGTGCTATTTGGTCACCAAGTGGTGGTAATATGTGGTCTTGACATGGTGCGGTGGTATTTGTTCCTTGTATGTGATATTATTCGATCACTGTGGTTGTAATTTGTAGTCTGGTCATGGCGCGGTGATATTTGTTCCTTGTATGTGATATTATTGGTCAAAATATACCTAAATTGTATTGCAGATTTTAACAAATATTTAATAGGTTACAGTAGAGTAGGGCCCGGCCATTTTTCTGGAATAATCTGGTTCGGGTATCACATGACCCCCGTCACGTGACCCCCGTCACATGACCCCCGTCACATGACCCCCGTCACATGACCCCCGTCACATGACCGGGGGGGGCCCACAGTGTCTGAACAGCCCGGGGCCCTGGCTACCCTTAATCCACCCCTGGGGTCGACCACTGTCTTGGCCGCGCAAATGTCCCGCACGTGCTCACGTACGCGGATGCGTAATTCTCTGGAGGTCAAACCTATATATATTTTAGAACATCCGCAAGTAACGTAGTATATAACATTACTGCTACCGCAGGATATTCGTTGTCTTATCTGAAATTGTTGTGACCCATCTGAAGATTGAAAAGAAGAGCAGCGCAGGACATTTGCACAGGCAAGACAGTGGCCACAGGGGAAGCAGCCCGGAATAGGGCCCTTAGTACCAAAGGGATTAGCCATTTTAGGTACATAATGGCTATTAACGAGGAGATCATTCAAATTTTTAGATCTCCTTGATGTCATCAGTGGGAAGTCGCCAATGGCGGGACCCAGGG
This sequence comes from Ranitomeya variabilis, assembly GCF_051348905.1. Lineage (NCBI taxonomy): Eukaryota > Metazoa > Chordata > Amphibia > Anura > Dendrobatidae > Ranitomeya > Ranitomeya variabilis. The sequence goes on from NC_135234.1 coordinate 720,503,435, forward strand.
AGGACTCAGCCCCAAGAACGGCCCAATGTTTGGCTAGAATGTCTCTCATTTTATACCATTCGTGGTTAAATGTAGAGATAAAACGAATTTTCTGACAGTCACTGCCGGTTAATGTTTCCTTTTTACGTGGATATAACAAATCACCTCGGGGGGTCTTCCTTGCTCTGTCGTATCCTTTCTTTATACACCTGTTACTGTACCCTCTATCTTGAAAGCGAGTTTTTAAGTCGAGGGCTTGTTTCTCAAATCGGTCATTGGTGGAGCAGATCCGCCTCATCCTCAGAAACTGTCCGACCGGGACAGCCCGAATAGTAGCAGGGTTATGTGATGAGTCGGCCTGTATAAGAGAGTTTACTGATGTTGGCTTTCTGTAGACATCTGTCTGAACCGATCGATTAGTATCGATCAGTAGAGAGATGTCCAGAAAGTCAATAGTAGCCGAGCTATAATTATAACTTAATTTAATATTAAGTGTATTGTTGTTCAAAGATGTCATATATTCCTCGAGCTGATCCACCGTCCCATCCCACAACAACAGTACATCATCTATAAATCGTAGCCAGCACAGCACATGGGAGGCGGCCTGTGTGCGAAAAAAAAGTATTTAGTCAGCCACCAATTGTGCAAGTTCTCCCACTTGGCTTCGTAAGAAGCATATGAAGGTCCTGGAGTGGCCTAGCCAGTGTCCAGATCTCAATCCCATAGAAAAACTTTGGAGGAAGTTGAAAGTCCGTGTTGCCCAGCGACAGGCCCAAAACAGAGGAGATCTGCATGGAGGAATGGGCCAACATACCACAAACAGTGTGTGCCAACCTTGTGAAGGCTTACAGAAAACGTTTGACCTCTGTCATTGCTAACAAAGCATATATAACAAAATATTGAGATGAACTTTTGTTAATGACCAAATACTTATTTTCCACCATAATTTGCAAAATAAATCTTTCCAAATCAGACAAGGTGATTTTCTGGATTTGTTTTCTCGGTTTCACTCTCATAGTTGTGGTCTACCTATGATGTCAATTATAGGCCTCTCTCATCTTTTTAAGTGGGAGAACTTTCACACTTGGTCGCTGACTAAATACTTTTCTTCCCCCACTGAATTTTACAAGGTATTTGAGCCACCTGACAGTTCCTCGCTCTATAACATATGTGGATACATCAGTTATACAAACATTTGTCACTGAGCACAATCAATACTAAGGATAATGTTTACTCCCAATGAAAAAAATGTGTGTTTTAGAAGAAAATCCCTGATTAATTCAACATATAGGAGACATATCATCGTTAGGAAGAATCATGAGCGCAGCTTTTGTCTTAATCCAAGATTAATATAATATCAGATAATGAGATTTAAACGCTAAAATCCTAATCACTTCCATAGAAGTAATAGCAGGGGAACACTAGAAGATGAGACCATATTTAATCAGCACTTGGCGCACAAGACGTTTATCACCCTGAGCTTTGAGACATTGTCTAGCTGTGCTCACTAATTAAAAAAGTAGATAAATCAGACTGTGGTATAAGTATGTAGCAGACAACACTACAAGCAAAGAGACATCCAACATGTAAAAGGCGAGCAGATAGCAGCATTTCATGTACCGCTCGGCATTTGCATGTTTCCCATTCAATGAGCATCTCATGCAACGATGAAGCCGCTAAACCGCCAATGAAATCATCCAGCAATTTGCTATCCATTTGTAAGAATAAAAAGCTCTCACCAAGCGCAGGGTAATAAATTGAATCTTGCAACAGATACTGAATACATTCCCTGATAAAGGAATACGTCCTATTCCGAAACTAGTAGGAAATTGGTCCACTGTGCTATCTGTAGCAAGTCACGTGAGCAATCACATGACCGTGACGTCACGCAAGGTCCTGCAGAGGCAGAGAACCGAGAGCTGCACAACAGCGCATAGTCGCTACTAGCAGTGAGCGAGCATAGGGCTGTTTTGCCGCCGGCCGGGGCACTGCCTGGAGCCCGCTCAAGTGAAAGCAAAAGAGAAAAAAGAAAAAAAACTCCACCGAAGCCGCATTTTTCCACATTTGGACTTTTACAAAGACCGATTAAAGGGAACTGTGGACATTATCGACTGTACCGCACCAGGTAAAAATTCAATTTATTATCTTGCTCAGAATTTTCTTATGGTAATGTCGTGCTCCACGGTGGAGTTATTTTAAAACACAACACAAATATATTTTTTAATAGTTTTTAAAGTCATATAAAAGGTGCAAATACTTATTGTTTTTTGGAGGTATCTAGTGGCTACAAAACTGGAGAACCCAGCGCGGATCATTTTTATATATATACCAGATACTGAATACATAACTTCTTCTGGGCAGAACATTGCTCATACACACAGACACAGGGTCTACATGGAAGCACAGAGAGTCAGTACGACTTCTCCGCACAGAGACACTGCCATGTAATATCTGTAGAGTGAAGTTTTAAAATGGCAAGCATGGCACGCAATGTTATAAGTGACCTCCGGGGTCATCGGGTCCAACCCCCTGCTCAATGCAGGATTCACTAAACCATCTCAGATCTCTGTCCGGCCTCTGTTTGAAGACTTCCATTGAGGGAGAACTCACCACCTCTCGAGGCAGCCTGTCCCACTCATTGATCACCCTCACTGTCAAAAAGTTTTTTTCTAATATCTAACCTGTATCTTCTCCCTTTCAATTTCATTCCATTGCTTCTCATTTTTCCAAGTGCAAAGGAGAATAAGGCCGGGGTCACACTTTCGAGTGTGATGCGAGAAACTCGTGCGAGTCTCTCGCATGAATACCCAGTACTGCCGCTAGTACTCGGAACCGGAGTGTGCGGCTGCATAGAAATACATGCAGCTGAACGCTCCGGTCCTGAGTGCCAGCGGCAGTACCGGGTATTGAGTTTCTTGTATCACACTCGCAAGTGTGACCCCGGCCTAAAGATTGCAGTAGAGTGGCTGAGCAATGTCATTTGCACGCAAGCGATTTGCAAACCAACCGAACATTTGTGGCGAGTGATTATTTCTTTTACTTACGTAGGTATTTTTGTTCACCACTGCTCATTTTGGAGAATACCAGTTTCTACAAGATATAATAGGAGTCCTGCATATACTGTACTATAGGTGCTTGTAGACTACGCTGGGTATGGAGTACTTTGTGCATAGCACAGCATCCCCACTTTCTGGTCATTAGCCTCCTTCTGTCCCGGATATACAGGCTCACTATTTGAGTAAAGTACCTGGATAGTTCATAAATTTGCTAATTGCATATATATACTGTATATGTTACCAGGTTGAAGCCTAGACCAGAGTTATGGTAAAAGAGCCAAACCAAGCAGCAAACTCACGGCTTCTACCCCATGGCCATCACAGTTTATAAGGAATAGGCAAAGGGTGTAGGTCAAGGACTGAAGTAAGTGGCTATAGACATGTGAGTAGAGGTGATGGTGGAATACCAGTTGGGTTATTCTTTATGCTTATATGCTTGCCAGAAGGGCTACAGTGATTAGCGGTTTGGAGAGAGGGAGGTGAATCCTACAACAGAGGGGCAGCACAAGAGAAGTCTTGTGAATTAGAGATAAAATGTAGGATATAGCAGAATCCTATAGGACAAGGATCTGCAACCTTTTTGGCATGGTATGCCAATTTAAAAAAGAAAGTAAAATTTTAAGTACGCAGCTTGCTATGTAATATAAAACAAACTGTGAGAATGTGTTCTGATGGGTCAGATACACAGTGGAGTTCCCAGACAGAAAGTTTGCTATACACTATGGAACTAGCAATTAGACTTGGTGCAAATCGATTCGCACGTCCAATTCCATCGGCCAAGACAGTGGTCTGTGGTTGCTGGAGGGGAGAGCGAGTATTGCGTCCTATCGCCTCAACTATTTAGAAACAGCACGGGAACTGAGTGAATGGGAACCAGGGTTGTCAACTTGACTTTTTAGTTTTTCTGGACAGCTTATCTAAAAATCACAGACAGGTAATATTTTTTTACAGATACTATGAAAAACCATAATAACTTATTAAGACTATAGTCGATTGCAGAGGCGTAGCTGGGGGTTCAGCTCAGGGGGGGGAGTGAAACGGTTAACCCTGATTACAACTATGGTGGGACAGTGATATGACTGCCATATGGTGACATATAGTGGTAGATACCAGTCCTGCAGTACATGGCAATCATAACAGTACAGTTGTAGATGGTGACTTACAGAGGACGTTCTCTCTGATGCAGTTCATTTTTCCCATCATTTCCCTCTGGCCCAGACCAACACGACAACTTCTGCTAGCCAGGACTCGTCTGCAGAGATTCCAAGAGACACATGTGACTTCTCACATTTCCAACACCATCTCCATCTATTCCCAACCTGCACAAACTCCTTATCCTGCTGATTACCCAATGCTGATTCATTATGGGATTCGTGGCAGCTCTGGTTCTGCAGTAAAGTGTTTTTACCTTTTGGCCCAGCAATAGTTAATGTCAGTCTCTTGTTGGCAGCTTTTTTAGGATGGTCAGCTGATGTTTGTTGGTAACCACTCCCGCCTTCCTTTAAATAGTCACATGACCCATCAGCTGATTGTTGGTAGTAGAGTTATTCTATGCAGGCCAAACTGAAGTGAGGAGGTCTCTTGGGGTGGTAATAATGTCACCACATGTTTGTCGCTTCCTCTGTGTTGTTACCATCTGCAGTGATGAGGTTAACATCCTTGCTGGCCAGTGCACTCGCCAGGGTACATTGAGGAGACAATCAGGGGCTAGGCACATAATGGCAGCAGAGGGAAACACCCGCATAGGGTGTTAGGGGAGCTTGGGAACAGGCACAGGTTGGTGTCAGGAGGTGTCCCATCCCTTGCCCCTACTGTTCAGGCCTTCCTTTCCCTTTTCCATTGGGTCATATCTGAATGCTGTGTCATCCGCAGATTTACCCATGTCTGAGCGTGACAGCTGAGCTGCTGCCATATGTGTCCCTATTACTGCACCTGCTGTGCAGTACAATAAAGGCTACTCTTAGTGCCCCACATAATAATGCCACCACTGTGCACCTTACATAATAATAATGCCTCCTTTGTGCTCTCTAGATGGTAAAATTGTCCCCTAGAAAATATTAATGCCGTGAGCAAATGACCTAGAAAACAACATCCACATTTTGCCTCTTTGACGGCACAGTACTCTGACTGCCACTATAACAGTGATGCTTCTTAACTGCCCACTTAACATTTAATAATGTCCAGTGAGTCCCCCAATGTACAAGTCCTCTATACACAGTATGATGGTCCCCACAGCTCCTCTCTACACAGTATGATGTCCCCAAAACTTCTCTATACACAGTATGATGGTCCCCACAGCTCCTCTCTACACAGTATGATGTCCCCAAAACTTATCTATACACAGTATGATGGGCCCACAGCTCCTTTTTACAAAGTATACTGGGCCCACAGTTCCCTTATACAGAGTATGCTAGCCTCAGAGCTCCACTATATACAGTATGATGGGCCTACAACTCCACTTTACAAAGTATGATACCCCTACAGCTCTGCCATACACAGTATGATACCCCCACAGCTCTGCTAGACACAGTATGATACCCCCACAGCTCCACTATTTACAGTGTCATGGGCCTACAACTCCACATTACACAGTATGATACCCCCACAGCTCTTCTGTACGTAGTATGATGTCCCCACAGCTCCCCTATACACAGTATGATGTCCCCACAGCTGCCCTATATACAGTATTATATGTCTCCCTGCTTAATTGCATCGGTGAGCTGCCCCTGCTAGTTGCTACGCTACTGGATCCATTTAAAAATCCCATAATTCTAATATGTAGAAATCAGCTTCATTCTCTGTGAACTATATAATAATGATAATTACAGTCAAAATAATCTGTGTAAATTATTTCAGCTTCAAAAAAATCACGGACGCTTTACATTTTTTTTTACGGATTGAGCAAAATAGTGCCTCATTTTAACAGACTATCCAGGAATTTCTAGATGTTTGGCAAACCTGACGGGAACTGAGCAGCAGTACCTGAGAACAAGTAACGGAGCCGTACTGTTCTGGCTTTGTACACTGTGTACATTCAGCCACCGAGGAAGCTGTGAAAAACTGTTGGTGGACGTGTTGGGTGTCGGACCCCCTCATCAATCTGATATTGTCTAAGTCCTGGAAAATGCATTTAAAGGATAGTTCCAGCCAGGGGTGGATTAAGGGTAGCCAGGGCCCCGGGCTGTTCAGACACTGTGGACCCCCCCCGGTCATGTGACGGGGGTCATGTGACGGGGGTCATGTGACGGGGGTCACGTGACGGGGGTCATGTGATGGGGGTCATGTGATACCCGAACCAGATTATTCCAGAAAAATGGCCGGGCCCTACTCTACTGTAACCTATTAAATATTTGTTAAAATCTGCAATACAATTTAGGTATATTTTGACCAATAATATCACATACAAGGAACAAATACCACCGCGCCATGACCAGACTACAAATTACAACCACAGTGATCGAATAATATCACATACAAGGAACAAATACCACCGCACCATGTCAAGACCACATATTACCACCACTTGGTGACCAAATAGCACATTTAAGGGACAAATACCACAACACCATTTCCAGACCACATATTACCACCACATAGTGACTGAATACTACAATACTGATCAGTAATTTAAAAAAAACAACACAATACTATCACCATAAGTGCCAGTATTCACAGGAGATCTGTACTTAGTATGCAGTGTCTGTGTAGAGGTAATACAGAGATCACTGTGACATTATACACAAGAGCTTTGTATATAGTGTACAGGTAATACAGTGATCACTGGTGACATTGTACACAGGACCTCTGTATATAGTATACAGTGTATAGTGTCAGTGTATTGGTAACACTGACTCACCAGTGATGTCTCTAGGTGAAGTCCTTCATCTTTCATCCAGCACAGACGGCCATCATTTCTTCCAGCCAGGACTCGTTTCTGCAGGAAATAACACAGTTATCTCGAGCTCTGCTTGCAGAATACATTACTTAATTTTTCACAACTTCTACATTACATCACATGGAGAAAAAAAGGCGATATAGTGTCACTCTGCACAGTAACAGGACCGCCTCCCCATTTAAAACAGTATACTCAAAAAATAAAATAAATACATCACTGCAGTAATAATATCCCTTAATTAGCCCCTATGGTAATAATATTCCCACACCCTGGCCTCGTGTGTCTCATTCCTGGCTCCAGACATATGTTCTCCCATCCTGCCCTCATGAGTATCCATTCTACCCCATGTGATCTCCCCATCCTGCCCCATCTGTCTCCATCGTATCCATCCTGCCCCATGATCCAATCCTGCCCCATGTCTTTCATTCTGCCCCGTGTCTACATTCTGCCCATGCCTCCAGTCCTGCCCCCAGTGTGTCCAGCATATTACCCCCAGTGTGTCCAGCAATCTGCCCCAGTATGTCCAGCATATTTCCCCAGTATCCAGCAATCTGCCCCAGTGTGTCCAGCAATCTACCCCAGTGTGTCCAGCATATTACCACCAGTGTGTCCAGCAATCTGCCCCAGTATGTCCAATTGTCCAGCATTGCCCCACTGTCTCCAGCATTGCCCCAGTATCTCCAGCATTGCCCCCAGACAGTGTGTTCAACAATCTGCCCCAGTATGTCCAGCATATTGCCCCAGTGTGTCCAGCATATTACCACCAGTGTGTCCAGCAATCTGCCCCAGTATGTCCAATTGTCCAGCATTGCCCCCAGTGTGTCCAGCAATCTGCCCCAGTGTCTCCAGCATATTACCCCCAGTGTCTCCAGCAATCTGCCCCAGTGTGTCCTCCAGCATTGCCCCAGTGTGTCCAGCAATCTGCCCCAGTGTGTCCTCCAGCATTGCCCCAGTGTGTCCAGCAATCTGCCCCGTGTGTCCAGCAATCTGCCCCAGTGTCTCCAGCATTGCCCCAGTGTCTCCATCATTGCCCCAGTGTCTCCAGCATTGCCCCAGTGTCTCCAGCAATCTACCCCAGTGTCTCCAGCAATCTGCCCCAGTGTCTCCAGCATTGCCCCAAGTGTGTCCAGCAATCTGCCCCAGTGTCTACAGCAATCTGCCCCAGTGTCTACAGCATTGCCCAAGTGTCTACAGCATTGCCCCAGTGTCTCCAGCATTGACCCAGTGTCTCCAGCAATCTGCCCCAGTGTCTCCAGCATTGCCCCCAGTGTGTCCAGCAATCTGCCCCAGTGTCTCCAGCATTGCCCCAGTGTCTACAGCAATCTGCCCCAGTGTCTACAGCAATCTGCCCCAGTGTCTACAGCAATCTGCCCCAGTGTCTCCAGCATTGCCCCAGTGTGTCCAGCAATCTGCCCCAGTGTGTCCAGCAATCTGCCCCAGTGTCTCCAGCATTGCCCCAGTGTCTCCAGCATTGCCCCAGTGTCTCCAGCATTGCCCCAGTGTCTCCAGCAATCTGCCCCAGTGTCTCCAGCAATCTGCCCCAGTGTCTCCAGCATTGCCCCAAGTGTGTCCAGCAATCTGCCCCAGTGTCTACAGCAATCTGCCCCAGTGTCTACAGCAATCTGCCCCAGTGTCTACAGCAATCTGCCCCAGTGTCTACAGCAATCTGCCCCAGTGTCTACAGCTATCTGCCCCAGTGTCTACAGCTATCTGCCCCAGTGTCTACAGCATTGCCCCCAATGTGTCCACAGTCCACCGTTAACTTATATAAAAAAAAAAAAAAAAAAACAGTCTCCTCACCTTACCAGCGCCCCACGCAGCGAGCTCCCTCCAGCAGCGCACACTCGCCGGCGACTGACAATGACGTCAGACGCCGGTGACGTGTGCGCTGCGGCCGACTTCAGCTGCCAGCCTCCAATTGGCTGGCTGGCGGCTGTTGTTAACTATTGACGTGCGGGCGCGCGCCCGCACGTCAATAGGAAAGCGCCGCAGCGCCAGAAGGGGCCCGGTGAGCAGATGAGAAGGGGCCCGATGCGGGCCCCCTCTCTCTGCCCACCGGGTCCGGGGTGGGGCACATAAATGCCGGCGGGCCGGGCATTCAGTCACACTCCGGCGGATTATCAGAGGGTCAATCTGCGGTGGCCCAGGGCCCCCCCAAGCCACTGGGCCCTGGGCTACCGCCCATATTGACCCTCTGATAATCTGCCCCTGGTTCCAGCCATAGTTGCTAACCAGACCTTGACCTTAAAAGGAATTTATGTAATTTTAGTTTCTTATATTAGATATACTGTAAGTCTATAGAAACAAAAGAGGAAGGACATATACCAGTCTGGCATAATTCCCTCTTCTTTTGTTTCTCTATCCTTGTCATGCCTTGAGACACACTACCTTGATGTTCTCTGACCTGTAGGTTTATTATAAGTCTATATAGAAGACAAATAAGGTTTATTCTGCTTGCGCAATATATATTTTTTTTTTTTATATGAACCTGGGGCAATCATATTAGAAAAATGCACATCATTCCCATACGAAACCTAAAATGCATAGATGTGTTTTAAAACATATCATAGATTTTTACAGTCAGCCGCAATATCTCTCTGACCTACTTGATAATGCTAATAGCTGCTCTGTAGTAAGCAGAGGGACAGGCTGTGAGGAGAGTGACAAACCCCCATCTCGCTACCCCTCCTGACGTCAGTATTATGTCAGAGAGATCAAGCGGTACGGCACACAGGGTCACACGTGCACTCAACCCCTTGGTCAGTCACTCCCTTCTCTGCCCCCTGGGATTGTCCTAGTCTCTCTCTCACGTGCGCTAGCATCTGAAACTCCAAAACCTATGATGGATCATAACTTCTCTATGAAAGGTCATAGTGTGGTGGTTTTGGCGCCATTGGATCCGGTCGGGCTCCCGTTACACTTTAAGACCAAACACGGCTTTCTTACCTGGCTTCTAGCAGCTGTTCTATGTAACTATCTACCCCTGGAAGCTAGAACAGGTCGAGACCCCATCAGGCGTTCTCGCAATTGTAACCGGTATACAGCTAGGATGTACGATAAGTCCATAACTCCTTATGAAATTACAGCTCCCATCTGGCTGGGGTAATTCTTTCATCAGTTAATTCACTTTACACTCTCAATAGGCATCCATCCTGCCAGGAATAACTTGGCTATCTACTGGAGGAGGGAATTTAGCTTGGCCATCTACTGAGAATGGTTTCCTTTGTAAGAGGTCTATAATCTTGAACCGGATATGATAGTTGATTGACAAATAATTGTAGCCCCCATATTCTTCACACTGAGCATATGTGACCACTAGGGTTGAGCGAAACGGGTCGATCATTTTCAAAAGTCGCCGACTTTTGGCTAAGTCGGCGTCTCATGAAACCCGATCCGACCCCTGTGCTTGTCGGCCATGCGGTACGCGACTTTCGCGCCAAAGTCGCGTTTCAATGACGCGAAAAGCGCCATTTCTCAGCCAATGAAGGTGAACGCAGAGTGTGGGCAGCGTGATGACATAGATCCTGGTCCCCACCATCTTAGAGAAGGGCATTGCAGTGATTGGCTTGCTGTCTGCGGCGTCACAGGGGCTATAAAGGGGCGTTCCCGCCGACCGCCATCTTACTGCTGCTGATCTGAGCTTAGGGACAGGTTGCTGCCGCTTCATCAGAAGCAGGGAGAGCGTTAGGCAGGGTCCACTAACCACCAAACCGCTTGTGCTGCAGCGATTTCCACTGTCCAACACCACCTTCGGTGTGCAGGGACTGTGGAAGCTATTTTTTTTTTTTTTTCCCCTCAGCGCTGTAGCTCATTGGGCTGCCCTAGAAGGCTCCGTGATAGCTGTATTGCTGTGTGTACGCCACTGTGGAAACCAACTGCTTTTTTCAAAGCACATATCCTCTTGTTCCTTCCTTTCTGCACAGCTATCTTTTCTGTTTTTCCACACTTTTTATTTAATTTGTGCATCAGTCCACTCCTATTGCTGCCTGCCATACCTGGCTTACATTACTGCAGGGAGATAGTAATTGTAGGACAGTTTTTTTTTTTTTTTTTTGTTTTTTTTTTTTGTGGGAGATTAAGATTGGCATTTCTGCTACAGTGCCATCCCTGTGTGTGCCATCTCTCACTGAGTGGGCCATAGAAAGCCTATTTATTTTTTCCGTGATTTGTGTTCTAAAATCTACCTCAACACAAAAACAGTACATCAATCAGTGGGAGAAAAATATTGGCCTCAGTCAGGGCTTGTGTGCCACTGCTGTGTGTGCTATCTCTCATTCAGTGGGCTATAGCAAGCCTATTTTTTTTTTTTTTTTTTAATATTATTTGGTTTCTAATTCTCCCTGAAAAAAAAAAAAAAAACCTAAAAAAACAGTGGGAGAATAATATTGCCCTTTCAGCTTGTGTGCCAGTCTTGACTCCTGGGTGTGCCACCTCTCTCCCTCTCATTCAGTGGGCCATAGAAAGCCTATTTATTTTTTTTTTTAAATATTATTGGGTTTCTAAAGTCTCCCTGAAAAAACAAAAAATACATAAAAAAACAGTGGGAGAGTAATATTGCCCTTTCAGCTTGTGTGCCAGTCTTGACTCCTGGGTGTGCCACCTCTCTCCCTTTCATTCAGTGGGCCATAGAAAGCCTATTTATTTTTTCCGTGATTTGTGTTCTAAAATCTACCTCAACACAAAAACACTACATCAATCAGTGGGAGAAAAATATTGGCCTCAGTCAGGGCTTGTGTGCCACTGCTGTGTGTGCTATCTCTCATTCAGTGGGCTATAGCAAGCCTATTTTTTTTTTTTTTTTTTTTTTTAATATTATTTGGTTTCTAAAGTCTCCCTGAAAAAAAAAAAAAAACATAAAAAAACAGTGGGAGAGTAATATTGCCCTTTCAGCTTGTGTGCCAGTCTTGACTCCTGGGTGTGCCACCTCTCTCCCTTTCATTCAGTGGGCCATAGAAAGCCTATTTATTTTTTGGTTTTTTTAATATTATTTGGTTTCTAAAGTCTCCCTGAAAATAAAAAAAAAAAATACATAAAAAAACAGTGGGAGAGTAATATTGCCATTTCAGCTTGTGTGCCAGTCTTGACTCCTGGGTGTGCCACCTCTCTCCCTCTCATTCAGTGGGCCATAGAAAGCCTTGTTTTTTTGTTTTTTTTTTAATATTATTTGGTTTCTAAAGTCTCCCTGAAAATAAAAAAAAAAAACATAAAAAAACAGTGGGAGAGTAATATTGCCATTTCAGCTTGTGTGCCAGTCTTGACTCCTGGGTGTGCCACCTCTCTCTCTAATTGTGGGCCATAGAAAGCCTATTTATTTTTTGGTTTTTTTAATATTATTTGGTTTCTAAAGTCTCCCTGAAAATAAAAAAAAAAAATACATAAAAAAACAGTGGGAGAGTAATATTGCCCTTTCAGCTTGTGTGCCAGTCTTGACTCCTGGGTGTGCCACCTCTCTCCCTTTCATTCAGTGGGCCATAGAAAGCCTATTTATTTTTTGGTTTTTTTAATATTATTTGGTTTCTAAAGTCTCCCTGAAAATAAAAAAAAAAAATACATAAAAAAACAGTGGGAGAGTAATATTGCCATTTCAGCTTGTGTGCCAGTCTTGACTCCTGGGTGTGCCACCTCTCTCCCTCTCATTCAGTGGGCCATAGAAAGCCTTGTTTTTTTGTTTTTTTTTTAATATTATTTGGTTTCTAAAGTCTCACAGAGAAAAAAAAAAAAATAAATTAGGTGGGAGATTAATATTGACATTAGTGCTTGAGTGACAGTCCTGCGTGTGTGTCATCTCTGTGATTTGGTGTCACAGAAAACAGAGTGTGTAACATTGTGCCTGATTTTCCTTGTGGTCTCACCAACCTGTTAAGGGATATTGAAATCATACTGAAGTTATAGCTCACCGTGTAAGTTGTTTGACAGCAACAAATAAAGTTAGTTTGGTTACGATTTTTAAACAATGAGGAAGTCTGGTGCAAGAGGTCGTCGTGGGCGTTCATTGTCAGCTGGTAATGATGGTAGTGGTAGTGGAGCATCAGGTGGTCGTGGGGATAAAAATATTCCACCTAAGTCTGGAGCTGTGGAGCCAGTTTCGTCGTCAGGCTACACAAGGCCTCGAACGCTCTCTTTTCTGGGAGTAGGAAAACCGCTTTTAAAGGCTGAGCAGCAACAGCAAGTTTTGGCTTACATTGCAGACTCAGCCTCTAGCTCTTTTGCCTCCTCTTCCGAAACTGGTAAATGTAAAAGCAGCGCGTCGCTTGTGGATGTTCACGGTCAGGGACAAGTCGCTTCCTTGTCCTCCTCAGCAAAAACTACAACAAGAGAGAAGGATGCAGCAGGCGACACAACGGGTCACTCCATGGAGCTCTTTACACATACCGTCCCTGGCTTAGAAAGTGAAACATTTAACAGGCCATGCCCATTACAAGTAGATTCTGACATGGAGTGCACTGATGCACAGCCACAGCCAGAGTACTATGCTGCTCCTTTGACTCAGACCACCACATTGCCCTCTCAGGGTACAGATCCACAATCAGACCCTGATGAGACTATGTTGCCCCGCCACGAACGCTATACCACCGACCGACACAGTGACACAGACGAAGTTGCACACGAGCTCGAAGAGGAGGTAATAGATGACCCAGTTATTGACCCCGATTGGCAGCCATTGGGGGAACAGGGTGCAGGCGGCAGTAGTTCAGAAGCGGAGGTGGAGGAGGGGCCGCAGCAGGCATCAACATCGCAACAGGTTCCATCTGCCGGGCCCGTATCTGGCCCAAAACGCGTGTCAAAGCCAAAACCTGTTGGAGGACAGCGTGGCCATCCGGTTAAAGCTCAGTCTGCAATCCCTGAAAAGGGATCCGAGTCTAGGAAGAGTGCAGTCTGGCATTTTTTTAAACAACATCCAACTGATCAGCGCAAAGTCATCTGTCAAAAATGTTCAACTAGCTTAAGCAGAGGTCAGAATCTGAAAAGTCTAAATACTAGTTGCATGCATAGACACTTAACCACCATGCATTTTCAAGCCTGGACTAACTACCAAACGTCCCTTAAGGTTGTAGCACCCTCGGCCAATGAAGCTAGTCAGCAACGCAACATCCCTTCCGTCACTGTAAGGCCACCATTTTCCGCACCACCGGCAGTATCTGTGCAGGTTTCTTTGCCAGCCAAAAGCAGTCAGGGTCAGGGAATCACCAGTTTAGTAGGAGGAAATATTGCATCTAGGGCACCGGCGGAAACAATACCGTCTCCAACCGTCTCTCAGTCTGCCATGTACACCGGCACACCCGAAAGTTCCACGATCTCCTGCTCTCCAGTCCAGCTCACCCTACATGAGACTCTGGTTAGAAAAAGGAAGTACTTATCCTCGCATCCGCGTACACAGGGTTTTAACGCCCACATAGCTAGACTAATCTCGTTAGAGATGATGCCCTACCGTTTAGTTGAAAGCGAAGCTTTTAAAGCCCTGATGGAGTACGCTGAACCACGATACGAGCTACCTAGTCGACACTTTTTTTCCAGAAAAGCCATCCCAGCCCTGCACCAGCATGTTAAACAGCGCATCGTCCATGCACTTAGGCAATCTGTGAGTACAAAGGTGCACCTGACTACAGATGCATGGACCAGTAGGCATGGCCAGGGACGTTATGTGTCCATCACGGCACACTGGGTGAATGTGGTGGATGCAGGGTCCACAGGCGACATCAATTTAGGGACAGTTGTGCCTAGCCCACGGTCTAGGAAACAGTTGGCTGTAGGCGTTCGCACCCCCTCCTCCTCCTCCTCGTCCTCCTGCAGAAGCTACAGCTCTTCCACAGAACGCAGTCGGCCAACCACTCCATCGGCAGATGACACTGTTGCACACCAGTTGTCCCATTATGGGCCAGCTACTGCCAAGCGTCAGCAGGCTGTATTGGCTATGAAGTGTTTGGGCGACAACAGACACACCGCGGAAGTTCTGTCCGAGTTCTTGCAACAAGAAACGCAGTCGTGGCTGGGCACAGTAGATCTTGAGGCAGGCAAGGTAGTGAGTGATAACGGAAGGAATTTCATGGCTGCCATCTCCCTTTCCCAACTGAAACACATTCCTTGCCTGGCTCACACCTTAAACCTGGTGGTGCAGTGCTTATTGAAAACTTATCCTGGGTTCTCCGACCTGCTCCTCAAAGTGCGTGCACTTTGCTCACATATCCGACGTTCGCCTGTACACGCCAGCCGTATGCAGACCTATCAGCGGTCTTTGAACCTTCCCCAGCATCGCCTAATCATAGACGTTGCAACAAGGTGGAACTCAACACTGCACATGCTTCAGAGACTGTGCGAACAGAGGCGTGCTGTTATTTATTTGTGGGAGGATACACGGGCAGGCAGTAGGATGGCAGACATGGAGTTGTCAGGTGTGCAGTGGTCGAAGATACAAGACATGTGTCAAGTCCTTCAGTGTTTTGAGGAATGCACACGGCTGGTTAGTGCAGACAACGCCGTAATAAGCATGAGCATCCCCCTAATGCGTCTGCTGATGCAAAGTTTGACGCACATAAAGGAGCAGGCGTCTGCACCAGAGGAAGAGGGAAGCCTTGATGACAGTCAGCCATTGTCTGGTCAGGGCAGTGTACAGGACGAGGTAGCGGGCGAAGAGGAGGTGGAGGACGAGGAGGATGATGGGGATGAGTATATTTTTAATGCGGAAACTTTCACGGGGGCACAGGAAATTGGTTGCGTGTCACGGCCGGGTTCTGGTTTTTTGAGGGACACAAGTGACGTAGATTTGCCTGCAACTGCCCCTCAACCAATCACAACCGGAGATTTGACAACTGGAACTTTGGCCCACATGGCGGATTATGCCTTACGTATCCTAAAAAGGGACACACGCATTACGAAAATGATGAACGATGACGATTACTGGTTGGCCTGCCTCCTTGATCCACGCTATAAAGGCAAATTGCAAAATATTATGCCACATGAGAACTTGGAACTAATATTAGCAACCAAACAATCAACTCTTGTTGACCGTTTGCTTCAGGCATTCCCAGCACACAGCGCACGTGATCGTTCTCACACAAGCTCCAGGGGGCAGCAGACTAGGAGTGTTAGGGGTGCACACATCAGAAGTGGCGTTGGACAGAGGGGTTTTCTGACCAGGTTGTGGAGTGATTTTGCTATGACCGCAGACAGGACAGGTACTGCTGCATCAATTGAAAGTGACAGGAGACAACATTTGTCCAGTATGGTTACTAACTATTTTTCATCCCTTATCGATGTTCTCCCTCAACCGTCATTCCCATTTGATTACTGGGCCTCCAAATTAGACACCTGGCCAGAATTGGCAGAATATGCATTGCAGGAGCTTGCTTGCCCGGCAGCAAGTGTCCTATCAGAAAGAGTATTCAGTGCTGCAGGTTCAATATTAACCGAAAAAAGGACTCGTCTGGCTACCCAAAATGTTGACGATCTAACATTCATTAAAATGAACCACAACTGGATTTCGAAATCTTTTGCCCCACCTTGCCCGGCCGACACCTAGCTTTCCTATGAAAAGCTCTTGCCTGTGAATTACTTTTCTAATGTCTAATTTGCTGCAGCTGATTGTACAGCATACGACATGTTTACACCTCCCTAAATGGCAAAACTCCCCACACGGGGCCGTGGTATCGCGACTTGGCGCAAGCACCCGTGAGACTGCTGTTTGTCTGAAGAGGTGGGTGTGCTCGCTTTTGGTTGACGGCATTGCTACTGGGTCCCTCATAGTACAATGTAGTGTCTCTGGCGGTGGTGGTGCGCACCCAACGTCAGACACACCGTTGTAACATGAGGGGCCCTGGGGCGGTCCCGCCGGCCTCAAGAGAGTTCCCCCCTACCCCAGCTCAAAATGTGCTCTACCACGTGCAAAATTATGTCGCACAGCTCCACCAATCTTTAGTCTATTCGCTGACATCATTCAATGTCTGGCACTGACAATACAAATTTGTAGACATCTATGATGCAACTTAAAGTAGTCTGTGTCTGTGTCCTATATTGGCACCATTAAATAGTTACTGCCAAATTACAATGTCAGAAACTCAGTAGATGAGCCCACCCCTGTACCTAAGTATGCCACCTTTTTTTTTTGTTTTGGTTGTTTTGCGAGACATTAACATCTATTTATATTTTGGGAGTACTGGGACAGACACTCCTTGCACTACTCCTCCACTCACCACCAAGCTGCCTGTGTATCCATGTAACCGCTGTAAAACTGCCATGAGCCTATTGTTTGTTATTTTAGGCCTTTGATAGCCTGTCTGCGGTCCCTACTTTAAATACTCCTCCACTGACCACCAAGCTGCCTGCCCGTGTATCCATGTAACCGCTGTGAAACTGCCATGAGCCTATTGTTTGTTATGTTAGGCCTTTGATAGCCTGTCTGCGGTCCCTACTTTAAATACTCCTCCACTGACCAGACCACTGCTGCCCGTGTACCCCTGGAACCAATTATAAAGTGCCTACAGCCAGCCCATTTTCTTATGTTAGGCCTTTGAAGCCTGTCTGCGGTCCCTACTTTAAATACTCCTCCACTGACCAGACCACTGCTGCCCGTGTACCCCTGGAACCAATTATAAAGTGCCTACAGCCAGCCCATTTTCTTATGTTAGGCCTTTGAAGCCTTTCTGCGGTCCCTACTTTAAATACTCCTCCACTCACCACCACCAAGCTGCCTGCCCGTGTATCCATGTAACCGCTGTGAAACTGCCATGAGCCTATTGTTTGTTATTTTAGGCCTTTGATAGCCTGTCTGCGGTCCCTACTTTAAATACTCCTCCACTCACCACCAAGCTGCCTGCCCGTGTATCCATGTAACCGCTGTGAAACTGCCATCATGAGCCTATTGTTTGTTATGTTAGGCCTTTGATAGCCTGTCTGCGGTCCCTACTTTAAATACTCCTCCACTGACCAGACCACTGCTGCCCGTGTACCCCTGGAACCAATTATAAAGTGCCTACAGCCAGCCCATTTTCTTATGTTAGGCCTTTGATAGCCTGTCTGCGGTCCCTACTTTAAATACTCCTCCACTCACCACCAAGCTGCCTGCCCGTGTATCCATGTAACCACTGTGAAACTGCCATCATGAGCCTATTGTTTGTTATGTTAGGCCTTTGATAGCCTATCTGCGGTCCCTACTTTAAATACTCCTCCACTGACCAGACCACTGCTGCCCGTGTACCCCTGGAACCAATTATAAAGTGCCTACAGCCAGCCCATTTTCTTATGTTAGGCCTTTGAAGCCTGTCTGCGGTCCCTACTTTAAATACTCCTCCACTCACCACCACCAAGCTGCCTGCCCGTGTATCCATGTAACCGCTGTGAAACTGCCATGAGCCTATTGTTTGTTATTTTAGGCCTTTGATAGCCTGTGTGCGGTCCCTACTTTAAATACTCCTCCACTCACCACCAAGCTGCCTGCCCGTGTATCCATGTAACCGCTGTGAAACTGCCATGAGCCTATTGTTTGTTATTTTAGGCCTTTGATAGCCTGTGTGCGGTCCCTACTTTAAATACTCCTCCACTCACCACCAAGCTGCCTGCCCGTGTATCCATGTAACCGCTGTGAAACTGCCATGAGCCTATTGTTTGTTATGTTAGGCCTTTGATAGCCTGTCTGCGGTCCCTACTTTAAATACTCCTCCACTGACCAGACCACTGCTGCCCGTGTACCCCTGGAACCAATTATAAAGTGCCTACAGCCAGCCCATTTTCTTATGTTAGGCCTTTGAAGCCTGTCTGCGGTCCCTACTTTAAATACTCCTCCACTGACCAGACCACTGCTGCCCGTGTACCCCTGGAACCAATTATAAAGTGCCTACAGCCAGCCCATTTTCTTATGTTAGGCCTTTGAAGCCTGTCTGCGGTCCCTACTTTAAATACTCCTCCACTCACCACCACCAAGCTGCCTGCCCGTGTATCCATGTAACCGCTGTGAAACTGCCATGAGCCTATTGTTTGTTATTTTAGGCCTTTGATAGCCTGTCTGCGGTCCCTACTTTAAATACTCCTCCACTCACCACCAAGCTGCCTGCCCGTGTATCCATGTAACCGCTGTGAAACTGCCATCATGAGCCTATTGTTTGTTATGTTAGGCCTTTGATAGCCTGTCTGCGGTCCCTACTTTAAATACTCCTCCACTGACCAGACCACTGCTGCCCGTGTACCCCTGGAACCAATTATAAAGTGCCTACAGCCAGCCCATTTTCTTATGTTAGGCCTTTGAAGCCTGTCTGCGGTCCCTACTTTAAATACTCCTCCACTGACCAGACCACTGCTGCCCGTGTACCCCTGGAACCAATTATAAAGTGCCTACAGCCAGCCCATTTTCTTATGTTAGGCCTTTGAAGCCTGTCTGCGGTCCCTACTTTAAATACTCCTCCACTCACCACCACCAAGCTGCCTGCCCGTCTATCCATGTAACCGCTGTAAAACTGCAATGAGCCTATTGTTTGTTATTTTAGGCCTTTGATAGCCTGTCTGCGGCCCCTACTTGCAATACTCCTCCACTGACCACAATGCTGCCTGGAGTGCCTGCCTGTGTATCCATGTAACCGATGTAAAACTGCCATGACTGCCTACTGTTTGTTATTTTAGGCCTTTGATAGCCTGTCTGCAGCCCCTACTTGCAATACTCCTCCACTGACCACACCAATGCTGCCCGTGTACCCCTGGAACCTATTTAAAAGTTCATAGAGCCTAGTTATATATTTTATTTACTATTAATAAGGCCATGATGGACTACGCTGTACCACGCTACAAGCTAACCAGTCGACACTTCTTTTGCGAGAAAAGCCATCCCAACCCTCCACCAGCATGTAGAAGACCGCATTGTCCATGCACTCTGGCAATCTGTGAGTACAAAGGTGCACCTGACAACAGACGCATGGACCTGTAGGCATGGCCACGGAAGATTACGTGTCCATTACGGCGCAATGGGTTAATGTGGTGGATGCATGGTCCACAGGGGACAGCCTACTAAGTCTGTCTGCAGTCCCTAATTCAAATTGTGCTCCACTGTCTAAATCGGAACTTCCACCTTCTGGCTTTCGGCCTATAGTATCAGAAATTAAACTGCATTTGGCCTTCAACTTTGGTTAGGGCCTACTAACGGCTTCTGCCCCTCCCTGGTGTTGCCCTCAACTAAATAAAGCTGAGCTTCAACCTTCTGCTCCAAATTACCATTTTGAAAAATGCAATAGGCTTTTCAGGCCTACTAAAGGAGTCTGTCTGTGTGCCCCTCCCTGGTGTTGTCCTCAACTAAATAAAGCTGAGCTTCAACCTTCCGGCTCTCATTATGTGGTTTTAAAAAAAAAAAAGGTGGTTAGGGCCTACTAACGGCTTCTGCCCCTCCCTGGTGTTGTCCTCAACTAAATAAAGCTGAGCTTCAACCTTCCGGCTCTCATTATGTGGTTTTAAAAAAAAAAATGGTGGTTAGGGCCTACTAACGGCTTCTGCCCCTCCCTGGTGTTGTCCTCAACTAAATAAAGCTGAGCTTCAACCTTCCGGCTCTCATTATGTGGTTTTAAAAAAAAAAATGGTGGTTAGGGCCTACTAACGGCTTCTGCCCCTCCCTGGTGTTGTCCTCAACTAAATAAAGCTGAGCTTCAACCTTCCGGCTCTCATTATGTGGTTTTAAAAAAAAAAATGGTGGTTAGGGCCTACTAACGGCTTCTGCCCCTCCCTGGTGTTGTCCTCAACTAAATAAAGCTGAGCTTCAACCTTCCGGCTCTCATTATGTGGTTTTAAAAAAAAAAAAGGTGGTTAGGGCCTACTAACGGCTTCTGCCCCTCCCTGGTGTTGTCCTCAACTAAATAAAGCTGAGCTTCAACCTTCCGGCTCTCATTATGTGGTTTTAAAAAAAAAAAAGGTGGTTAGGGCCTACTAACGGCTTCTGCCCCTCCCTGGTGTTGTCCTCAACTAAATAAAGCTGAGCTTCAACCTTCCGGCTCTCATTATGTGGTTTTAAAAAAAAAAATGGTGGTTAGGGCCTACTAACGGCTTCTGCCCCTCCCTGGTGTTGTCCTCAACTAAATAAAGCTGAGCTTCAACCTTCCGGCTCTCATTATGTGGTTTTAAAAAAAAAAAAGGTGGTTAGGGCCTACTAACGGCTTCTGCCCCTCCCTGGTGTTGTCCTCAACTAAATAAAGCTGAGCTTCAACCTTCCGGCTCTCATTATGTGGTTTTAAAAAAAAAAAAGGTGGTTAGGGCCTACTAACGGCTTCTGCCCCTCCCTGGTGTTGTCCTCAACTAAATAAAGCTGAGCTTCAACCTTCCGGCTCTCATTATGTGGTTTTAAAAAAAAAAAAGGTGGTTAGGGCCTACTAACGGCTTCTGCCCATCCCTGGTGTTGTCCTCAACTAAATAAAGCTGAGCTTCAACCTTCCGGCTCTCATTATGTGGTTTTAAAAAAAAAAAAGGTGGTTAGGGCCTACTAACGGCTTCTGCCCCTCCCTGGTGTTGTCCTCAACTAAATAAAGCTGAGCTTCAACCTTCCGGCTCTCATTATGTGGTTTTAAAAAAAAAAATGGTGGTTAGGGCCTACTAACGGCTTCTGCCCCTCCCTGGTGTTGTCCTCAACTAAATAAAGCTGAGCTTCAACCTTCCGGCTCTCATTATGTGGTTTTAAAAAAAAAAAAGGTGGTTAGGGCCTACTAACGGCTTCTGCCCCTCCCTGGTGTTGTCCTCAACTAAATAAAGCTGAGCTTCAACCTTCCGGCTCTCATTATGTGGTTTTAAAAAAAAAAAGGTGGTTAGGGCCTACTAACGGCTTCTGCCCCTCCCTGGTGTTGTCCTCAACTAAATAAAGCTGAGCTTCAACCTTCCGGCTCTCATTATGTGGTTTTAAAAAAAAAAAATGGTGGTTAGGGCCTACTAACGGCTTCTGCCCCTCCCTGGTGTTGTCCTCAACTAAATAAAGCTGAGCTTCAACCTTCCGGCTCTCATTAAGTGGTTTTAAAAAAAAAATGGTGGTTAGGGCCTACTAACGGCTTCTGCCCCTCCCTGGTGTTGCCCTCAACTAAATAAAGCTGAGCTTCAACCTTCTGCTCCAAATTACCATTTTAAAAAATGCAATAGGCTTTTCCGGCCTACTAAAGGTGTCTGCCCCTCCCTGGTGTTGTCCTCAACTGAACAAAGCTGAGCTTCCACATTCTGGCTTTCGCCCTATACTATCAGATATTAAACTGCATTTGGCCTACTAGTGTGGTTAGGCCCTTGAAACAGTGTCTGCTGCTCTTGGGTTTGCTACTCCACTGAACAAAGCAATGCCGCCTGTTTAGTCCTGTTACCAATTTTGAACTGCATGTAGCCTACTTTATTCTTTGGCCCTATATCTGTTTCCTCCTCATCCTGCCCATTGCCCAGCCACTGCTAAATGAGTCTGCTGGTACATTGACCGAGACCACTACATTCCCCTTGTACTCTACACAGCCAGAATCTGTCCCTGCTGAAAGTAAGGTTCCCCTTCCCGCAT
Source organism: Ranitomeya variabilis (assembly GCF_051348905.1). Taxonomy (NCBI): domain Eukaryota; kingdom Metazoa; phylum Chordata; class Amphibia; order Anura; family Dendrobatidae; genus Ranitomeya; species Ranitomeya variabilis. Next base: position 720,525,849 of record NC_135234.1, read on the forward strand.
GTTATACCACCTTACACAGGGACAAAGAGGAAGGTGCAGATGAAAGTGCAGGTTCCTTCATCAGGTGGGGGGGCATACTCGTTGGCGACGTCACTGGCACAGGGCCCCTCAGAGTACGCAAAAGTGTCGCTGCTGGTGGGAGGCGCCCCCGCCATGCAAACACACCGCCGTACTTTGAGGGGCCCTGTGCCAGTGGCAATGCGAACGAGTGGGCCCCCCCCCTGCTTGCTCAGGATCACAGCACTTGCAACTTTTAAATAATTACCTTTCCCTGCAACACCGCCGTGACGTAGTCCGCATTTCCTGGGCCCACGAAAAACTTGAGCCGGCCCTACTCCCCCCACAACTTTTGCCAAATGACCCCCAATTCCCTATGCCCAACTATTATTATAAAGTTAATTAAGATTGACAAGCTTCAGAAACAAGAATGGATGTTTTTGGCATTAAAATGGGCACTGTAGGTGTTTTCCTGGCCTCCACTCACTGCCGACTATGCTTCCCCATTGACTTGCATTGGGTTTCGTGTTTCGGTCGATCCCCGACTTTTAGCGATAATCGGCCGACTGCACTCGACTCGACTCTGGACAAAATCGGGTTTCCCAAAACCCTACTCGATCTTAAAAAAATGAAAGTCGCTCAACCCTAGTGACCACTGATCACTCAAACTTAGCTTATTAGGTGGTCAGAACAGTTGCTCAATGGTTAACACTGTTCCTTTGCAATTCCCCCAAGGACCACATCTGCAAGCATGCTCTCGCTGTGTTTGCGTGGGTTTCCTCCGAGTTCTCCGATTTCTTCCCACACTCCAAAGACATACTGATAGGGAATTTAGATTGTGGGTCCCACTGATGACAGAGATGATCATCTTTGCAGAATGACGCACATGTGATATTGCTCCAGGCTGGCTAATCAAAATAAGAGCACCAAATGCCAGCAAGTAAGAGGCAATACACTCACTTCTACCGCTTGTCTGACATTCATCCAAAGGAAGTGAGAACACAGTAGCACAATAGCAGACTCTGATTGGTTGTATGGCTCATTAGTCATAACAAAGTCACGCGTACCTCGGTAAACCCAGAGATGTTGCAGTGATATTGGCACCAGGTCTGCCAGAAGGTGAGTATATGTTTTGGTTTTAAAAGGTTTGTCCACTACTTAGATGTTAGTGATCTATCCTTAGAAGAGGTCAACATCAAATTGGTGGGGCTCTGACACCTTCCATTCCTAATGATCAATGTCCCCAGGCAAATCTAGAGCCGACATCTCATTTAATGGCACCAGGGCAGGAGGTATTTGTTATTTGTTATTTTACAAGTGGACCCCAGGTATTTGACAACCCCTTTAAGTCTACCTTGACAGCTCATGGACAGAATTTCTTATGACGGTTCATGGACAGAATTGCAGGACACATAATATGGAGTAACATAGTAACATAGTATCATAGTTAGTAAGGCCGAAAAAAGACATTTGTCCATCCAGTTCAGCCTATATTCCATCATAATAAATCCCCAGATCTACGTCCTTCTACAGAACCTAATAATTGTATGATACAATATTGTTCTGCTCCAGGAAGACATCCAGGCCTCTCTTGAACCCCTCGACTGAGTTCGCCATCACCACCTCCTCAGGCAAGCAATTCCAGATTCTCACTTCCCTAACAGTAAAGAATCCACTTCTATGTTGGTGGAAAAACCTTCTCTCCTCCAGACGCAAAGAATGCCCCCTTGTGCCCGTCACCTTCCTTGGTATAAACAGATCCCCGGAGAGATATTTGTATTGTCCCCTTATATAGTTATACATGGTTATTAGATCGCCCCTCAGTCGTCTTTTTTCTAGACTAAATAATCCTAATTTCGCTAATCTATCTGGGTATTGTAGTTCTCCCATCCCCTTTATTAATTTTGTTGCCCTCCTTTGTTCTCTCTCTAGTTCCATTATATCCTTCCTGAGCACCGGTGCCCAAAACTGGACACAGTACTCCATGTGCGGTCTAACTAGGGATTTGTACAGAGGCAGTATAATGCTCTCATCATGTGTATCCAGACCTCTTTTAATGCACCCCATGATCCTGTTTGCCTTGGCAGCTGCTGCCTGGCACTGGCTGCTCCAGGTAAGTTTATCATTAACTAGGATCCCCAAGTCCTTCTCCCTGTCAGATTTACCCAGTGGTTTCCCGTTCAGTGTGTAATGGTGATATTGATTCCTTCTTCCCATGTGTATAACCTTACATTTATCATTGTTAAACCTCATCTGCCACCTTTCAGCCCAAGTTTCCAACTTATCCAGATCCATCTGTAGGAGAATACTATCTTCTCTTGTATTAACTGCTTTACATAGTTTTGTATCATCTGCAAATATCAATATTTTACTGTGTAAACCTTCTACCAGATCATTAATGAATATGTTGAAGAGAACAGGTCCCAATACCGACCCCTGCAGTACCCCACTGGTCACAGCGACCCAGTTAGAGACTATACCATTTATAACCACCCTCTGCTTTCTATCACTAAGCCAGTTACTAACCCATTTACACACATTTTCCCCCAGACCAAGCATTCTCATTTTGTGTACCAACCTCTTGTGCGGCACGGTATCAAACGCTTTGGGAAAAATCGAGATATACCACGTCCAATGACTCACCGTAGTCCAGCCTATAGCTTACCTCTTCATAAAAACTGATTAGATTGGTTTGACAGGAGCGATTTCTCATAAACCCATGCTGATATGGAGTTAAACAGTTATTCTCATTGAGATAATCAAATATTTTACCAACAGTAGAGGTTAGACTTACTGGCCTATAATTTCCAGGTTCACTTTTAGAGCCCTTTTTGAATATTGGCACCACATTTGCTATGCGCCAGTCCTGCGGAACAGACCCCGTCGCTATAGAGTCCCTAAAAATAAGAAATAATGGTTTATCTATTACATTACTTAGTTCTCTTAGTACTCGTGGGTGTATGCCATCCGGACCCGGAGATTTATCTATTTTAATCTTATTTAGCCGGTTTCGCACCTCTTCTTGGGTTAGATTGGTGACCCTTAATATAGGGTTTTCATTGTTTCTTGGGATTTCACCTAGCATTTCATTTTCTACCGTGAATACCGTGGAGAAGAAGGTGTTTAATATGTTAGCCTTTTCCTCGTCATCTACAACCATTCTTTCCTCACTATTTTTTAAGGGGCCTACATTTTCAGTTTTTATTCTTTTACTATTGATATAGTTGAAGAACAGTTTGGGATTAGTTTTACTCTCCTTAGCAATGTGCTTCTCTGTTTCCTTTTTGGCAGCTTTAATTAGTTTTTTAGATAAAGTATTTTTCTCCCTATAGTTTTTTAGAGCTTCAATGGTGCCATCCTGCTTTAGTAGTGCAAATGCTTTCTTTTTACTGTTAATTGCCTGTCTTACTTCTTTGTTTAGCCACATTGGGTTTTTCCTATTTCTAGTCCTTTTATTCCCACAAGGTATAAACCGCTTACAGTGCCTATTTAGGATGTTCTTAAACATTTTCCATTTATTATCTGTATTCTTATTTCTGAGGATATTGTCCCAGTCTACCAGATTAAGGGCATCTCTAAGCTGGTCAAACTTTGCCTTCCTAAAGTTCAGTGTTTTTGTGACTCCCTGACAAGTCCCCCTAGTGAAAGACAGGTGAAACTGTACAATATTGTGGTCGCTATTTCCTAGATGCCCGACCACCTGCAGATTTGTTATTCTGTCAGGTCCATTAGATAGTATTAGGTCTAACAGTGCTGCTCCTCTGGTTGGATTCTGCACCAATTGTGAAAGATAATTTTTCTTGGTTATTAGCAGAAACCTGTTGCCTTTATGGGTTTCACAGGTTTCTGTTTCCCAGTTAATATCCAGGTAGTTAAAGTCCCCCATAACCAGGACCTCATTATGGGTTGCAGCTTCATCTATCTGCTTTAGAAGTAGACTTTCCATGATTTCTGTTATATTTGGGGGTTTGTAACAGACCCCAATGAGAATTTTGTTACCATTTTTCCCTCCATGAATTTCGACCCATATTGACTCGACATCCTCATTCCCTTCGCTAATGTCCTCCCTTAAAGTGGACTTTAGACAAGACTTTACATAGAGACAAACCCCTCCTCCTCTCCGATTTTTACGATCCTTTCTAAACAGACTGTAACCCTGTAGGTTAACTGCCCAGTCATAGCTTTCATCTAACCATGTCTCGGTTATTCCCACTATGTCAAAGTTACCTGTAGATATTTCTGCTTCTAGTTCTTCCATCTTGTTTGTCAGGCTTCTGGCGTTTGTGAGCATGCAGTTTAGAGGATTTTGTTTTGTTCCAATCTCCTCGCTGTGGATTGTTTTAGAAATGTTCTTACCTCCCTTCTGAGTATGTTTTCCTGGGTCTTCTTTGTTCGAGTCTAATGTTTTTCTTCCCGTCCCCTCTTCTTCTAGTTTAACGCCCTCCTGATGAGTGTAGCGAGTCTTCTGGCGAATGTGTGTTTCCCAGGTTTGTTGTGGTGTAGTCCGTCTCTGGCGAGGAGTCCATCGTACAAGTAATTCACACCATGGTCCAGGAATCCGAATCCTTGTTGTCTGCACCATCGTCTTAGCCAGTTGTTCGCATCAAGGATCCTGTTCCATCTCCTGGTGCCATGCCTGTCTACTGGAAGGATAGAAGAAAAAACTACCTGTGCATCCAGTTCCTTTACTTTCTTCCCCAACTCTTCAAAGTCCTTGCAGATTGTCGGTAGGTCCTTCCTTGCCTTGTCATTGGTGCCAACATGTATCAGAAGAAATGGGTGGACGTCCTTGGAGCTGGAGAGCTTTGGTATCCTATCGGTCACATCCTTGATCATCGCACCTGGAAGGCAGCATACTTCTCTTGCGGTTATGTCCGGTCTGCAGATGGCTGTTTCTGTGCCTCTCAGTAGTGAGTCTCCCACCACCACCACTCTTCGTTGCTTCTTGGCTGTACTTTTTGCTGTCACTTGTTGCTGTGTACCCTTTTCTTTTTTGCTTGCTGGTAGTGCTTCATCCTTAGGTGTGCCATCTTCATCCTCTACAAAGATTTGATATCGGTTCTTCAGTTGTGTGGTTGGTGATTTCTCCATGGTCTTCTTGCTTCTTTTGGTCACATGCTTCCACTCATCTGCTTTTGGAGGTTCTCTGACACTTTTTTCACCTTCTGTGACCAGTAGAGATGCTTCTGTTCTGTCTAGGAAGTCTTCATTCTCTTTGATGAGTTTCAAAGTTGCTATTCTTTCTTCCAGACCCCGCACCTTTTCTGCTAAAAGGGCCACTAGTCTACACTTCTGACAGGTGAAATTGGATTCTTCTTCTGGTCGATCTGTGAACATGTAGCACATGCTGCAGCTCACCATGTAGGTTGTCACATCTGCCATGTTGCTCCTAGATCCTGCTGACTTGCTGTGTGTTTTCCTTCTTGTGTAATCTACTCAGCCAAGCTTTCTTGCAATAATGTCCTACAGGCAAAAATTCACTCTTCGCTTTTCCCAGAAGGCACCTGGAATATGCAAATTATCCTCCTCAAGCTTGAATCCCTGGTTTGGTGATGTTTTCCAAGGAGCTGGTCCCGGCTGTACCCAACGATCTTCTTGCTGAGGGAGACTCTTCGCTTTTCCCAGAAGGCACCTGGAATATGCAAATTATCCTCCTCAAGCTTGAATCCCTGGTTTAGTGTGAGGGTAGATAACAAATTATGCTAGTATGACGGTGTTGGATAGCTTAGGTTCTAGCTTTGTCATTTGTCATCCTCAAGAAGAATTTTAACGAGATTTCATACCTGGCTTTCTAGACACCTTTTTTAATGGGGACTTTTTGTCGGTTCATTATCGATTAACCATGTCTGAACAGCTGAGTAGAAGCTGTAGAGAAGGCACAATGCATTATCAATAGGAAGAAAATGTACTCAAGGGAATATTTACTATTACTTATTTATTTAAATATATTATACAGTGTAGAATCGCAGCCACGTGGGTCTGTTATATCTTTGCAGGTCAAGAAAAGAATAAGTTCAGCACTCTGGTCTGGTTACCGTTATATGTGAACTTCTACGGTTTTATTTTATTTAATTTTTTTAATAGTTTACTAACATTCACTTAGGATCAATCTTTAGCAAAAGCTAAAGCAAGGAAAGAAATCCAATAGCCAAATTGACATAGATGCCTCCTCTAAATGCAAGTTTGTCCTTTTAAAGACATTGTCCACCTCAATATTTAATCCTACAAATGACTTCATGGTGATCTTAAAAAATACTCCGAGACTCACCTACTGTACCAGACCACCACTGTTCATTTGAACCAATCTCCCCTGTTGGTATCTTTGCTTCTTATTGCAATAGAGGAAATCACTCATTGGCTGGAACTGTGACGTTACACCTGAATCAGTGGAGAATGCTAGAAAACAGTGTCCACCACCTCCGACACAACATCACTGTAACAGGCAATGAGTGGCCACCAATTAGTTTTAGTAGTCAAGTGATGGAGACCCTTTACTTTCCACCTCTCAGGAGACTATGAAAGCTGTAGTGATTGCAACGTGTTTCACAGTCTAGATTATTTTGTCAGTCTTGTAACAGAGGTAGACTAAAGGCCGAACACATAAAATACCTGCTGACTGAATGCTAATTTGGTAACCGACTATTACTACAGGCATCATTATAAACATGCATGCTCAGAAAAGTATTCATGCTTGATAGGGAGATGGTAATAACATAAATGTGGGGAAGTCACCTAAACACCCTCTCTTAAGACTTCTCATATATTATTGTAGTGACCTGCTGTTTTACGTATTATTTCATGTGATTTTACACATACTATTTTTTGCAGTAGTGAGTTAGTCGTGATAAGGATAATTGTAGAGCCAGCCCCGCTTTGGGAGGAGTTACATGGGCACACAGGAAGCTAGTTCCTGCTTGGTAGGCACTTGATGAATAGCTATTGAAAAGATAAGAAGTGTTATTGATAGTAGTCCACAAGCTGAAGAATAGAGTTGAGCTGATTTGTTCGGATTTGGTCGCTGATTCTGAATTTGCCATATTGGTGCAACATTGGTACCCTCTTCGTGCTGAATGTATGTTTGATGATCGGTTCCGAACATATTCGGTAATTTCTACTCCCATTGACTCTAGCGACGTTCGACGAATATTGCAAAAACAATATTCGCTGCCGTTCGTATTCAGAAACGAATCCGAACAAATTCGCTCAACTCTATTGAAGAGCAGGGCCGGACTGGCCATCGGGCAGTTCTGGCAAATGCCAGAAGGGCCGGTGCCAGTAGTCGGCCGCTGCGCACCGACTCATCCCCCCCTCACACCAGCGCCGCCGCCGCATTCAACTATACCGGCGTCTGTGACGTCTCCCATCATTCCTCATTCTGCCTCTGACACTGTGGGTGCGCGCCCCCTCACTGTGTCCCAGGCAATGCAGCGGCAGCCGCCGAGACAGGAGCAGGGAGCAACGCGGGCACGAGGAGAGGTGAGGAGTGTTTTTTTTTCTTACTGGACTGTGGGGCCATTCTCGGGGGGGAAGAAAAATGCGGGCTGTGCTGTATACTACTATGTGGGCTGTGCTATATACTACTGTGTAAGCAGTGCTATATAGTACTGTATGGGCTGTGCTGTATACTACTGTGTGGGCTGTGCTGTATACTACTGTGTGGGCAGTGCTGTATACTACTGTGTGGGCAGTGCTATATACTACTATGTGGGCTGTGCTATATACTACTATGTGGGCTGTGTTATATGCTACTATGTGGGCTGTGCTATATACTACTGTGTGGGCTGTGCTGTATACTACTACGTGGGCTGTGCTGTATATTGCTACGTGGGCTGTGCTGTATACTGCTACATGGGCTGTACTTTATACTGCTACATGGGCTGTGCTGTATACTGCTACGTGGGCTGTGCTGTATACTACTACATGGGCTGTGCTGTATACTACTATGTGGGCTGTGCTGTATACTACTGTGTGGGCTGTGCTGTATACTACTACGCGGGCTGTGTTATCTGCTATGCGGGTTGTGCTATATACTATGCAGGTTGTGCTATATACTATGCGGGTTGTGCTATATACTATGCGGGCTTTGCTATATACTATGCAGGTTGTGCTATATACTATGCGGGCTTTGCTATATACTATGCGGGCTTTGCTATATACTATGCGGGTTGTGCTATATACTAAGTGGGCTTTGCTATATACTATGCGGGTTGTGCTATATACTATGCGGGCTTTGCTATATACTATGGGGGTATATTATATTCTATGGGGGAGGCCATGTTATATACTATGTGGCTGTGTTATATACTATTGTGGGTGTATATTATATTCCATGGGGGAGGCTGTGTTATATACTATGGGGGGTATATTATATTCTATGGGGGAGGCTGTGTTATATACTATGGGGAGCTGCATTATATTCTATGGGGGCTTCATTATATATTATGGGGAGGTCTGCTGTATTATATTCTATGGGAGGCTGTATTAGATTTTATGAGGGATGATTGCATCATACTCTTTGATGGGGCTGCATTATATTCTGTGGGGAGGTGGGCTGTATTCTATTCTATTCGGGGCTACATTATATTCTATGGGGCTGTATTATATTTGGATTCTTTGAGGAGTGATTGCATCATACTCTATGAGGGGGGCTGCATTATATTCTATGGGGTGGCTGCATTATACTCTGGGGTGGCCGCATTATATTCTGTAGGGTGGTGGCTGCATTATACTATATGTGGGCTGCATTATACTGTATTGAGGACTATGGGGAATACGTTATACTATATGAAGAACTATGGGGTGCATTATACTATGGGAAGTGAATTGTACTACATGGATGACTATGGCGGTGCATTATGCTATATGGAGCACTATGAGGAGTGTATTATGCTATATAGAGGACTGAGCAGTGTATTTTAATATATGGAGGACTATAGGGAGTGTATTATACTATATGGAGGACTGTGGTGCACATTATAATATATGGAGGACTATGGGGTGTATTTTACTAAACAAGTAAAATGCTGCATATTCAGATTGTTTTTGCTGAAACAAAAATCACTGTTCTCAGCAGCACATCGCCGGTGTAAACTGTAGATGTGCTGCTGATAACATGATACTGTATGGTGATCTGTTAGTGATCTATTAGTGATCATTCTGTCCCATCATTATTCCTCAGCTGGTGGAAAGAGGCCGGGAAACAAGCGTTGAACATCTTCAGTATTGTCGATCAAACTCATTTAGTGGCCTGAGATCAGCGCATGTAAATACAACCAAAATTTTGGGTGATGTGCAATATGTTAGCATTTGGGGCCCCATTTTAAACTTTGCCCAGGGCCCCACTTTGCCTAAAACCGGGCCTGCCAACAAGTGTACAAAGATATTATACAGTCACCATGTGGAAAGTGGGCCTGTGTAACTCCAAATGCCAGGTCTGAATTTTAGTCCCAGTCCAGCCCTGTTGAAGAGTGTGTGTAGTGAGAGAATAATTAAAAGGTTAATAAATTCAAGAGCAAAAGTTCTACAGCAACTAATTACCTAGATGGCCAGATTGCAGACATTGAAGGAGTATCCAGAAAGTTTCTTTCATCATCAGTGAGTACTTACCATAGCAATAAACAGAGCTGAGGGAAGCAGAAGCTGGAAGATGTGGGCTATGGAACAACATGTAAGCAGCTCCCGGAGGTTTACAAAGTGTTATTCATAGTAGTGAGGGATAAGGGAAGTGAAGGTCTGAGCCAAGAAGCTCAAAGAAGTACTCTATCACTCTTTAATTGCAACTATCCCTCTGATATGCCCTATGTAGCCCAATTAAATATAAGCCTTTGCCTAACCCAGAAGAAATGTTTAAAAAGTATTGTGCATGTTATCAAGTTTTGAAGACGTTTTTATCTTTTTAAAATGGATCCTGCACCATCATACTGCTTGTGGCCTGAAAAGGGGTAAGCAACACACACTCGAGAACTGTAACAGGTTGTTTAGGGACTGCGAAGCAAACCTTGGCAAGAATGGTTCCTTTACAATAACAAGATGTCACAAAAGTAGACCAAGACATTTTCCGTATGCTGTATTCCTGGGTTAGCTGTTGACTGTCAATAACTTTGGCTGAGTTCATCATAAACATGCACTCAACTGAGCTGGCATGTTTATCTTAATATAGATAGGGAAATGAGATGCGGCCAGATCTCCATGATCTCTGCTTTGTATCCTGTTAAGGCCCCGTCTCACATAGCGATTTACCAACGATCACGACCAGCGATACGACCTGGCCGTGATCGTTGGTAAGTCGTTGTGTGGTCGCTGGGGAGCTGTCACACAGACAGCTCTCTCCAGCGACCAACGATCAGGGGAACGACTTCGGCATCGTTGAAACTGTCTTCAACGATGCCGAAGTCCCCCTGCAGCACCCGGGTAACCAGGGTAAACATCGGGTTACTAAGCGCAGGGCCGCGCTTAGTAACCCGATGTTTACCCTGGTTACCAAAAAAAACAAACACTACATACTCACCATCTGATGTCCGTCAGGTCCCTTGCCGTCCGCTTCCTGCTCTGACTGAGCCGCCGTACAGTGAGAGCAGAGCGCAGCGGTGACGTCACTGCTGTGCTGTGCTCTCACTGTACGGCCGGATCTCAGTCAGAGCAGGAAGCAGACGGCAAGGGACCTGACGGACATCAGATGGTGAGCATGTAGTGTTTGTTTTTTTTGGTAACCAGGGTAAACATCGGGTTACTAAGCGCGGCCCTGCGCTTAGTAACCCAATGTTTACCCTGGTTACCAGTGAAGACATCGCTGGATCAGTGTCACACACACCGATTCAGCGATGTCAGCGGGACCTCAACGACCGAAAAAAGGTCCAGGCCATTCCGACACGACCAGCGATCTCACAGCAGGGGCCTGATCGCTGGTACGTGTCACACATAGCGAGATCGCTACTGAGGTCGCTGTTGCGTCACAAAACTTGTGACTCAGCAGCGATCTCGCTAGCGATCTCGCTATGTGAGACGGGGCCTTTAGAACAAAGGATATGGCATGTCACAATTCAGTAGGGAGTGGGGTGATGCTCTTGCACTTCGTGTGTTTGGTTTCCACTAATGCTATGTATACTATTAGATTTTAATAAGGCTTTAGCCGCACGGATTTTTTAAGGGAATTTTTGGATCACTGGCACTGCCTCTCTGACACACTGGTTTCCATTGCCTAGCAACGGAAGTGCTATAGAAAGCCATTTAACAAGTTAAATTTATGTGAAAAAAGATGGCTTACGGATTATTATTATTCTTAAGTACGAGTATGTGTTATTATTTTCTAAAACACCCACATAGCAGATCAGTATCAAAGGAAAGTTTTACATTTTTTCCCGTGTTGTTAAACTTGATGCACTTTTTTTTTTTTTTAATAATTAACTTCCCTTCAAATAAACTTTTGCAAAAATTACTGTATGCAAACATGGCAACACAAAGGAAGGAACACAAGTAGGAGTGTAAAATGGCATCGAGATTGAATAATAATGACTTCACACAGAGCCGAAGCAGAAAGGAATGATCAATGCGAACAATCTAAATGACAGGGAAAACAAACACAAAGAGACACAAGTATGTAAAATATGGATGTGTGGTGAGATGTACAAATCAATGTACATGGTGGGATCTCTGTCTGTCACAGAGGACTAGTTCTTATACAGAGGTCTAAATTGCACCTGTCCCTTCTGGTAACCTTTCTAAGTAAGACTTCACATCTTCTTGGGCACCTGATCCTGCGACGTCTGCTTCTGTCACCAGGCGCCGCCGTATTCATTCCACAAGCGGTGGTGGTGTTGGAGGAGATGTCGGATCCAGAAGCTCTGGGAGGTGCAGGCTCTGTCTAGCCACTAAGATTAGGGTGGCTGGAACCTGTAATGCCATCCAGACTTGCAGTATGGGTGTGTGTGTGCTGTCCAGCTGGAGTACTTAGTTCCATGCCTCAGCCAGCCAACTGGACAGCACCACATCCTACTAAGGCTACGTTCACATTTGCGGTCGGCGCCGCAGCGTCGGGCGCCGCAGCGTCGCCGCATGCGTCATGCGCCCCTATATTTAACATGGGGGCGCATGGACATGCGTCGCACTTGCGTTTTGCGCCGCATGCGTCCCTGCGGCGCCCGCGTCCGGGCGCAGAGGACGCAGCAAGTTGCATTTTTGCTGCGTCCAAAATCAATGAAAAAAAGGACGCATGCGGCGCAAAACGCAGCGTTGTGCATGCGTTTTGCTGCGTTTTTGTTTGCGTTGTGCGTTGCGGCGCCGACGCTGCGGCGCACAACGCAAATGTGAACGTAGCCTAAAGCAGTGTTCCCCAACTCTGGTCCTCAAGAGCCACCAATAGGTCATATTTTCAGAATTTCCATAGTATTGCACGGGTGATAATTGCATCACCTGGACAGGCAAGCATTCAATCACCTGTGCAATACTAAGGATATCCTGAAAACATGACCTGTTGTGGGGTCTTGAGGACCGGAGTTGGGAAGCACTGTACTAAAGCTCCCAACGTCATGATGAAAGTTGCCAGATAAAGCTTTGATATTCCTCTGGTTGTGTCCTGTGTTCTCAGCTTCTGTTTTATATATTTGTTTCCTGTTCTGACCTTGGGTTTCGACTAGTCTTGCGTCTTCTGATTTTGTACCTTCTCTGCCCTCCTGGTTCTGATCCGGATACCTGACCACCACTGTCAGCCTGCACCATCGGCCAGCAACTAACTCTATGGCCCAGGCCAGTTGTCCCTATATAAGTCTAGATCCCTGTAGAAGGGTTAAAGGGTGAGGACTAGGGAAATCCTTGGGATTAGGAAAATGCAGAGGCTTGCACTAAGTCTGCCGTCGTAGCCATTTTTAGAGCTGCCAGACAACCACTGACAGAGACACAAAACAAGCGTTGTGTGTGAACTAGAGAAATAACACTATTTCTGGCTATTAATATTGTAGCCTCCATTTTTTTGCCAGTTTCTGGCCCTGTAGCCTTGATTTCTAAATTTCAATTATCTCTGAATCGATGGGTGGAAACTAGCTATTATGATGTCTCCCATACACAGCACACAGAAACATTAGGGATTCCTGCTATCCTGTCTTTATATTGCACATTTAGAAGCAGCGACATAGAGGACATTATACAGCAGTACTGAGCCATGTAGCTGTGAATTCAGCACTGGCTAAAAACCAGAAGTTCCCTAGGTGTCTCTCTCAATTCGCTTCATCTTTCTCCTATCTCCTACCGCCTCCATAGACTTCAATGAGCAGCTATTTTCTGACACTTCAGAGAGATGACAGTCACTCCTATGAGAATACAGTGGGGGGGTTTTTCAGAGTGATAATGAGTTTCAGAAACCTGTAAAGCAGAATAACAGGAATAATTCTCTGATAAGATGTATCACAAAATTTCTTATATTCGCCTGCCTGTTACTATTGATTTCTGCAAATTTTATTGAAATAGCAGTAACCATTTAGCTTTTCTTAAGTTAAATTCAGTAAAACAACTTGTCACATTAACATTCCAATACAGTGTTTTGCCATCCAGTAGAAAACTTTTTTTTATGATTGGCGATCTATGGCATTCGTCAAAGACATACGAGGGGCGTTCATTAAAGATTTCCCCTGACCCACTTCCTGTGGACTGCAAGTAACGAAATTTGGAACAGTTGTTAGTCCTTCTCCACATAGGTGCCACCTAGGGACACACACTTCTCCCATTTCTTTAAGCAACTGTAAACACCTGGCTTGTAGAAGTCGACACGTTGCTCCAAAAGCCACGTTGTGACTTTGGAAATCAGAGTCTCATCATCTGGAAAATGCTTGCCCTTCAAGAATAACTTCATTGTTGGAAACAGGTGGAAGTCCGATGGTGCGAGGTCGGTTGAATAAGGGGGATGTGGTAGAATTTCAAAGCTACAGGAGCATGCTTCCATTTGGGCAACATATGAGTTATGAACTGGTGCATTGTATTGCAGAAGGCGGACATCTTTGGTGAGCATGCCACGTCTCTTGGTTTTGATGGCCTCCCACAAATTCCGCAGCAGTGAAGCATAGTATGCCCCATAGATCTCTTTGGTACTCTTTGCTAGGAAATCCATTAATACTACTCCGTGTTGGTCCCAAAATACTGTGAGCATGAACTTGCCTGCTGAGGGTTGGGCACGTGCCTTCTTTGGAGGCAATGAGTCATGATGCTTCCATTGCATTTACTGGACTTTAGTCTCAGGATCATAGTGATGGACCCAGCTTTCATCCTGTGTGATCAGTCTGTTGAAAAAGTCCTCCTGGTTTCCATGACACATAGTCAATAGAGCCTGATAGCATTGGACTCGTTTCTGCTTCTGAAAAGGTGTGTGCAGCCAGGGAACCCAGTGAGTGGAGATCTTATGCATGTGAAGATAGCCTTGGATGATTTTTTCAATGGACCCCACTTTAATCTTGACATTTTGGGCTAAATGGCAAATGGTTATGCAGCAATTTTCCAAAATGGCGACCTCCACTTGCTGGATGGTGTGTTCATCAATAGCAGAGTGGGGTCACCCTGGAATTGGAGCTGAATTTGAATTGACGATGCCAATTCTTGACTACATCATATGATGGAGTATCATCACCATAAACCGCTTATCGAACGTCTCCTTTGGTGTGTTGCCTTTCAAGTAAAGGCCCCGTCTCACTAAGCGATTTACCAACGATCACGACCAGCGATACGACCTGGCCATGATCGTTGGTAAGTCGTTGTGTGGTCGCTGGGGAGCTGTCACACAGACCGCTCTCTCCAGCGACCAACGATCAGGGGAACGACTTCGGCATCGTTGAAACTGTCTTCAACGATGCCGAAGTCCCCCTGCAGCACCCGGGTAACCAGGGTAAACATCGGGTTACTAAGCGCAGGGCCGCGCTTAGTAACCCGATGTTTACCCTGGTTACCAAAAAAAACAAACACTACATACTCGCCTTTCGGTGTCCAGGTCCCTTGCCGTCTGCTTCCTGCTCTGACTGAGATCCGGCCGTACACTGAGAGCAGAGCGCAGCGGTGACGTCACTGCTGTGCTCTCACTTCTCACTGTACGGCCGGGAGTCAGTGAGAGCAGGAAGCAGACGGCAAGGGACCTGACGGACATCAGAAGGCGAGTATGTATTGTTTGTTTTTTTTTACATTTACGCTGGTAACCAGGGTAAACATCGGGTTACTAAGCGCGGCCCTGCGCTTAGTAACCCGATGTTTACCCTGGTTACCAGTGAAGACATCGCTGGATCGGTGTCACACACACCGATTCAGCAATGTCAGCGGGGCCTCAACGACCAAAAAAAGGTCCAGGCCATTCCGACACGATCAGCGATCTCGCAGCAGGGGCCTGATCGCTGGTACGTGTCACACATAGCGAGATCGCTATGGAGGTCGCTGTTGCGTCACAAAACTTGTGACTCAGCAGCGATCTCGCTAGCGATCTCGCTATGTGAGACGGGGCCTTAAAGGAACTTGATGACTCAGTATTCCACTGGGTCCATTATCAAACCTCACACTACTTGAGCACCTGTAAAATCAAAACCGATATCAGTTCTGAGTTGCAAATTGGCACTTAACCTATAGAGACTTATAGCGTCCTGTGTTAAATAGAAGTGGGTCAGGGGAAATCTTTAACCCCTTTCTGCCATCGGACGGCATAGTACATCCGATGGCAGTACCCCTGCTTTGATATGGGCTCCAGCGGTGAGCCCGCATCAAAGCCGGAACATGTCACCTGTTTTGAACAGCTGACATGTGCCCCCAATAGATGTCGGTGGAATTGCGATCCACCCACACCTATTAACTAGTTAAATGCTGATGTCAAACTCTGACAGCGGCATTTAACGAGCTCTTCCAGCCATCCGGCCGGAAATGCGCGCACCGGTGACCCTGTCACATGATCGGGGGTCATCGGTGCATCGGCATGACAAACAGAGATCTCCTTGAGACCTCTATGGTTGCTGATGCCGGATTGCTATGACTGCCACCCAGTGTTCGGCGTTCATAGCAAGTCTGTAATTCTGCTACATAGAGGAGATCTGAGCATCGCCTCTATGTAGCAGAGCCGATCAAGTTGTGGCAGCTTCTAGCCTCCCATGGAGGCTATTGAAGCATGCCAAAAGTAAAAAAAAATGTTTTTAAAAATATCAAAAAAATAAAAATATAAAAGTTTAAATCACCCCCCTTTCACCCCATTCAAAATAAAAATAAAAAAAATCAAACCTACACATATTTGATATCGCTGTGCTCAGAATTGCCCGATCTATCAATTAAAAAAAGGATTAACCTGATCGCTGAACAGCGTAGCGCTAAAAAAAATCTAAACGGCAAAATTACGTTTTTTTGGTCACCGCGACATTGCATTAAAGTGCAATAACGGGCGATCAAAAGTACGTATATGCACCAAAATGGTATCATTAAAAACATCTGCTCGGCACGCAAAAAATAAGCCATCACCCGACCCCAGATCATGAAAAATGGAGACGCTATCAGAAAATTGCACAATGTTTTTTTTCTTTTAGCAAAGTTTGGATTTTTTTTTCACCACTTAGATAAAAAAGAACCTAGACATGTTTGGTGTCTATTAACTCGTAATGAAGTTTTAGCATTTAGTGAACCTAGTAAAAAAGCCAAACAAAAAACAAGTGTGGGATTGCACTTTTTTTTGCAATTTCACCGCACTTGGAATTTTTTTTCCCGTTTTCTAGTACATGACATAGTAAAACCAATGGTGTCATTCAAAAGTACAACTCGTCCCACAAAAAAAATTAGGCCTCACATGGTCATACTGACGGAAAAATAAAAAAGTTATGGCTCTGGGAAGGAGGGGAGTGAGAAACAAAAACGGAACACCGAAAAAAGCTCTGGGGGTTAAGGGGTTAATGCACGTCCCTTGTACAATACAATACAAAAAGTATACATCAATGGATGTTTTTTGACCAGAGACAGTATAAGTAATGAATATCCGTATGTGTGTAGTCAAGACACTGAGCTGTCACTCAAGCAGAAGAAGGTGGCTGGCAACAGTTTTGGAGATGCAGAGGAGAAGATGAAGTGCTTTAGCAGTTCCAGAGCACTTCAGACTCATTTTCATATGAATTAAAACAGTATTTTTTTTGCCAGGGAGCAATGAATTGTAAAATTAAAAATATCAACATGGCAATATAAACAGTTTAGGGGGCAGATGTGGATTTGTCAGATGCCCAATTGAAGTTGTCGTGAGCGAACTTCTGTCCCCATTCTCTTTGTCATCCTACAGACAATTGTGGGCCCTGGCTGGGTGTTAGAGTTGTGAAGTCCTTGTACCCATGCATGCCGCTGGTAGCAGTTGGTATTGGCTGGCCAGGACCATGATTTCCACAGTAAAGGAGACTTCTGTTCAAACATGGGAACTTTACTGAACTTGATAAGGGTTATATACAAGGAATCACTTAAGCACTTTTCATTCACAGCAAGAAGCCTTTTCACTGACATTGTTTCCTTCCACTGTAGTCTGCTCCAGGGCCGGTATAGTACACTGCTTTGCTCTACTTCGTAACAGATTAGCATCTTGCCACAGTACAGTTCAGCGAGTTTCTCTACACCTGCTCAGCGGCTTAGTGACCTATCGGTTAGGACCCTCACTAGTCCCACAGTCTCTGCTCTCTTTAGGTCCATACCTTTGGTGTTTATCAAGCTCAGGATTTCTCGTGACTAGTGTTGAGCATTCCGATACTGCAAATATCGGGTATCGGCCGATATTCGCTGTATCGGAATTCCGATACCGAGTTCCGATATTTTTGTGATATCGGAAATCGGAATCCGAAGTTCCTATAAGCTCCCAGGCGTGTGCGGTGCGTATGGTTCCCAGGGTCTGGAGGAGAGGAGACTCTCCTTCAGGCCCTGGGATCCATTTTCATGTAAAAAATAAAGAATAAAAATATAAAATATGGATATACTCACCCTCGGACGGCCCCTGGACCTCAGCGGTGCAACCGGCAGCCTCCGTTCCTAAGAATGCAGTGAGTGTAGGACCTGCGATGACGTCGCGGCTTGTGATTGGTTGCGTGAGCGGTCACATGAGCGGACATGCGACCAATCACAAGCCGCGACGTCATCGAAGGTCCTTCACTCTGCATTCTTAGGAACGGAGGCAGACGCTTGCAGCGGTGACAGCCAGGGCCCGTCCGAGGGTGAGTATATCCATATTTTTTATTTTTATTCTTTATTTTTTGCATGAATATGGATCCCAGGGCCTGAAGGAGAGTTTCCTCTCCTTCAGACCCTGGGAACCATCCAGGATCACTTCCGATATTTGTGTCCCATTGACTTGTATTGGTATCGGGTATCGGTATTGGCGATATCCGATATTTTTTGGATATCGGCCGATCCAATCCGATACCGATACTTTCAAATATCGGAAGGTATCGCTCAACACTACTCGTGACACGTCGTTGTTATCCAAGGACCACTTTTAGGTAGCAGGCCACTCTGCCAATTCTCTCAGTTCATAGTCACGCTAACTCATTGTCCCATCGTCTCATTTTCTGTAGTTCACCCAAACGGCAGCACTGCACACTTGTCACTTCTTCAGACTCTAACTCCTCTCTCACTAATGTCAAGTAATAGGCCATTTGCCTTAGCACTGAGCCCTCCCCCTGTGGGCTGGTCCCAACAATAACTCTCTTTCCCTGAGTCTGTTTCTGAGGAAATATACCCTTTCACTTGCATTCTATTCAAATGTGGCACCCCAGGAATCCGGATTCTACAGTGGTATTGCCTGCCTTCGGGGAGGGTGATGCCATGCCTGGAAGTGAGAAGCAGTCCCCTTAGTAGGTAACACTAGCATACAACACTTACCTGACTCCAGGTCAGAAGGGGGAGCTCTAAACCTGGTTTCAGGGTAGCTTCCCTATAAGTTCTGGTCTGGAGGAGGAGTTAGTAGTCAGTCTGTGTGAGACAGTGAAGAGAGAGGAAGCAAAGGAGAGAGAAACTGGGAGTGGAGCTGCGATTGAGCTCACCCCAGGATTGAGCGCAAGAAACCAGACACCGGAGTCCGAGGTTGTGTGAGAACTGTATGCCCCACAGCAGAAACCGGAGGGCAGGAGATTGCAGGTCTTCTAGCCACAACTGACACCAGAAGGCACAGCAGCAGATTAAAGCTCGGAGTCACCACGAGAAAGGGACACCTGTAAAAAGGCTCGAGCTGCCTGCCATGCAGGTAGTTTTCCACCTAAGGTACAGATTGAGAGAGGGAATTGAGGAAAGCTAATGCATCAAGAACCCAGAATTCAGTGTAGAAAGGAAGGCTTCCAACCCCACCTGACTAGGGGGATTCCAAACCGCTTCCAGGCTGCCCAGATTTCAAAGATCACCTGTAACCTGTGCCCTGGACTGCAATTTCACCAGTAAAAGGTAAAGAGACTGCAAATCCTGTGTCCTCTGTTGTGAACTGTATTTCTTGGCTCCCTCTTGTGATCACTAGCGGTATGACACTTGGATTGTCTTTCTCCAGGTTGGTACCCACCTGGTTCGTTAGGCCTTGGGTGTTCCTATTTAGACTTCCTGGAAACTCAGTCTAGTGCCTGGAATCGATGTAGTCAGTCTATGTCTGTTTGCTCCTGACTCCTGGTCTCCTGCTTTTTGCAAGATAAGCTAAGTCCTGCTTTCTTATTTTTGTTTATTTTCATTGCTGCTATTTTGTTCCAGCCTGTTACAATGTGATTCCTGATTTTTGCTGGAAGCTCTAGGGGGCTGATATTCTCCCCCCACACCGTTAGTCGGTGCGGGGGTTCTTGGATATTCAGCGTGGATATTTTTGTAGGGTTTTTGCTGACCGCATAAGTTCTCTTCCTATTTTCTGCTATTAATTAGTGGGCCTCTCTTTGCTAAATCTAGTTCATACTTACGTTTGTCTTTTCTTCTTACCTCACCGTTATTATTTGTGGGGGGCTTGTATCATTACTTTTGGGTTCTTTCTCTTGAGGCAAGCGAGGTCTTATTTTCTCTGAAAGGGTTAGTTAGTTCTCCGGCTGGTGCGAGACGTCTAGAATCAACGTACGTACGTTCCCTGGCTACTTCTAGTTGTTGCGCTAGGATCAGATATACGGTCAGCCAAGTTACCACCTCCCTATGAGCTGGTTTTTGTGTTTGCGGACTTAGCTGGATCTTCTGAGATCCTCTACCACTAGGATCATAACAGTATTCCAGGCCATAAAGTGAATATTTAATGCATTGCAGAAGCGGGATTAAAAGAAAAGAAGTTCAGAGTTTTTTGTTTTTTTTCTTCTTCCCTTTTTCCTCTGAGTGGCTTGAAGCTCTGCTGCAGACATGAATGTTCAGACTCTGATTACTAGTGTGGATCAGCTTGCTGCACGAGTGCAGGGCATTCAGGATTTTGTTACTAGTACTCCTATGTCAGAGCCTAAGATACCTATTCCTGAGCTTTTCTCTGGTGATCGATTTAAATTTAGGAATTTTAGGAATAATTGTAAATTGTTTCTATCTTTGAGACCTCGTTCGTCTGGAGACTCAGCTCAGCAAGTTAAAATTGTTATCTCTTTCTTGCGTGGCGACCCTCAGGATTGGGCTTTTTCATTGGCGCCAGGAGATCCGGCATTGGCAAATATTGATGCGTTTTTTCTGGCGCTCGGATTGCTTTATGAGGAGCCCAATCTTGAAATTCAGGCAGAAAAAGCGTTGCTGACTATCTCTCAGGGCCAGGATGAGGCTGAAGTTTATTGCCAAAAATTTCGGAAATGGTCCGTGCTCACTCAATGGAATGAGTGTGCTCTGGCCTTTCTGAAGCCATTAAGAATGTGATGGTGGGTTTTACCATTCCTACAAGTCTGAGTGATTCTATGGCTCTGGCCATTCAGATAGATCGGCGTTTGCGGGAGCGCAAATCTGCTAATCCTCTGGCAGTGTTGTCTGAACAGACACCTGACTCAATGTTATGTGATAGAATTCAGACTAGAACTGAACGACAAAATCATAGACGTCAGAATGGGTTGTGTTTTTACTGTGGTGATTCTACACATTAGTCCTGTCACCATTGGTAGTTTGCATCCTAAGTTTATTTTGTTTGTAACTCTAATTTTCTCATTGTCTTCCTACCCTGTTATGGCATTTGTGGATTCAGGTGCAGCCCTGAGTCTTATGGACTTGTCGTTTGCCAAGCGCTGTGGTTTTGTCCTGGAGCCTTTAAAAAAATCCCATTCCTCTTAGAGGAATTGATGCTACGCCATTGGCGGAGAATAAACCGCAGCATTGGACACAAGTGACCATGTGCATGACTCCTGAACATCGGGAGGTGATTCGTTTTCTTGTTCTGCATAAAATGCATGATTTGGTCGTTTTGGGTCTGCCATGGTTGCAGACCCATAATCCAGTCTTGGATTGGAAGGCAATGTCTGTGTCAAGTTGGGGTTGTCAGGGAATTCATGGCGATTCCCCGTCGGTGTCTATTGCTTCTTCTACTCCTTCTGAAGTTCCGGAGTATTTGTTGGACTATCAGGATGTATTTAGTGAGTCCGGTTCCAGTGCCCTTCCTCCTCATAGGGACTGTGACTGCGCTATAGATTTGATTCCTGGTAGTAAATTTCCTAAGGGACGATTATTTAATCTATCTGTACCTGAACATGCCGCAATGCGTTCTTATATAAAGGAGTCTTTGGAGAAAGGACATATTCGTCCATCCTCTTCCCCTCTTGGTGCGGGATTCTTTTTTGTAGCCAAAAAGGACGGGTCTTTGAGACCTTGTATAGACTATCGGCTTCTGAATAAAATCACGGTCAAATTTCAGTATCCGTTGCCACTATTGTCGGACTTGTTTGCTCGGATTAAGGGTGCCAAGTGGTTCACCAAGATAGATCTTCGTGGTGCGTACAACCTTGTGTGCATTAAGCAGGGAGATGAATGGAAAACAGCGTTTAATACGCCCGAAGGCCATTTTGAGTACTTGGTGATGCCTTTTGGGCTCTCTAATGCTCCTTCAGTGTTTCAGTCCTTTATGCATGACATCTTCCGGAAGTATCTAGATAAATTTATGATTGTTTATCTGGATGATATTCTGGTTTTTTCTGATGATTGGGATTCTCATGTAAAGCAAGTCAGGATGGTGTTTCAGGTTTTGCGTGATAATGCTTTGTTTGTGAAGGGCTCAAAGTGTCTCTTTGGAGTGCAGAAGGTTTCCTTTCTGGGTTTCATTTTCTCCCCTTCTACAGTGGAGATGGACCCAGTCAAGGTCCGAGCTATTCATGATTGGACTCAACCCACGTCTGTTAAGAGTCTTCAGAAGTTCTTGGGTTTTGCTAATTTCTACCGTCGTTTTATTGCTAATTTCTCTAGCGTTGTTAAACCTTTGACGGATATGACCAAGAAAGGCTCTGATGTGGCTAATTGGGCTCCGGCAGCCGTGGAGGCTTTCCGGGAGCTGAAGCATCGGTTTACTTCGGCGCCTGTTTTGTGCCAGCCTGATGTCTCACTTCCCTTTCAGGTTGAAGTGGACGCTTCTGAGATCGGTGCAGGGGCTGTTTTGTCGCAGAAAGGCCCTGGTTGCTCTGTGATGAGACCTTGTGCTTTTTTTTCTAGGAAATTTTCACCTGCGGAGCGGAACTATGATGTTGGTAATCGGGAGTTGTTGGCCATGAAGTGGGCATTTGAGGAGTGGCGTCATTGGCTCGAGGGAGCTAAGCATCGTGTGGTGGTCTTGACTGATCACAAAAATTTCATGTATCTCGAGTCTGCTAAGCGCTTGAATCCTAGAAGGCTCGTTGGTCGCTGTTTTTCTCCCGTTTTGACTTTGTGGTCTCATACCTGCCTGGTTCGAAGAATGTGAAGGCTGATGCTCTTTCTAGGAGTTTTGTGCCTGACTCTCCGGGAGTCTCAGAGCCAGCTGGTATTCTTAAAGAGGGAGTAATCTTGTCTGCCATTTCTCCTGATTTGCGACGTGTGCTGCAGAGATTTCAGGCTGGTAGACCTGACCCTTGCCCACCTGATAGACTGTTTGTTCCTGATAAATGGACCAGCAGAGTTATCTCCGAGGTTCATTCCTCAGTGTTGGCAGGGCATCCTGGGATTTTTGGTACCAGAGATTTGGTAGCTAGGTCCTTTTGGTGGCCTTCCTTGTCGCGGGATGTGCGTTCTTTTGTGCAGTCTTGTGGGATTTGTGCTCGGGCTAAGCCTTGCTGTTCTCGTGCCAGCGGGTTGCTTTTGCCCTTGCCCGTCCCGAAGAGGCCATGGACACACATTTCCATGGATTTCATTTCAGATCTTCCGGTGTCCCAAGGAATGTCTGTCATCTGGGTGGTGTGTGATCGCTTTTCCAAGATGGTCCATTTGGTGCCCTTGCCTAAGTTGCCTTCCTCTTCTGATCTGGTTCCTGTGTTCTTTCAGAATGTGGTTCGTTTGCATGGCATTCCTGAGAATATTGTGTCTGACAGAGGATCCCAGTTTGTGTCCAGGTTCTGGCGATCTTTTTGTGCTAAGATGGGCATTGATTTGTCGTTCTCATCTGCCTTTCATCCTCAGACTAATGGCCAAACTGAGCGAACTAATCAGACGCTGGAGGCTTATTTGAGATGTTTTGTTTCTGCGGATCAGGACGATTGGGTGACCTTCTTCCCATTGGCTCAGTTTGCCCTCAATAATCGGGCTAGTTCCGCTACTTTGGTTTCGCCATTTTTCTGCAACTCTGGTTTTCATCCTCGTTTTTCCTCGGGTCATGTTGAATCTTCTGACTGTCCTGGGGTGGATTCCGTGGTGGATAGGTTGCAGCGGATTTGGAATCATGTGGTGGACAACTTGAAATTGTCACAGGAGAAGGCTCAGCGTTTTGCCAACCGCCGCCGCGGTGTGGGTCCCCGACTTCGTGTTGGGGATTTGGTTTGGTTGTCTTCTCGGTATGTCCCTCTGAAGGTTTCCTCTCCTAAGTTTAAGCCTCGCTTTATTGGTCCTTATAAAATTTTGGAAGTCCTTAATCCGGTGTCTTTTCGTTTGGATCTTCCGGTGTCGTTTGCCATTCACAATGTGTTCCATAGGTCTTTGTTGCGGCGGTACGTTGTGCCTGTGGTTCCTGCTGTTGACCCTCCTGCTCCGGTCTTGGTTGAGGGCGAGTTGGAGTACGTGATGGAGAAGATCTTGGATTCTCGTCTCTCTAGACGGAGGCTTCAGTATCTGGTCAAGTGGAAGGGCTATGGTCAGGAGGATAATTCCTGGGTGGTCGCCTCTGATGTTCATGCGGCCGATTTGGTTCGTGCCTTTCACGCTGCTCATCCTGATCGCCCTGGTGGTCTTGGTGAGGGTTCGGTGACCCCTCCTTAAAGGGGGGGTACTGTTGTGAACTGTATTTCTTGGCTCCCTCTTGTGATCACTAGCGGTATGACACTTGGATTGTCTTTCTCCAGGTTGGTACCCACCTGGTTCGTTAGGCCTTGGGTGTTCCTACTTAGACTTCCTGGAAACTCAGTCTAGTGCCTGGAATCGATGTAGTCAGTCTATGTCTGTTTGCTCCTGACTCCTGGTCTCCTGCTTTTTGCAAGATAAGCTAAGTCCTGCTTTCTTATTTTTGTTTATTTTCATTGCTGCTATTTTGTTCCAGCCTGTTACAATGTGATTCCTGATTTTTGCTGGAAGCTCTAGGGGGCTGATATTCTCCCCCCACACCGTTAGTCATGCGGGGGTTCTTGGATATTCAGCGTGGATATTTTTGTAGGGTTTTTGCTGACCGCATAAGTTCTCTTCCTATTTTCTGCTATTAATTAGTGGGCCTCTCTTTGCTAAATCTAGTTCATACTTACGTTTGTCTTTTCTTCTTACCTCACCGTTATTATTTGTGGGGGGCTTGTATCATTACTTTGGGGTTCTTTCTCTTGAGGCAAGCGAGGTCTTATTTTCTCTGAAAGGGTTAGTTAGTTCTCCGGCTGGTGCGAGACATCTAGAATCAACGTAGGTACGTTCCCTGGCTACTTCTACTTGTTGCGCTAGGATCAGATATACGGTCAGCCAAGTTACCACCTCCCTATGAGCTGGTTTTTGTGTTTGCGGACTTAGCTGGATCTTCTGAGATCCTCTACCACTAGGATCATAACAGTCCTACAATTATTTCCTGCACCCCAACATCTACAACCCCTCATAGACTGTCCTGGTTGCCCTGGGGCCTTCGTTCCACCTGTGGGGAGCAAAACAATCTAAGCTGCATTACCATCGGCCCCAGCGGATCCCTTTAAGCAGCGTCGGCCATCCCTGGCCGAGTATCACAGGTGGCGTCACGAACATTTCTAAATTAGACTTTATTTGCCACTACACTTTATGCCCTTTAATTGGACTCCCAGGGCCACGGACCGGGTCACTGCCGCCATGACATCCCTTTTAGAAACCGGCCTGGTACCGAGTACCCCTCGGCCCTAGCAGGCGCTCCACAAACACTACCTTATGTCCAAAGTGCTAACCTATGTCTTTTATGCATCATATCACTATGCATTATAATATCTTATATTATCACATTACATAAGCAAACATCTTACACTTCACATGACATAACATGTACACAAGACACAGGACATTATTCAGATTACACATCACACTATAAACTGCACTGATGTATTCAAGGGGGAGTAGAGCAATACGTCCATGTCCTTACAGATCTCCACTTTGGACTGATGAGGGGCAGTACCCTGAAACAGTGTCTGCAAATTGACATTCTGGTTTGACTTTTATCCTAAGTCATGTGACAAGGCTCGTTAATGGGTCAACATTGACTGTTAGGATTGCTACTTCCAATAGGTGGCACTAGAGTTCTAGTCCTCTTCCTCTCTGAAGAGACAATTTGCATATTTCCCAGAGGAGCATTGCGGCTTTAAGTCTCATCATTTTGACATGCTTAACATGTCACTCTCTGCAAGGAGAAACGATACTTCTTGGATCCCGGTCAGACGCCTCTCACTCAGTCAAACCAGATCTGCACTTTGCACTGATGAGGGCCAGTACCCCGAAACACAGTGTCTGCAAGTAGAGATTCTGGTTTGGCTTTTATCCTTAGTCATGTGACAAGGCTCGTTAAAGGGTCGACATTGACTTCTAGGATTGCAACTTCCAATAGGTAGCACTAGAGTTCTAGTCCTCTTCCTCTCTGAAGAGACAATTTGCACATCTCCTTACAGATTCCTGACAGTTCCCATTCAAATTAAATAATAAAAATAGTTTTTCTCAATCTATGCGATGGATGGAAAGAAGAATAAACATCAATTTTGGAATAAATCAAGCCAAAAATGTTACTGGAAGCAATGATCATCAAGCTACGACTTGCCTACTTTGGACACATCATATGAAAGACATCATGGTTGGAGGAATAGAAGGAACAAGGCGAAGAGGAAGACCAGTAACCCGATGGCTTCATAATATGAAGATAATGGTGGAGAAGACCCTGGTGGATCTAACTAGGCTAGCACCAGGTTTGATCGATTTTCCTAAAGATCGTTCATCCATCAAATCGCCATGGCTCAAGACCAAGCTGAAGGCCGTTAAATTAATAAATAAAAAATCTATGCTAATCTGCAGCACTGTGCATAGACTTTGGTTCTTATGGGTAAAATCCTGGGAACCAGACATGGCATAGCAGGGCCAGTCAACATCCAGCAAACCTAGGCGTGCTGCGGCTAGTTGCCCCTGATGGGCACACTCCGCCTTGATTCCCTTTGATGACATCCAATGTAGATGTATAGCAGATGTGTGCATTGCTTGACTGGAGAAATCTCTGGAGCGGAGCCCATTACACCCAAATTTAACTGCTGCAATTGGAACTAGCACTGATCACAGAACATTAACCTTTTAAGATACCATTTGTCAATAATGACGTCATTTAAAGGGAACCTGTCACCTCAAATTGGCGGGATATTTAAATGAGATTTTACCAGTCCGATGGGCGGCGTTTCCTCTTCATTTCTCCACCCCGTTCATGCCTGTCGTCCGCAATATGTTAGTGAATTAGAGTATGTGAGCGCCATAGTTGGCGAGTGAGCAATGCAATCTTCGGTGGTGCACGCCAACTGCGGGCAAAGCCGAAAAGCATTACTGCGCATGCGCCCGCGCACTATGTCCCACAACATAGCGAAATACTTCCGGGACGTAGTGTGCGGGCACATGCGCAGTAATGCTTTTCGGCTTTGCCCGCAGTTGGGAAAAGCATACTGCGCGTGCGCCACCGAAGATTGCATTGCGCACGCGCCAACTATGGTGCTCGCATACTCTAATTCACTAACATATTGCAGACAACAGGGACGGACGGGGTGGAGAAATGAAGAGGAAATGCCGCCCATCAAACCAGTAAAAACTCATTTAAATATCCCGCCAATTTAAGGTGACAAGTTCCCTTTAAGTGAATGGAAATGGAGGTGAGGTGTCCTTTCTGATGCCATTGTGCAGCGCCCCAGAGTCCTGGTTGCTGCAGTAATATTATTCTTCCACCAGGGGGAGTGATATTACGTCTGAAGGTAATAAAGGAGTTCCTCTTTCCAGGTATCATGGCATCACACACATTTCACACTCCAATCCACCAGGGGGAGCCATGCTCCTATCTAGTAGGGCACTCCTCACAGAAGGGTAAAACTGGTGGTTTGGATAGAAAGTTAGAGAGACGCTGGCTGGGCTTTGCCCAGGCAACACCTGTCAGGCAGACAGGGGGAAAGGAGGAACATCTGAGCTGCAGACAGAGGGTCCCTGTCAGGGGTGGGATCCTGACAGAGGCCTAGCGGGATAGAAAGCTACGGAGCTGCGCCTGCCCCACGTGCGGCAGTATCCAAAGAAAGGACACGAAGCGAACTGTGTTGTAGAGAGTGAGAAACGAAGTCACAGCACAATGAGAAAACACCGGGAGGAGTTCTGCCCCGAGGCAGGCAGCCTCCTTCTGAGGCACGTAGCCGGTGGCCAGAACACTGAGGGAGTAATTGACTCTACGCATTACTTCAGAGACCGGCAGGACAGTCAATTCCAAGTTGGCTGCCCGACCTTAATACCTAAGAAGACACGGTGGCAAATTGTGGGGGTCGAGGCGTCTCTAGGGTCCCTATAAACAAGCCTCAGGCCATCCCAGTCATACGGGTTTGTCCTATCCATACCATCTGGGGGACAAAGAGAAGACATCAGAAAAATCCACGAAAGTTGTGAGGACCTTACCGAGTTGCTCAGCAGGGAGGGACTACAACACACAGGCGCTAGTAGGAAGGCTACTGATTTCCACCTGGATAAGGGAACTCTGGATTTGCCTTCAGACCGGCTGGACTCTGCCTGCCCTGTGATCTGTACTCTGGACTCTGGATGCTGAAGCTTCCAGTAAAAGGTAAAGAGACTGCAACCTTGTGTCCTCGTTATTCCCTGCGCCTCACATCGCCAACCATTACCATCTACACTTCTGGGAAGCCCTGGGGATACACTTCACCTGTGGGAAGGTATACCATCTTGCTGCTATAACATCACCCCAGCGGACCCCTAAGCAGCGTCAGTCACCCTGACCGAATACCACAGGTGGCGTCACGAACACCATACAAACTACACCTTTAATTGGACGCCCCTCAAAAGGGCCACGGACCGGGTCAGGCCACCGTGATATCCCCCGAACCGAAGGACCCGGTACCGAGTACCCCATTGCCCTTAACGTGGGGGCGCTCCAACTTTGGCGTCACGAACAGGATCTACTTAAGCCTGAGAATCGGGTCATGTGCGCCTAGGAACTGTGCCAGAATTGTAATTGAACTGTGATTTGCTTAAAGACTGTGTATTGCCATTTGCAGCCAAAATTCCCGCCAAAATCGCAGCCATTACAATGCCACGAGGAGCACAGGAGAAGAAGAAGGGCATGGAGTTGTGGGCGTGATCGAACTGAGAAACGCGAAAAAAAAATGGCCGCCCAGTCTAAATATCTCTGTATCTTGAGGACGTGTCCGTCAGCAGCTGAGATCCGCCTCCTGATCCTCAATGGCGGGCGGAAACAAAGAAAACAAAACCGCCCACAAAGAAGAGAGCGGGAAAAGGACCAGGAGGAGGCGAACCACGTGGAGGACACCATGGCGAGCTGCCCAGGACCAGTGCGTGGGGTCGGAGCAGAGGACTCCCCCAGCTACCCAGAAGGGCACCGGAACCAGGCCTCCACCGCTGACACCGACTCCCTGCAGGCCGGAATGGAGGAGTTGATTGAACAGCTCCTGCAGATGCGGGTAAACACCAAGGCCGCATACCGGACGACACCTGCGGAGGATTCCTCGACACTGCCGCCGCTCCCTGCACCACCTCAGGAGCCGCTGCCAGCACCGTCGCAGATGACACCGCCGATGGAACCAGCCGACTTGGAGGACACCGCTGCGGCCGGTAAGCGTGCCGATCCTGCCCCGGTGGTGGAAGGCCTGCTTATAGGCCCCGTCGCAGCGCCACCTCCCCGCGGGACCCATAGACTCCAGCACCTCGAACCCTGGGACCAGGCCACGGCTATGAAGCAGTTCTTAAAGGCCCCAATAGCGCCCATCACCTTGCCGGGTGAAGTGTACCCCGAACGGACTGTGTACCACTGGGTGAATCCTGGGTCTGACTTTATAGGGTTCCCCGGGGCAGAACGACATAAAGGGGAGACGGTAGAAGTCCTAAGTTGGGAGGACTACCAGACCCAACTCGCCCGTAAGTGGGAGGAGAAGGAAGAGAGACACCAGGCCCAACGCCACCTAGCAGTGAAGGCCAAGGCCCGCAAGGACCGCACCACCCACCAGGCCCCGCGTAAGCAGGGCACAGTTGTAACCTTCAAGCTCCGAGGGGGATGGGGCTTCATCAAGGAGCAAGGGCTGTATGCAGAGGTCTTTGTCAACTGGAGGGATGTGGAGTCCCACCTCTGGGAAGGCCACCCAGACCGAGACCTTTACCCGGGAGACACCGTTACTTACACCAGACATTTCGGTGAAAAGGGCTGGTTCGCCTTAAATGTGCACAAAAAGACACATTTGTGGCACATCCTGCAAAAGCCCCAGCTAAATTGTCTCCTGTGGCAACGGCGCCACCTTGCGTCCAGACCACTGCTAAGACTACCGCGACCACTGTCACCCCCACATATACCGTGACTCGGATTACCACTTGTACTGTCACCATGACTGAAACTGTTGTGGCTACTGAACCAACACCCATGGTGGCCCATGCCAAGATTACCCCTGAGAGGAAAACAGTGGGTATTCAGATCCCCAAATGGGATGAGAGACCTCCCTATGTAGTACCAGGCGGTAGCCAATACCCAAAAGGACTACCCCCACCGGTACTACCTCCAGAGTGGTTTAAATAAACCTCGGAACCACGACAATGTAAATAGTTAACTGTTCATTTCTTCTTTGCTGCTTTAAAACCCATCCAGGGTTAACTCTAAAAGGGATCCCTTTGTTTACCCGGGATCCCTATTGTTTCAAGTTTTATCATTGTTTTACACCAAAGGACTGCTGAATCATGGACGGTGAATGATTCACAAACTGCTTCTGTACATAGTTTGCACCTTCTTAAAGGTGCCCTCTACTGGTTTTACATAGGAGGCTTTTACAGAGACTGCCTCTTAACAGAAACTGCTGTTAATTATGCTGTAAAAATAACTGCTTTGCCTTAAAGACCAGAAGAAAAACCAGTTGGTGTGGCATAATTCCGGGTCAGGATTACACGTCTTGTAGCCCACCCAAGACCAACGTTCGGGGGTTCGTAACGGGTCCCTCATCTCCTACCACGTCATGTTGCCTTTAAGTAAACTTGCATGTTGCTGATGTGATAATTTTGCGCTACCTCAAAAGGTCTTGAGATTTCCCCTTACAGGGAATGTTCGTTTGTCGCACTTTTGCCTAAAAGTGATAATGTTGCTTTAGGAAGTTAGATAGCCATAATGTTTTACATAGTGATAGTATGTAGCCAAGAATAGTAAAATGTTTGATAAGTGTTGAGAGTGAAATGTTTAATGATGTACTTTGAATAAAATTGAGGACAAAAGGAATTGGAAGAAAGATACGGTGAGCCCGTAGTGGGGGTGAAACCTGTTCTGTATTTCAATAAAGTGAACCCGTAGGGGTTAGTGAGTCCTCTAGAGAGCCTTAGGAAGTAATGTTAAAAGATTTTGCACTTAGAGAAGAATAAAAATGTTAATTTATTGTTGTGTAACTGCACTTAGTAGATAAAATACCTGTATGTGGGTAATTGGGTTCCATAGATAGATAATAACTGTTTCCCATTTGCCTTATGCACAATGTAAATATGTTCTTGTTTTGCAATGTTTAAGTGTCCTTACCTCCCATAAAGGAAAGCACTGTTAAATTAATTTGTTTTATAGCATTCCAAAAACTTTGCATGTCTTTTACTAATATGTATTGTTGTTCTTCTTTTCCCAGTCCGGGAGTGCTGTAGTTAACGGAGGGGGAGTGCAGCGCCCCAGAGTCCTGGTTGCTGCAGTAATATTATTCTTCCTGTTGTGAATTCTGCTCTTGGGCTCCCTCCGGTGGTTGTTAGTGGTAGTGCAGTTGTCTTGGGGTTGTAATCCAGGGCAGGTGTTTCTGCTGATTGCAGCTCTACTAGGTATTTAGGTGTGCAGGATCCATTACTCCTGGCCATGTGTCCATTGTTCTTGGAGGGATTGCATCTCTCTCTGGTTCCTCATGCCCTGCTGCCAATTCAGCTAAGATAAGTGTCTGCTTTTTTGTCTCTGTGCACACATGCAGCGTGCTTTGCAATTCAGTGCAATTCATTGTGTTTTTGTCCAGCTTAGACTTTGTTTGGATTTTTCAGTCATGCTGGATTCTCAGGAGATGCAGATATACTTTCTATGTCTTTAGTTAGATGTAGAATATTTGTATTTTCTGCTGTGGATATTTTTAGGATTTTAATACTGACCGCTTAGAATTCTGTCCTATCCTTTTCTATTTAGCTAGAAGTGCCTCTTTTGCTAAATTCTGTTTTTCTGCCTGCGTGTGTCTTTCCTTTTATACTCACAGTCAATATTTGTGGGGGGCTGCCTATCCTTTGGGGTTCTGCTCTGAGGCAAGATAGAATTCCCATTTCCATCTATAGGGGTATTTAGTCCTCCGGCTGTGTCGAGGTGTCTAGGACGTGTTAGGTACACCCCATGGCTACTTCTAGTTGCGGTGTCAGTTTAGGGTTTGCGGTCAGTACAGGTACCACCTACTCCTGAGAAAGTCTCTCATGCGGCTCCAAGGTCACCGGATCATAACAGTACAACTGGCCAACAATGAGTTAAATGCATCTCAGAAGAAGGGAAGAAAGTTGTTGAGCCATTTTTTTTCTGTAGCCTGTTTTTTCTTTCCTTCCCTCTTTTCCTCTGGGTGACTGAGGAGACTTGTGCTAGCATGGATGTTTAGGGTTTAGTTTCTCGTGTAGACCAGCTTGTTGCTAGGGTACAGGGTATTTCTGATTATATTGTTCAGACTCCGCTTTTAGAGCCTAGGATTCCTACTCCTGATTTGTTTTTTGGGGACAGGTCCAAATTTTTGAGTTATAAAAACAACTGTAAACTGTTTTTTGCTCTGAAACCTCGTTCCTCTGGTGATCCCATTCAGCAGGTTAAAATTGTCATCTCCCTGTTGCGTGGCGACCCTCAGGATTGGGCATTTTCACTGGAATCTGGGAATCCGGCCTTGCTTAATGTAGACGTCTTTTTTCAGGCTCTAGGATTATTATATGATGAACCAAATTCTGTGGATCAAGCGGAGAAGACCTTGTTGGCTCTGTCTCAGGGTCAAGAAGCGGCAGAATTGTATTGTCAGAAATTTAGAAAATGGTCTGTGCTGACTAAATGGAATGAGGATGCTTTGGCGGCAATTTTCAGAAAGGGTCTTTCTGAATCTGTTAAAGATGTTATGGTGGGGTTTCCCACGCCTGTTGGTCTGAGTGATTCTATGCCTCTGGCCATTCAGATTGATCGGCGCTTGCGGGAGCGCAGAACTGTGCGCGCTGTGGCACTGTCCTCAGAGCAGATGCCTGAGCCTATGCAGTGTGATCGGATTCTGTCTAGAACGGAACAACAAGGATTCAGACGTCAGAATAGATTGTGTTTTTATTGTGGCAATGCTTCTCATGTCATTTCAGTCTGCCCTAAGCGTACAAAGAGAATCGCTAGTTCAGTTACCATCAGTACTGTACAACCTAAATTTCTGTTATCTGTGACCTTGATCTGCTCATTGTCGTCATTTTCTGTCATGGCGTTTGTGGATTCAGGCGCCGCTTTGAACTTAATGGACTTTGAATTTGCCAGGCGTTGTGGTTTCCCCTTGCAGTTTTTGCAGAACCCTATTCCTTTAAGGGGTATTGATGCTACACCTTTGGCTAAAAATAAACCCCAGTTTTGGACACAGGTGACCATGTGCATGGCGTCAGCCCATCAGGAAGATTGTCGTTTTCTGGTGTTGCATAATTTGCATGATGCTATTGTGCTGGGTTTTCCATGGTTGCAGATACATAATCCTGTGTTGGATTGGAAGTCTATGTCTGTGACTAGTTGGGGTTGTCAGGGGGTTCATAATGACGTTCCTTTGATGTCAATCTCCTCTTCCACCTCTTCTGAAGTTCCAGAGTTTTTGTCTGATTTTCAGGATGTATTCGATGAGCCCAAGTCCAGTTCCCTTCCACCGCATAGGGACTGTGATTGTGCTATTGACTTGATTCCAGGCTGTAAGTTTCCCAAGGGCCGACTTTTCAACCTGTCTGTGCTTGAACATACCGCCATGCGGAGTTATGTTAAGGAGTCTTTGGAGAAAGGGCATATTCGGCCATCTTCTTCACCATTGGGAGCGGGATTTTTTTTTGTTGCTAAGAAGGATGGCTCCTTGAGACCCTGTATTGATTATCGCCTCTTGAATAAGATCACGGTCAAGTTTCAATACCCTTTACCTTTGCTTTCCGATTTGTTTGCCAGGATTAAGGGGGCTAGTTGGTTTACTAAGATTGACCTTCGGGGGGCATATAATCTTGTTCGTATTAAGCAGGGTGATGAATGGAAAACTGCGTTTAATACGCCCGAAGGCCATTTTGAATACCTTGTGATGCCATTCGGACTCTCTAATGCTCCATCTGTTTTTCAGTCCTTCATGCATGATATCTTCCGGAATTATCTTGATAAATTCATGATTGTATATTTGGATGACATCTTTATTTTTTCCGATGATTGGGAGTCTCATGTGAAACAGGTCAGGATGGTATTTCAGATCCTTCGTGATAATGCTTTGTTTGTGAAGGGGTCTAAGTGTCTCTTTGGAGTGCAGAAGGTTTCTTTTTTGGGCTTCATTTTTTCTCCCTCATCTATAGAGATGGATCCGGTTAACGTTCAGGCCATTCATGATTGGATTCAGCCCACATCCGTGAAGAGCCTTCAGAAATTTTTGGGCTTTGCTAATTTTTATCGCCGTTTCATTGCTAACTTCTCCAGTGTGGTTAAACCCCTGACCGATTTGACGAAGAAAGGCGCTGATGTGGCGAATTGGTCCTCTGTGGCTGTCTCTGCCTTTCAGGAGCTTAAACGCCGATTTACTTCTGCCCCGGTGTTGCGTCAGCCGGATGTTTCTCTTCCGTTTCAGGTTGAGGTTGACGCTTCTGAGATTGGGGCAGGGGCCGTTTTGTCTCAGAGGAATTCTGTTGGTTCCTTGATGAAACCGTGTGCCTTCTTTTCCCGTAAGTTTTCGCCTGCTGAACGCAATTATGATGTCGGCAATCGGGAGTTGTTGGCTATGAAGTGGGCGTTTGAGGAATGGCGACATTTGCTTGAGGGAGCCAAGCACCGTATTGTGGTCTTGACCGATTATAAAAATCTGATTTACCTCGAGTCTGCCAAACGGCTGAATCCTAGACAGGCTCGATGGTCCCTGTTTTTCTCCCGTTTTGATTTCATGGTCTCGTATCTTCCGGGTTCTAAGAATATTAAGGCTGATGCCCTCTCTAGGAGTTTTTTGCCTGATTCTCCTGAGGTACTGGAACCGGTCAGCATTCTGAAGGAAGGGGTGGTCCTTTCTGCCATTTCCCCTGATTTGCGACGGGTTCTGCAGGAATTTCAGGCTGATAAACCTGACCGCTGTCCAGTGGGCAAACTGTTTGTTCCTGACAGATGGACTAGTAGAGTGATTTCTGAGGTTCTTTGTTCTGTGTTGGCTGGCCATCCTGGTAATTTTGGTACCAGAGATTTGGTTGGTAGGTCCTTTTGGTGGCCTTCTTTGTCGCATGATGTGCGTTCTTTTGTGCAGTCCTGTGGGACTTGTGCGCGGGCCAAGCCTTGTTGTTCCCGTGCTAGTGGGTTGCTTTTGCCTTTGCCGGTCCCTGAGAGGCCCTGGACGCATATTTCTATGGATTTTATTTCAGATCTTCCGGTTTCCCAGAGGATGTCGGTTATCTGGGTGGTTTGTGACTGGTTCTCTAAGATGGTTCATTTGGTGCCTTTGCCTAAATTGCCTTCCTCTTCTGATTTGGTTCCGTTGTTTTTTCAGCATGTGGTTCATTTGCATGGTATTCCGGAGAATATTGTGTCCGGCAGAGGTTCCCAGTTTGTTTCTAGGTTTTGGCGGGCCTTTTGTGCTAGGCTGGGCATTGATTTGTCTTTTTCTTCCGCATTTCATCCGCAGACAAATGGCCAGACCGAGCGAACTAATCAGACTTTGGAAACTTATTTGAGATGCTTTGTGTCTGCTGATCAGGATGATTGGGTGGCTTTCTTGCCATTGGCCGAGTTTGCCCTTAATAATCGGGCTAGTTCGGCTACCTTGGTTTCGCCCTTCTTTTGTAATTTTGGTTTTCATCCTCGTTTTTCTTCGGGGCAGGTTGAGCCTTCTGATTATCCTGGTGTGGATTCTGTGGTTGACAGGTTGCAGCAGATTTGGGCTCATGTGGTGGACAATTTGGTGTTGTCTCAGGAGGAGGCTCAGCATTTTGCTAACCGTCGTCGGTGTGTTGGTTCCCGACTTCGGGTTGGGGATTTGGTCTGGTTGTCTTCCCGTCATGTTCCTATGAAGGTTTCTTCCCCTAAGTTTAAGCCTCGGTTTATTGGTCCTTATAGGATTTCTGAGATTATCAATTCGGTGTCTTTTCGTTTGGCCCTTCCGGCCTCTTTTGCCATCCATAATGTTTTCCATAGATCTTTATTGCGGAAATATGTGGTGCCCATTGTTCCCTCTGTTGATCCTCCTGCTCCTGTGTTGGTTGATGGGGAGTTGGAGTATGTGGTTGAGAAGATTTTGGATTCTCGCTTTTCGAGGCGGAGGCTTCAGTACCTTGTCAAATGAAAGGGTTATGGCCAGGAGGATAATTCTTGGGTTTTTACCTCTGATGTCCATGCTGCTGATTTGGTCCGTGCCTTTCATCTGGCTCGTCCTGATCGGCCTGGGGGCTCTGGTGAGGGTTCGGTGACCCCTCTTCAAGGGGGGTACTGTTGTGAATTCGGCTCTTGGGCTCCCTCCGGTGGTTGTTAGTGGTAGTGCAGTTGTCTTGGGGTTGTAATCCAGGTGTTTCTGCTGATTGCAGCTCTACTAGGTATTTAGGTGTGCAGGATCCATTACTCCTGGCCAGTTGTCCATTGTTCTTGGAGGGATTGCATCTCTCTCTGGTTCCTCATGCCCTGCTGCCAATTCAGCTAAGATAAGTGTCTGCTTTTTTGTCTCTGTGCACACATACAGTGTGCTTTGCAATTCAGTGCAATTCATTGTGTTTTTGTCCAGCTTAGACTTTGTTTGGATTTTTCAGTCATGCTGGATTCTCAGGAGATGCAGATATACGTTCTATGTCTTTAGTTAGATGTAGAATATTTGTATTTTCTGCTGTGGATATTTTTAGGATTTTAATACTGACCGCTTAGAATTCTGTCCTATCCTTTTCTATTTAGCTAGAAGTGCCTCTTTTGCTAAATTCTGTTTTTCTGCCTGCGTGTGTCTTTCCTCTTATACTCACAGTCAATATTTGTGGGGGGCTGCCTATCCTTTGGGGTTCTGCTCTGAGGCAAGATAGAATTCCCATTACCATCTATAGGGGTATTTAGTCCTCCGGCTGTGTCGAGGTGTCTAGGACGTGTTAGGTACACCCCACGGCTACTTCTAGTTGCGGTGTCAGTTTAGGGTTTGCGGTCAGTACAGGTACCACCTACTCCTGAGAAAGTCTCTCATGCGGCTCCAAGGTCACCGGATCATAACATCTTCCACCAGGGGGAGTGATATTACGTCTGAAGGTAATAAAGGAGTTCATCTTTCCAGGTATCACAGCATCACAACACACTTTACACTCCAATGTGAAGACACGGTGGCAAATTGTGGGGGTCGGGGCGTCTCTAGGGTCCCTATAAACAAGCCTCAGGCCATCCCAGTCATACGGGTTTGTCCTATCCATACCATCTGGGGGACAGAGAGAAGACATCAGAAATATCCACGAAAGTTGTGAGGACCTTACCGAGTTGCTCAGCAGGGAGGGACTACAACACACAGGTGCTAGTAGGAAGGCTACTGATTTCCACCTGGATAAGGGAACTCTGGATTTGCCTTCAGACCGGCTGGACTCTGCCTGCCCTGTGATCTGTACTCTGGACTGTGGATGCTGAAGCTTCCAGTAAAAGGTAAAGAGACTGCAACCTTGTGTCCTCGTTATTCTCTGCGCCTCACATCGTCCACCATTACCATGTACACTTCTGGGAAGCCCTGGGGATACACTTCACCTGTGGGAAGGTATACCATCTTGCTGCTATAACATCACCCCAGCGGACCCCTAAGCAGCATCAGTCAGCCTGACCGAATACCACAGGTGGCGTCACGAACACCGTACAAACTACACCTTTAATTGGACACCCCTCAAAAGGGCCATGGACCGGGTCAGGCCACCGTGACATCCCCCGAACCGAAGGACCCGGTACTGAGTACCCCATTGCCCTTAACGTGGGGGCGCTCCAATTGCATCATGATTGTCTTGGCCATATTTGTATGCCGGTGACTGGTCTTCATAGATCTATAACTGTATAAAACGTTGCAAGATTGCAGTATTGTACAGTATTATACAAGCGATCAAGTGGTC
Source organism: Ranitomeya variabilis (assembly GCF_051348905.1). Lineage (NCBI taxonomy): Eukaryota > Metazoa > Chordata > Amphibia > Anura > Dendrobatidae > Ranitomeya > Ranitomeya variabilis. Next base: position 720,563,874 of record NC_135234.1, read on the forward strand.
GCAGGTTTAATTTTCCTAGAATAACCAATACAAAATGAAAAATTTTTTTTTTGAACAAAAAAAATATATAAAAGTTATAGTCACTTCCTTTTCAAGGAACATAAATAATATCTAAAAAAAATTAAATATTTTGCTATCATGACATGCGTCACTGTCTGAACCAATAAAATATGGTTTCTAAGTAGTAATACATAGAAAAGCACATAAATTTGGTATCACCGTAACTATACAGACCAGTAGAACAAAGTCAAGATGTTGTGTTTTTTTACTGTAAACTTTGTGAAAGCAAAATACAAAAATTTAAGGGTAGAATTTGTACCCATTTTTAGTACATTATATAGTGTAAGATTGCTCTTATTGAGTGTATTGGGGGACACTCGCTTGGCACGGGATTAACGTAGTCAGGCACGATTTTTCGCTTAAACACAGTCTATACGGTTTATTAAAGTGTCATAAACCGGGTTATGCACAGTTCATTATATACATTCCATAGAACACAATAGGCACCAACTGGTAATATTAACTTGCAGCTTTATCTCAAACACTTCATTTACGGCTTTGACACACGGACACTAAACATGCTGGACCTCTCACTTCGCCCAGTTACCATGGGTGTCCGTACGCCGTACACTTCACCAATGTCCCAAGTCACATACAGCGCATATGACCCTGCGTCACTCCGTTCAGTTGCCGTGGGAGACCACACAGTTCATAGAACATCACAAGCACCAACAGTCTGTATAGGTACCTGACGGGAGCTCCTGCTCCACCTGCTGACTCCTTGTCAGTCCTCTCTTCCGGGTAAGCTGCCTCACAGGGATCACCAACTTGCCCGGCCGGCACACATTAGTCAGTCCAGACCCACCGAAGGACTGTAGCTTCCCCACACAGTAGCTGTTACTGGGTCTGCAGATCCCGGTCCTCACCTCGTGCTATTCAGGGATCCGGTCCTACTCCCAGGACCTCCCAACACCCAGGTTACACAGGATCACACAGGTGGCCAGTCCGGGTACTATTCAGGACATCCAACCCCAGCTGGGACCGTCCAATACCCAGGCCACCAGTAGCAAAGTCCCACGACGTGCTCTTCAGAGCTTAGCACACCGAACACCGAGGTATCTCTCAGGACCTTGTACCTGTACTATACAGGTCTGCACACTCAGACCACACAGTAACCTGTGACCCACACCCTGGTCACATTACATACCCTTAGCCACTCCCCTGGGTGGGAATGTGCATGTGTGGCTAGTTTGTCCCGCCCATCTTACACAACTAGCCTAGTAAGTCTCCCTTGACTATTATACAACACTACACAAACTCTTGAGGGGCTACAGGTCCCAGAACAACCACATTACATCAGACTTACCACGCAGACTCCCTCTGCGACACATATCGGCCATTCACAACAATGCCAGTCACTGTTTCACCACCATTATCACAACAGATATGCCTCCATGCATATCCCAAGGAGCACACACAGCGCCCCCTAGCTGCCACAGGGGTCACTGCATCACAATAGTAAATTGAATGGTGTCTTTCAAAGCTACGACTCATACTACAAAAAGCAAGCCCTCATATGGCTATGCTGGGAAAAAAAAGAAGTTTAAGATTTTGAAAGATGAGGAAGAAAATTGAGAGTGAAGAACAGCGCACTGGGACCTCGTATACCTGGGCTGACCCTGTGCTAGAGGATTGGCACAGCGCTGACAGCAGAGATGGAGCAGTCACGTCATGACATGTCTATGAATGAGAATACTGCACATCTTGGTTCTTGTAAGTAGAAAGTACGCTGATCCCCAGTATCTAACTTTAGTACTGCATGAAACCAATAACAGCATAGACGTGTTTTCCTTTCATGCCGGTGACAGGTCATTTACTCTGTTCTGCAGATGAGTAATTTTTAATCCTATTTTTTGCCCAACTCCTTTTGCACTTGTGCGCTGTAAGAAACATCTAGGAGACAATTGGAATACAGATGACTTATGTGGAAGTGTAATGTGCAACCTATGGCTGGAGTAAAGGGCCCCTGCGAGACGTGATCTGTACATACTGCTTGACTCCTGTTGTCTGGAAGAACACTGACTCACTTTCCTTCATGAAGAATGGACCCGGCAGAGCCGTGATTACAGCGGAGGGAGTCAGGACTCGGCAGAATACATTTAAAAAGGCAGATGAAGTCGAGGAGCTTTATATTTCCCTATTTGCTCAGAAAGAGAAAGCAATTACAAGATTCAGATACTTTAGAAGCAGGTAGATTTATTCCATCTGCTCCATCCTACATCCTGTTATAGACAGTTATATATTCCATATAACTGGTGGCTCACTGTGGCCATAATCCACGTAGTCTGCGAATCTGTAAATGTTGGGTTGGTTGCCCAACTAGTAACATTTTTTAAAAAAATGTAGCTTCAAGTGCTTTTTTTGGACAGTAATAACCCGTCTTTAGGGACAGTGCAGATGACTGTACTTTTGACCTAGTGCAATTCAGCAAAATATCGGATCGCACTCAGACCAATATTATTATATTAAAGTGTGATTTGCTTAATTGATCCGATTCTTTCAAATGAGAGAATATATGCTCATGTGACCTTAGATAAGGTTAGATGAGCTTATATTCTCTCATTCGAGAGAATCAGGTTGATTATGCAAATCACACTCTGATCAAACTCTGATCAAAGTTGAGAGTGTGGCACCCAGGAGTTCAGGTACCACAGTGGTATTGCCTCTCTCTCTGGGAGGGTGATGCCGTGCCTGGAGACAAGGAGGATTCCCTTTTGCAGGTAATCTGTACATAAGCCGCATCCGAAAATCCATGGCTTCATTTTCTAGCATTGACTCAATGTTCTTTTCACTCTTGGAATTAGCACACAATCCATGTTTGCGGGCAATGTAGCGCATAATAGTGTTACTCTGTGTCAGCTTAATGTCTCCATCAAAAAGGTAAGGAAGCAAGTTGCACTTAGAAATAATGATATTCCTTCCATAAGTTCACATACATTTGGAAAGTCCAAGCCCAGCGTCTCCTTCTCATCAATCCATTGACTCATGTCATAGTCATCCCCAATCACATAGCGCTTCTCCTCATAGGGTGTCGCCGTGTATTCCAGCAGCAGGCGGATCGGATGGCCAATCTACAGGCATAAAGAAAATATGGAGTGTGAGCGGCGTCCTAGCGCAGGGAAGCAGCCATTACTTGTAGTGCGCCTCTCACCCCGCGTCTAATCTGTACATGCAACACATTCTGACTCCAAGCCAGAATGGGGAGCTCTGAACCCGGCGTCAGGGGAGCTTCCCTAGATAGATATACATTCTGGTCTGGAGGAGGAGTTAGTCTGTAGGAGACAAGAGACAGTGAAGGAGCACAGGAGAAGTCAGGAGCTAGAGGAGGGCTGCAAGTGAGCTCCCTCTAAGCTGCGGCACAGAAACCTGGCACCGGGAGCCTGAGGCTGTGTGGAACTACAAGCCCCACAGCAGAACCGGAGGGCAGGAAACTGCAAGTGACTTGCCCACATAACACCTGAGGTACAGCAATGTCCAGAGCCTGGAGTCACCGTGAATAGAGACCCCAAGGAACAGCTCAAGTTGCCTACCGTGCAGGTACTCTACAGGACAGGAGCGAAAGAGTACCTTGTAAGGAAGCCACAGGCAGCAAGGGACTATCAGTCAGCGCATAGTGGAAGGCTCCCAATCTGACCTGAAAAAGGGGATTCAATTTGTTTCCAGGCTGCCTGGACTCCACCGTCACTTGTTGCCGGTACCCTGGATTGAGTCTGTCTACCAACAGTAAACCAGATAAAGAGACTGTAATCCTGTGTCCTCTGTTTATTCTGGCACCACACCACTCTGGCCAAACACACCGGGAGCCCTGGGGACCCTGCTTCACCTGTGGGAAGCGTTACCATCTTTGCTGCAGTAACATCACCCCAGAGGACCCCTTTAAGCAGCGTTGGTCACCCCTGACCGAGCACCACATGTGGCGTCAAGAACTTTCACCACTTTACATATCCCTTTAAAGACTATCCTTTTTACTTGGGCGCCCAGGGCCACCGACCGGGTCGCAGCTACCGTGGCCTCCCCTTTAATAACGACCGGACCCGGTACCGAGTACCCCTAGGCCCTGGTTGGGGCGCTCCAATTGCCCGAATGCTATGAGTGCCTCCCAGTGGTCAGCGCTCATAGCAGGTGAGTATTTTTGCTCCACATAGCAGGGCTTAAACGATCCTATGATTGCGGCATCTAGTCTCCATGGAGACTATTGAAGTATGTGAAAAGTAAAAAATAATATGCAATAACAGGCGGTCAAAAGATCGTATACACACCAAAATGGTATCAATAAAAACGTCAGATCAGTATGCAAAAAATAGCCCTCACCCAACCCGAGATCACGAAAAATGGAGATGGTACTGGTCTCCGCAAATGGCGAATCGGTGGTTTCCATGCACTTATTGACTTGCATGACCAAGAGCGATCCAAATATTGATCAGACATGCTGCAATTTTTTTCCTCATACTAATTCTGTCTGAGGAAAAAAAATTGGACATGTGTATGTCCCTTTAGAATAGTATTGGTCCGAGTGAGATCTGATGTTTTGTTGAGGGCAGAGCAAAGTACTGCAGTGCGCAGGCACGGGGAAAGGTCAGAGAGGCCCGGCGCATGCACACTGCAGTACTTTGCTCTGCCCTCAACAGGACAGATAAAGTACGCCTGCGCCGGAGCCGCGACAGGAAGACAAGAAGAGGACGTCATCATATGAAGATGGAAAGCGCGACGCCCATCGGATCGAACCGCCCGCCCAGGTGAGTATAATCTGACCTCTTTTTCTCATCTTTCAGGATACATCGGTGGTTTATCTACAGCATTCCAGAATGCTGTAGATAAGCCCCTGATGCCGGTGGGCTTACCTCATCATCGATTTTTGGGGGTGACAGGTTCCCTTTAATGTAAGTTAGTGGATGTATATATAGCATAACCCGCCAGATGACGCCTGCATGATAGGCTAAACCTATAAAACTGAAAAGCAAGATGGTTACTGAACTTATATGCCTATACACAGATCAGATATATCTATTTATGCTTTGGTCTGCATACACATAATAAATGTCATTTGCCAAGTTACTTGTCAATCCACATGTCAGCCTTTCAGTGTTATCATGTCAGGCAAGAAACGTTCCAAAAACTAGTCTGTGTATATTCACACCAACAGATCTGATATACCTTTGTGCTATTGTAAACACATGAAATAAATTATATTTGACAAGACTCTTATCGATCACGTCAGTTTTCAGTGTCTGTCCAGATTGCAGGATAAACAAGACATACAAGTTTAAGAACCTTCATTGCTTTATATACTGTGCCTGTATGTATGTATTCAGGGCAACAGATCAGAAATAGCACATAGTAAATGACATGGGCCAAGATACTCATCAGGCCACATGCTGTGTGGAGTGTGTTCTCTGGTCCTGGGTGCTGCTCCTCGCCTCTCAGGCTCCTCCTAGTAGTGATGGGCAGTCCGGCTCTTTTTGGTGATCCAGCCTTCATGGCTCCGCTCCCCAGAAAGAGCCGGCACTTTTCGGCTCACAAAATGGCTCTTTTTGGATCCTAAATGGAATCCCCATTGAATGTGTGTTCAGGTGCCCTAAACCATGCCCACCTACTGCAGAAACTCCGCCCACTTGCTATGAACCAATTAAATTGACAAGTGGGTGTAGTTTTGCTCAGGTGGGAGGGGTTACGCCCTCCGAAGTTTGGGATTTTACGCCCAGTGAGAGCCATTCAGGGATTTCAGTGGCTCTCACTGGTGTGCCGACTCCCATCGTTCACAACAGGTAGCCGGCTCTTTGTGTTGGATCGTTCGCGAACGACACATCACTACCTCCTAGTCAGAACGACACATCACTTCTCTGCAGCAGGGAACTTTGAAGGAGAGCGCGCTCAGCCTGAACTCTGATTGGAGGCCTTCTCTTCCTTCTCTCTGACTCCCTGTGATCGCGTTTGTACCGTGTATATTACTTTAGATACATGCGCAGTACAAACGCAAGGGAAATAAGAGATAATCATTGACTGGAGGCAGGGGCCCCTAACACTGGCCCTGACAGTAGCATAGCTCCGGGTGAGCCCCCTCAGAGCGCAGGACCCGGGGCGACTGCCCCCTCTGCCCCCCTGGTAGCTACGCTACTGCTGACTACGCAACCTGGTTATCCTCCAAACTATACTGCTGCTCCTGTGTACCGACCTCTAGCTAATTCCTGACTATGCAGCATGCTTATCTTCAAAATTATACTGCTGCTCCCGTGTACTGACCTCTGGCTGATTCCTGACTACGCAACCTGCTTATCCTCCAAACTATACTGCTGCTCCCGTGTACCGACCTCTGGCTGATTCCTGACTACGCAGCCTGCTTATCCTCCAAACTATACTGCTGCTCCAGTGTACCGACCTCTGGCTGATTCCTGACTACGCAACCTGCTTATCCTCCAAACTATACTGCTGCTCCCGTGTACCGACCTCTGGCTGATTCCTGACTATTCTACCTGCCGATGTTTCATCTAGTGGTTGCAATACCATTACTCCAATCTAGGTCAGTTCTTAACGCTTTGGCTGCAACTCTCAATCTCTCAATATTCTATCAGGTTGGATCTCCAGAAATAGTAAAGGCTGCATCTCAAGAGTAACCACTCATTGGCTGCAGCCGTCACGTTGCACAGCAAGTCAAATGACTCTCTGAGAACAGCAGCACATCAATGGAACATCCCCACTGCAGGAGGTTAATTTATTATTTATTTTATTGTAGAAGCCCAACCCATCAAAGTTTTTACCCTCTTAGTAAATTACAGTCATCATATTATACAGCACTGTGTACTTACAATTGCTCATTTTGCCTTTCTACCAGCTAATTCTTCTCTTTTCTCTGCTCTATGTAGAAACAGGAAGTCTCCTCCCTGCATGAATCAGGGTAGAAGGGCAAAATGAGCAATTGTAAGAACACAGTGTTATATAATATGATGATTGCAATATATTAAGAGAATAAAAGCGTTGATTGGAGGAGGAGGGCTTCTTTAAGCTTAGGTTGTCCAGCAGTTTACAACCCCTTTAATGTATATGGAGAAGCCAGAAGAGATAGCTTTCTGCCTTTTGTTTGACAACTATCTCACGTATATGGCCAGCTTCAAGCAATTGGGTCACTAGTTAATCCTCTACATTCACTTCGGCTAAATTCACACTCTAAAATGTACTACTGTACCCTGGATTTGAGGTAGTTAAAACAATCCCAATTTTCAATGTGAGATATCAACACACGACTGAATAGACATGAAGAGACATAAGTGTGTTCTCCGTTATTGTGACTGCACAAGCTGTGGCTTGATGGATGGGGATCTTTTTAATTACAACTTTCCTTGTCATATTAGACATTTCCTCTACAGTAAATCAATACAGATCAATCCATAATGTCGGATGTGAAATTAACTTAATTACAATGTAACTGTTCAGGATAAATTCTCATCAAATACTCTCTTTATTAAATGACATTGTATTTTACATTTCCTTTCAATATAACCGTGTTAATTAGTCTGAATGTGTCACATCTGATCTGTCAGCATTACTGCCATTATTCTAATATCTAATCTGTGCTATCAAGTATTCGTGTGTATGGGAGGCATAGGGGGTGGTTAGTGCTGGAAAATCTACAGTGTGTCTTCCACCCCCAAAATGCACTTTAAATAAGCTTTACAATGATATAGGGGATTTACCCCCTATATAAGTCACACTAGCAATGTTCCTAACCCTGTGAGCTCAGACAGTGTCAGTGTGCTTTCAGCACAGACACTTCTAGCTCTAGGTAGCGAGGTCTTCCAATCAGGAACACAGGAAGTCCCCAACATGCAAAAATGTAGGGCGTAATGGTGAGCTGACCTCATTGTCATGCCAAGGGTGCCCCAGAACCTCCTCATTTGTATTCAAATTTAAAGTTATATTCTCAGACACTGTACCACTAACAGGTACAGTGCTAGTATGATTTATATAGGGGCTAAGTCCTTTATATCATTAAATAGTAATTTAAAAAGCATTTTGTAAGTGACACACTCCCTTTAATACAAACTGTTGAGCAAAATGAAGCACACGGACATGTAATCTACATAGATTGCTAGTCCCCTTGAGAAAGCGTCATTTATCACGTGAAACGCGCGTCGGAGTCCTGCAATCCGGTATTTTCTGCCTGCCTCAGCTTTCCCTATTTTTGGTAAGCGATGCCCTCTTCAACCCTGTGATTATTGCCACTTGGTTAGATTAATTGCTAGATCTATGAGCTGTGTGGAAGGTTGGCTCACTTAGCTGCTCCTCGAGGTAGACAAAGGCACATGTGTGGTGAAGTCTCTGGGTGGTTTACTGCATTATAAACCAAAAACCCAAACTGGTGACAGAAAAACAGCATGTCCGGCTCAAATGAAAATAAAAAGTTCATATACAGTCCTGCCCAGTTCCTTTGGGACAACACCTATGGCAGCTCTTGCAGGAGCTAGCAGTCAGGAGTAGTGTTGAGCGATACCTTCCGATATCGGAAAGTATCGGTATCGGAAAGTGTCGGCCGATACCGTCAAAGTGTCGGATCTAATCCGATACCGATACCCGATCCCAATGCAAGTCAATGGGACGAAAATATCGGAATTAAAATAAACCCTTTCTTAACTTGTAGGTTCATTCTACATGAAGGAAAACAACTAAGAATAATGTAGGATGTATTGGTGGGGGACGTGGCGGAGACATTAAAGGCACAGAGGTTTAGCCCAATCTAATAGAATAGCAGGATTTTGTTTTGTTTTTTATGACGTTCGGCGTTAGAAAGATTTTGACTATGTTAATTTTTTTTTAATTTTGTCAGATATTGATGTTTCACTACTTCCACGCCCTTCACCTTCTTTTTTACTTCTCCCACACTTTCTTCTTCATTATCCTCATCATCAGCTTCTTTGACATCAACTTCTTCACCTTATTCATCTTCTTCTTCATCTTCTACCTATTATTTTTTTAGTTACATTGTTCATATTCTTTTTATTTTACTATTATCTTCTTCATATTCAACTTTTTCATCATATTTTTATTTGTGACAGGCATTCCCGTAGTTGTTATCTATAAAAGTTTGAAGATTACACCTCCCGTTCTGCCTGTCACAAAACAGTTACATTTGTCCGCGTTCAGTTTGGCCTGCAGCATCAGGCTTTATCCAGGGGCACCACGAGGAGGAACGGACTCACCCCCATACACTGCTTAGTCTTCTTCTGCTTATAATTTAGATTATATCTTTTGCTCTGATATTTAGTCTTATGCTTAATGTTCTTCTGCTCTTTGTTCTGCAGCCTCTTGTTCTTCTGCTTCTCGGTCTTCCAGGTCGTCGTCGTCTCCAGGGTCGTCGTCTCCGGGGTCGTCGTCATCGGGGTGGTCTTCAGGGTCATCGTCTCCAGGGTCGTCGTCATCTCAGTGGTTGTCGTCTCTGGTGTCGTCGTCATCTTAGGGGTAGTCTTCCGGGTCGTCGTCTTTAGGGTCTTGAACTTGGAAATGTAGCAGAAGGTACAAGAAGGCTGAGAAAATGCTGAGAAACAGCTGATGGAACTGGAACTCGGATGGCTACCCGAAGGTCCAAGAGCCAATGGAACTACCGAGGACCAGCTGACGTTACTGGAACCCGGTTACTAAGCAGGAGGTACCCGTGCCTGAAAGCACTACCAAGGACCACCTGACGTTGGTGGAACTCGGATACCCAGAGGGAGGCACCTAAGCCAAAGGCTCTGCCTGGAACCAGCTGACGGTACTGGAACCAGGATGGGGAGCAGAAGGTACAAGAGCAAAAGATACTGCCGAGAACCAGCTGACGGTACTGGAACCCGGATGGGTAGCCGAAGGTCCAAGAGCCAATGGAACTACCGAGGACCAGCTGACGTTACTGGAACCCGGTTACTAAGCAGGAGGTACCCGTGCCTGAAAGCACTACCAAGGACCACCTGACGTTGGTGGAACTCGGATACCCAGAGGGAGGCACCTAAGCCAAAGGCTCTACCAGCTGACGGTGCTGGAACCAGGATGGGGACCTATTCAAGCTTGTCTTCCTAGAGCCCCAACTAGCGGTGTTGGAGCAAAGGGTCAGCAGGGGGAGAAGAGTGTAGGCCGAAGCCTGCACTGGAGGCATTTGTAGGTCTGTTGTGTCTGCGTGGCTGTTGCAGGACACGTTGCCGGCTACACAGCAGGGGAACAGCTGGCGGTGCTGAACCCCACTGACACATTGGCTGGTGCTTATCTCTGTGCAGCTAGCAGTAGCGGGCCCCAACTGGCGGTGTTAGAGCCCAGGGTCAGCAGGAGGAGAGGGAGCAGAGTGTAGGCCGAAGCCTGCACTGGCGGCAGCTTTGTGTCTGCGTGGCTGTTGCAGGACACGTTGCCGGCTACACAGCAGGGGAACAGCTGGCGGTGCTGAACCCCACTGACACATTGGCTGGTGTTTTTCTCTGTGCAGCTAGCAGTACCGGGCCCCAACTGGCGGTGTTAGAGCCCAGGCTCTGCAGGGGGAGCAGAGTGTAGGCCGAAGCCTAATTGAACCAATTTTAAAGGTAACCTTTAACCCCCCCTCAGGTGTTACAAAGTAGAAGAGCCAGGCCTTATGCAGCAGTAGTGCTGCACAAGTCAAAGGTTGCTCTTTTAATTTTGCTCCTTGCACTAGCTGAATGAAACACGTACAACATTTTGGCCCTTATAGAGTCAATCTGTCTTGGAGGCGGGAGTTCCCTTTGTAATGAGACGCAGCATAGCTGGCAAAAATACCAACTTGGTGCTTGGCGCGGCCTCCTGAGCATCGCATTTTGCTGTACAGGAGTCTGCGTTGTTGCGTTATCCCTTGGCCATGCGCTGCCCGTCTTCTGACATCATTTCATGTCGGCTGGTGCGTTTCGCGATGCCCATGAATCCCAGCCCCGCAGTGTCTTTACAGTGTTTCACACTGCGGGGCTGGGATTCATGGCCTGGCGCAGTACATATGTTCGCCTCTCGCTCGTGTCCTTACACCTGCTACAGACTGTGCGGCGTCAGCTGATCCCTTATCGCATGCCACGGCCATGAAGCCGCACCGTCTGAAGAAGGCGGAAGGAGCTGAGTGACAGCCTGGCGATGATATGCACTGCTCATGCCCGTCAATCACACCCTCGCAGTCAAAATAAATAAGACACCGAGGGGCGTTGTGTCGGGCAGGGCAACCGCAGAGGTGCAGCCAGCCAAACAATGATGTCAGAAGAAGGGCTGTGCTACCAAGGGGGTTGTTGCGTGTCATTACAAAGGAAAGTCACACCTCAGGGACGTTTTAATGGTCTCAGGGGACACACTGTAGACGTGTTCTGTTCCACGTGTGCAAGGAGAATAAGTTTATGAGCCACCTTGCACACATGCAGCATTACCGCTGTACAAGGTGGCTGGAAAACATACAAACACCTGGGGGAGGGGGGACAGGTTCCCTTCAATTTCAGTTCTTGTGTCTGCGTGGCATTTGCAGGACACGTTGCCGGCTACACAGCAGGGGAACAGCTGGCGGTGCTGAACCCCACTGACACATTGGCTGGTGTTTTTCTCTGTGCAGCTAGCAGTACCGGGCCCCAACTGGCGGTGTTAGAGCCCAGGGTCAGCAGGAGGAGGAGAGGGAGCAGAGTGTAGGCCGAAGCCTGCACTGGCGGCAGCTTTGTGTCTGCGTGGCTGTTGCAGGACACGTTGCCGGCTACACAGCAGGGGAACAGCTGGCGATGATGAACCCCACTGACACATTGGCGAGGTGTTTTTCTCTGTGCAGCCAACACTTTGGGGCACCAATGGCGGTGTTAGAGCCCAGGATCTGCAGGGGGAGCAGAGTGTAGGCCGAAGCCTAATTGAACCAATTTTAAAGGTAACCTTTAACCCCCCCTCAGGTGTTACAAAGTAGAAGAGCCACGCCTTATGCAGCAGTAGTGCTGCACAAGTCAAAGGTTGCTCTTTTAATTTTGTTCCTTGCACAAGCTGAATGAAACACGTACAACATTTTGGCCCTTATACAGTCAATCTGTCTTGGAGGCGGGAGTTCCCTTCGTAATGAGACGCAGCACAGCTGGCAAAAACACCACCTTGGTGCTTGGCGTGGCCTCCTGAGCATCGCATTTTGCTGTACAGGAGTCTGCGTTGTTGCGTTATCCCTTGGCCATGCGCTGCCCATCTTCTGACATCATTTCATGTCGGCTGGTGCGGTTCGCGATGCCCATGAATCCCAGCCCCGCAGTGTCTTTACATAGTTAAAACACTGCGGGGCTGGGATTCATGGCCTGGCGCAGTACATAGGTTCGCCTCTCGCTCGTGTCCTTACACCTGCTACAGACTGTGCGGCGTCAGCTGATCCCTTATCGCATGCCACGGCCATGAAGCCGCACAGTCTGAAGAAGGTGGAAGGAGATGAGGGACAGGCGAACATATGCACTGCTCATGCCCATCAATCACACCCTCGCAGTCAAAATAAATAAGACACCGAAGGGCGTTGTGTGGGTCAGGGCGGCCGCAGAGGCGCAGGCAGCCAAACAATGATGCCAGAAGACGGGCAGTGCTACCAAGGGGGTTGCAGCATGCCATTACAAAGGAAAGTCACACCTCCGGGACGGTTAAATGGTCACAGAGGACACATTTTTGACGTGTTCAGTTCCACATGTGCAAGGAGAATAAGTTTATGAGCCACCTTGCACACATGCAGCATTACCGCTGTACAAGGTGGCTGTAAAACATACAAACACCTGGGGGTGGGGCGACAGGATCCCTTCAATTTCAGTTCTTGTGTCTGCGTGGCTTTTGCAGGACACGATGCCGGCTACACAGCAGGGGAACAGCTGGCGGTGCTGAACCCCACTGACACATTGGCTGGTGTTTTTCTCTGTGCAGCTAGCAGTACGGGGCCCCAACTGGCGGTATTAGAGCCCAGGGTCAGCAGGAGGCGGAGAGGGAGCAGAGTGTAGGCCGAAGCCTGCACTGGCGGCAGCTTTGTGTCTGCGTGGCTGTTGCAGGACACGATGCCGGCTACACAGCAGGGGAACAGCTGGCGGTGCTGAACCCCACTGACTCATTGGCTGGTGTTTTTCTCTGTGCAGCCAGCACTTCGGGGCACCAACTGGCGGTGTTAGAGCCCAGGCTCTGCAGGGGGAGCAGAGTGTAGGCCGAAGCCTAATTGAACCAATTTTAAAGGTAACCTTTAACCCCCCCTCAGGGGTTACAAACTAGAAGAGCCCCACCTTATGCAGCAGTAGTGCTGCACAAGTCAAAGGTTGCTCTTTTAATTTTTCTCCTTGCACACGCTGAATGAAACACGTATAACATTTAGCCCTTTATACAGTCAAACTGTGTTGGAGGCGAGAGTTCCCTTCGTAATGAGACGCAGCACAGATGTCAAAAATCCCACCTTGGTGCTGGGTGCAGCCTCCTGAGCGTTGTTATTTGCTGTACAGGAGTCTGCGCTGTCGTGTTATCCCTTGGCCTTGCGCTGTTAGCGCTGACCATCTCCTGACATCATTTAATGTCGGCCGGTGCGGTTCGCGATGCCCATGAATCCCAGCCCCGCAGTGTCTTTACAGTGTTTCACACTGCGGGGCTGGGATTCATGGCCTGGCGCAGTACATATGTTCGCCTCTCGCTTGGGTCCTTACACCTGCTTCAGACTGTGCAGCGCCAGCTGATCCCTTATGGCATGCCACGGCCATGAGGCCGCACAGTGTGAAGAAGGCGGAAGGAGATAAGTGCCAGGCGAAGATAGGCACTGCTCATGCCCATCAATCACACCCTCGCAGTCAAAATAAATAAGACACCAAGGGGCGTTGTGTCGGGCAGGGCTGCCGCAGAGGCGCAGCCAGCCAAACAATGATGACAGAAGACGGGCAGCGCTACCAAGGGGGTTGCAGCGTGTCATTACAAAGGAAAGTCACACCTCAGGGACGTTTTAATGGTCTCAGGGGACACATTGTAGACGTGTTCCGTTCCACGTGTGCAAGGAGAATAGGTTTATGAGCCACCTTGCACACATGCAGCATTACTGCTGTACAAGGTGGCTGTAAAACACACAAACACCTGGGGGAGGGGGGACAGGATCCCTTCAATTTCAGTTCTTGTGTCTGCGTGGCTTTTGCAGGACACGATGCCGGCTACACAGCAGGGGAACAGCTGGCGGTGCTGAACCCCACTGACACATTGGCTGGTGTTTTTCTCTGTGCAGCTAGCAGTATTGGGCACCAACTGGCGGTGTTAGAGCCCAGGGTCAGCAGGAGGAGCAGGGGGAGCAGAGTGTAGGCCGAAGCCTGCACTGGCGGCAGCTTTGGGTCTGTTGTGTCTGCGTGGCTGTTGCAGGACACGTTGCCGGCTACACAGCAGGGGAACAGCTGGCGGTGCTGAACCCCACTGACACATTGGCGAGGTGTTTTTCTCTGTGCAGCCAGCACTTCCGGACAGCAACTAGCGGTGTTGGAGCCCGGGCTCTGCAGGTGGAGCAGAGTGTAGGCCGCAGCCTGCACTGGAGCAAGTTGAAAGGGAACCTTTAACCCCCCCCCCCCAGGCGTTTGTAGCTGAAAGAGCCATCTTGTACAGCACTAATGCTGGAAAAGGTAAACTTAGCTCTTTTAATTATGGTCCTTGCACATGCTGAACCTAACACTTTTGAAATGTGTCCCCTCACACGGTTAAACGGTCCGGTCGGTGGAACTTTCCTTTGTCATGTTACGCAGCACAGCCGTCATTCTTACTCCCTTGGCGCCGTGCACCTCCTCCTCAGCGTTGTTTGAATCTGTCCCGGAGTCTGCGCTGTTATGTTATCCCTTGGCCAGGCACACTTAGCGCTGCCCGTCTTCTGACATCATTTGGTGTCAGGATGGCTGCGCCTGTGCGGCCGCGCTGGACGAGATCCCGCCTCGCTGTGTCATCTAATGTAATCACTCTGCGGACCTGTGATCCATGGGCATGAGCAGTGCATATCCTCGCCTCTCACTCCCCTCCCTACGGCTTCTTCAGACTGTGCGGCGTCACGGCCGTGGCATGCTATTAGGGATCAGCTGACAGCGCACAGTCTGAAGAAGGCGTAGGGAGATGAGTGAGAGGCGGAGGTTCAGATATGCACTGCTAATGTCCATGGATCACAGGTCCGCAGTGGGATTAAATCAGAAGACACTACGAGGCGGGATCTCGTCCAGCGCGGCCGCACAGGCGCAGCCATCCTGACACCAAATGATGTCAGAAGACGGGCAGCGCTAAGTGTGCCTGACCAAGAGATAACATAACAGCGCAGACTCCGGGACAGATTCAAACAACGCTGAGGAGGAGGCGCACGGCGCCAAGGGGGTAAGAATGACGGCTGTGCTGTGTCACATGACAAAGGAAAGTTCCACCGACCGGACGGTTTAACCGTGTGAGGGGACACATTTCATAAGTGTTAGGTTCAGCATGTGCAAGGAGCACCACGAAAAGAGGCACTTTTTCCCTTGCATTACTGCTGCACAAGGTGTCTCCTTCAGTAACAAACGCCTGGGGGGGGACAGGTTCCCTTAAATTTAACTTGTTGTGCCTGCGTGGCGGTCGCAGGACACGTTGCCGTATACACAGCAGGGGAGCAGCAGGCATTACTGAACCCCACTAACACATTGGCGAGGTGTTTGGCTCTGTGCGGACAGCACTTCTGGACGGCAACTAGCGGTGTTGGAGCCCAGGGACAGGAGGAGGAGGAGGTGGAGGAGATAGGAGGGATTGCCACACACACAGCTGGGGAACAGCTGACGTTACTGAACCCCAATAACAGAGGAGGGACTGTTGGGACTGTGCGGGCAGCACTTCTGGACGGCAACTAGCGGTGTTGGAGCCCAGGGACAGGAGGAGGAGGAGGTGGAGGAGATAGGAGGGATTGCCACACACACAGCTGGGGAACAGCTGACGTTACTGAACCCCAATAACAGAGGAGGGACTGTTGGGACTGTGCGGGCAGCACTTCTGGATGGCAACTAGCGGTGTTGGAGCCCAGGGACAGGAGGAGGAGGAGGTGGAGGAGATAGGAGGGATTGCCACACACACAGCTGGGGAACAGCTGACGTTACTGAACCCCAATAACAGAGGAGGGACTGTTGGGACTGTGCGGGCAGCACTTCTGGACGGAAACTAGCGGTGTTGGAGCCCAGGGACAGGAGGAGGAGGAGGTGGAGGAGATAGGAGGGATTGCCACACACACAGCTGGGGAACAGCTGACGTTACTGAACCCCAATAACAGAGGAGGGACTGTTGGGACTGTGCGGGCAGCACTTCTGGATGGCAACTAGCGGTGTTTGAGCCCAGGGACAGGAGGAGGAGGAGGTGGAGGAGATAGGAGGGATTGCCACACACACACCTGGGGAACAGCTGACGTTACTGAACCCCAAAAACAGAGGAGGGACTGTTGGGACTGTGCGGGCAGCACTTCTGGACGGCAACTAGCGGTGTTGGAGCCCAGGGACAGGAGGAGGAGGAGGTGGAGGAGATAGGAGGGATTGCCACACACACAGCTGGGGAACAGCTGACGTTACTGAATCCCAATAACAGAGGAGGGACTGTTGGGACTGTGCGGGCAGCACTTCTGGACGGCAACTAGCGGTGTTGGAGCCCAGGGACAGGAGGAGGAGGAGGTGGAGGAGATAGGAGGGATTGCCACACACACAGCTGGGGAACAGCTGACGTTACTGAACCCCAATAACAGAGGAGGGACTGTTGGGACTGTGCGGGCAGCACTTCTGGACGGCAACTAGCGGTGTTGGAGCCCAGGGACAGGAGGAGGAGGAGGTGGAGGAGATAGGAGGGATTGCCACACACACAGCTGGGGAACAGCTGACGTTACTGAACCCCAATAACAGAGGAGGGACTGTTGGGACTGTGCGGGCAGCACTTCTGGACGGCAACTAGCGGTGTTGGAGCCCAGGGACAGGAGGAGGAGGAGGTGGAGGAGATAGGAGGGATTGCGACACACACAGCTGGGGAACAGCTGACGTTACTGAACCCCAATAACAGAGGAGGGACTGTTGGGACTGTGCGGGCAGCACTTCTGGACGGCAACTAGCGGTGTTGGAGCCCAGGGACAGGAGGAGGAGGAGGTGGAGGAGATAGGAGGAATTGCCACACACACAGCTGGGGAACAGCTGACGTTACTGAACCCCAATAACAGAGGAGGGACTGTTGGGACTGTGCGGGCAGCACTTCTGGACGGCAACTAGCGGTGTTGGAGCCCAGGGACAGGAGGAGGAGGAGGTGGAGGAGATAGGAGGGATTGCCACACACACAGCTGGGGAACAGCTGACGTTACTGAACCCCAATAACAGAGGAGCGACTGTTGACTGTGCGTACAGCACTACCAGGCAACAACTAGCGGTGTTGGAGCCCAGGGACAGCAGGAGAAGCAGAGGAACACAATGTAGGCCGAAGCCTGATTGGAGAAAGTCGAAAGGGAACCTTTAACCCCCCCCAAGGCGTTTGTAGCTGAAAGAGCCAGCTTGTGCAGCACAAAAGATGTAAAAGGAAAAGGTGGCTCTTTTCATTATGCTCCTTGCAAACACAGAACTAAACACATAAAATGTGTCCACTGATACCGTAAAACCGTCCCGGAGGTGGGACTTTCCTTCGTAATATGACGCAGCACAGCTGTCATTCCTACCCCCTTGACACCGTGCCCCGGCTCCTCAGCGTTGTTTGATTCCGTCCCGGAGCCTGCGCTGTTATGTTATCCCTTGGCCAGGCACACTTAGCGCTGACCATCTTCTGACATCATTTGGTGTCAGGCTGGCTGCACCTGTGCGGCCGCGCTGGCCGAGAGCCCACCTAGCAGTGTCGTCTAATGTAATCCCACCGCGGGCCTGGGATCCGTGGCCATGCGCAGTGCATATCCTCGCCTCTCACTCCCCTCCCTACGGCTTCTTCAGACTGTGCGGTGTCACGGCCGTGGCATGCTATTAGGGATCAGCTGACGGCGCACAGTCTGAAGAAGGCGTAGGGAGATGAGTGAGAGGCGGAGGTTCAGATATGCACTGCGCATGTTCAGGGATCTCAGGCCCCCAGTGGGATTAAATCAGAAGACAATGCGAGGCGGGCTCTCGGCCAGCGCGGCCGCACAGGCGCAGCCAGCCTGACACCAAATGATGTCAGAAGATGGGCAGCGCTAAGTGTGCCTGGCCAAGGGATAACATAACAGCGCAGGCTCCGGGACGGAATCAAACAACGCTGAGGAGCCGGGGCACGGTGTCAAGGGGGTAGGAATGACAGCTGTGCTGCGTCATATTACGAAGGAAAGTCCCACCATCGGGACGGTTTTACGGTATCAGTGGACACATTTTATAACTGTTAAGTTCTGCGTGTGCAAGGAGCTAAACAAAAATAGCTACCTTTTCCTTGTGCAGCATTACTGCTGCACAAGATGGCTCTTTCAGTAACAAACGCCTTGGGGGGGGGGGACAGGTTCCCTTACATTTCAGTTGTTGTGTCAGCATGGCGGTCGCAGGACACATTGCCGGCTACACAGCTGGGGATCAGCTGACGTTACTGAAACCCAATAACACTGGGTCGTATGTTTTGACTGTGCAGACGGCACTTCAGAGCCTCAACTGGCGGTGTTGGAGCCCAGGAATTTAAGTTCAGGTGGTAGAAAGATGAACACAACAGGAGACCTGGATAACGTAGACAGTCACCTAATTATTTAATCAGGAAGAGGAGTGGCAAATTCCTGCGAGATCCAGGCCTTGTTCATTTTCAGGAAAGTAAGCCGGTCAACGTTATCGGAGGATAGTCGCATGCGACGGTCAGTTAGTACACCACCTGCAGCACTAAAGACGCGTTCCGATAATACACTAGCCGCAGGGCAAGCCAGCACCTCCAATGCATACTGGCTTAGCTCTGGCCATGTATCCAGCTTTGAGACCCAAAACTTGAAAGGTGAAGAGCCGTCTGGGAGTACAGCAAGAGGGCAAGACATGTAGTCTGTCACCATCTGACGGAACCGTTGCCTCCTGCTGACTGGAGCCGTCTGTGATGGTGTAGACTTTTGTGGCGGGCACAGAAAACTGTGCCACAGTTGGGCCATACTGGTCTTGCCTTGGGCAGAGGCACTGCTTCTGCTCCCTCTTTGTGCAGAGCCTCCACCACTGCCTGGACGCACTGAGCTGCTTTGTAATGCACTAGCAGCACTTCTCTCACTTGGAATGGAGAAGATGATGGAATTCACCAGTGTGTCTTGGTACTCCCGCATTTTTCGCTCCCGGTTCAACGGTGTGATGAGGCTTTCTACGTTGTCCCGGTAGCGAGGATCGAGGAGGGTGAACACCCAATAATCAGACATGTTGAGAATGTGGGCGATGCGGCGGTCGTTTCTCAGGCACTGCAGCATGTAATCCACCATGTGCTGCAGACTGCCAACTGCCCAAGAAACGCTGTCCCCTGCTGGAGGCGTGATCTCTGCCCGCTCGTCATCACCCCACCCTCGCTGTACACACTGACTACTGGACAATTGTGTAACTCCCTCCTCTGGACGGATGTCTTCCTCCTCCATTGACTCGTCCTCATCCTCCTCACAAACTGTCCCCTGCCTACGCGTTTGTGAGGAACCACGTGGCGCTGATTGTCCAGAAGATGATGGAAATTTTGAATCCTCATCCTCCACCTCTTCCACAACATCTTCCCTTAGCGCTTGCAGTGATTTTTCAAGCAGGCAGATAAGGGGGACAGTCATGCTGACTAGTGCATCATCTGCACTCGCCATCCGCGTGGAATAATCGAACGGACGCAAAACCTGGCAGACGTCATTCATAGTGGCCCACTCTGTGGTTGTGAAGTCTGAACGGCGCTGAGTGCGACTTCTTTGCGCCTGAAGCAGCTGGTACTCCATTACAGCTTGCTGCTGCTCACACAACCGCTCCAACATATGTAACGTGGAATTCCACCTGGTAGGTAGGTCACATATGATGCGATGTTCCGGCAGTGTCGGCGCTGCAGAGCCGCAATGCGCGCTTTTGCCGTGCTGGAACGCCGCAAGTGAGCACACTCTAGGCGGACCTTGTGCAGCAGTGCATCAAGATCCGGATAGTCCCTCAAAAAACTCTGCACGACCAAATTGAGCACATGTGCCAGACATGGGATGTGAGTGAGGTTGCCGAGGCCCAGAGCTGCCACCAGATTTCGGCCATTATCACACACTACCATGCCTGGCTGGAGATTCGCTGGCACAAACCACACATCGCTCTCCTGCTTGATGGCATTCCAGAGCTCCTGCGCTGTGTGGCTTCGATTCCCCAAAGAAATTAATTTCAAGACGGCCTGTTGACGTTTGGCCACGGCTGTGCTCATGTCGGTCGTAACAGGTAAACGTTCATCACGGGTCCATGTGGAGGTGGACTGTGACAGCTCCTGCAGCGATGATTCTGAGGAACTGGTGTAAGAGGAGGAGTCAGTGCGTACAGAATGGATTCCTGCAATCCTTGGAGTGGGCAGGACACGTCCTGCGCCACTCGCACGATCTGTACCCGGCTCAACGACATTAACCCAATGGGCAGTGAGGGAAAGGTATCGCCCCTGTCCATGTTGACTGGTCCACGCATCGGTGGTGAGGTGGACCTTGCTACTGACGGCATTCAGTAGCGCGTGTTTTATGTGTCCCTCCACATGCTTGTGCAGGGCAGGGATGGCTTGCCTGCTGAAGTAAAAGCGGCTGGGCACATTGTACTGTGGGACTGCCAATGACATCAAGTCACGGAAGCTGTCAGTCTCCACCAGCCTGAATGACAGCATTTCCAGTGACAGAAGTTTGGCAATGCCTGCAGTCAGAGCCTGTGCTCGTGGGTGGTTTGACGAGAAAGGCCGCCTTTTCTCCCATGCCTGTACTACCGATGGCTGTACACTGGGCTGGGAGTGTGTGGATGACTGGGAAAGTGGTGCTGCGGGTGGAATTACAGCGGGTCTCTGGACAACAGGGCCAGAGGTTCTTCCACGGCGATCCTGGGAGGAAGCCGAACCAGCTGCGTGTGAGCTGGAGGAAGAGGCAACACGAGCTGAAGAGGTGGTAGCTGCCGCTGTTGGTTGGCCTAGCTCTTCAGTGTGTCTTTCTAACTCCGCCGCGTGCCTGGTGCGCACATGTTTCCACATGTTGGAGGTATTGAGGTTGCTGACATTTCGACCTCTTTTGACTTTGTGATGACACACCTTGCATTTGACATAGCAAATGTCATCTGCAACTGTGTCAAAAAAGGACCAGGCACTGCAAGTCTTGGGAGCGCCCTTTTTGGCTTTTGGAAGAGACATGCTCCTAACGGGTGCCAAAGCGGAGGCTGCAGGATCCGCAGTCTTCCCCCTCCCTCTCCCTCTTTGGGCCGTACGGGGAATCTCTTCCTCAGAGCTGCTCCCACCACCTTCCTGTCCCTCACACCAAGATGGGTCAAGGACCTCATCATCTACACTACCCTCTGCCCCCAACTGCTCCTCCTGGGTAGTCTCAGCAGCAGAGCATGCACCAGAAAGTGGCACCTGAGTGTCATCAGCGGATGCGTCCTGCGATGTGGTGACCGGAGCCACTGGCCCACCCGCCTCTTCAGAGGAAGAGAGAAAAAGCGGTTGGGCATCACTGCACCCTGCCTCTTCATCCATTTATCCAATGCTGCTTGGCTGGCCCCCTGTTTCCAAGCCAAGAGATTCAGAGAACAGAAGTAGAGACGGCTCCTGTCCTGGGATCTCTGTCTGCCTGGGCAATTTGGCAGGTGGTGAAGAGACAGATGGCTGCTCTCCAGTGCTCTGTGTCTGAGAGGATGTGGCACTAATTGAAGTTGATGCATTAGCTGCCATCCATCCGACAACGGCTTCAATTTGTTCTTCACGCAGCAGCGGTGTACGGCGCTCTGCGACAAAGCTGCGCATGAAGGACTGTTCCCTGGTGAAAGTGGGTGCTGATGAGTCACCGGTGCCCGCAGCAGGCACAGAATCCCCACGTCCTCTCCCTGCTCCGCGCCCATGCCCACGTGCCTTACTCACTGCCTTCTTCATCTTGGTTGACTGATAAAGATAAGCAGAAAAGTACTAACGGCTTTGTGTGCTTATTCCTGAACAACTCCTCCTAACAGGTATAAGAAACACTAATTTTCTAAAGTGTGGACTAGACTTTAATATGAGCTAATGTGGCCTACACAAATGTAAAGTGGTGTCACTGGTGTGTTTGGTGAACTTTATTATTTATTTATTTTTTGGGGGCTGAACTGACAACAGAGAGAGCTGCAGTCACCCGGAGACCGTGCAGACAGCCGTAAACGGCGCTGCAAGGCCCAAAAACCCTCCTCTACGTTATCCTATGTAGTGTTTTTCCACAAGTTAGCTGGAGACGGGTGGAAAGACACTAATAGGAATTTTTTGAAAAAATGTGCAGCAGCCTGCACTACTTAAAACAAAAGGAAAATTGATTTTACGGTATGACGCAGTGAAGAACCCTGAGCTGTAGAGAACCAGGCTATGGCTGCTCACAGACTACAGGGCGAGCTGCAGTCACACGGAGACCGTGCAGACAGCCGTAAACGGCGCTGCAAGGCCCAAAAACCCTCCTCTACGTTATCCTATGTAGAGTTTTTCCACAAGTTAGCTGGAGACGGGTGGAAAGACACTAATAGGAATTTTTTGAAAAAATGAGCAGCAGACTACACTACTTGAAAAAAAAAAAAAAAAAGAACAGTATGAGGCAATGAACCACCCTCCCTGAACTGAATACAACCAGCTATGGATGGCCTATGGCTGCACTTAGACTAGAGAGTGGGCTGCACTCACACACACACACACACACAGACCTTGCAGATCGCTGTGAAAACAGCGCTACAAGGCAAAAGCAAGGTGATTAGTAGGTGAACACAGCGGTTGCTAAATTAGCCTTTGAAAAGCACAAAGAAGCAAATCGCTATCTCTAAACTGGCCCTCAGTCAGCAAACTGCGTCCTGTCACTAACTGAATTCACAGCAGAGTGAGCGCAAAATGCCGCCAGCGACTTTTAAACTGCATCATGACATCATTTCAGCAGCCAATCACAGCCTTGCCAGTAGTTTCAGGCCCTCCATGCTGAACAGGATGTGCCCACACTTGGAATCATTCTCATTGGCTGATTTCGTACAAATTTGTGCAGTTTGAATCCTGGGAACTTCCGATTCCGGTATCCGATACGTGGCAAGTATCGGATCTCGGTATCGGAATTCCGATACCGCTAAGTATCGGCCGATACCCGATACTTGCGGTATCGGAATGCTCAACACTAGTCAGGAGGCTTCCTTTCCTCTACACACACACAGACTGAGAAAAAAAAACTAGCTGGACATATAACTCCCTCCCGCCACACCCTGGAGGTGGAGATATGGTTTGTAGTCATCCCGCCCATCTCTGACCTACCCACCATAAAAGCCATGCCCATATAGCGACCGGATTGCTCTCAGCATATATCATGCTGCAGAAAACACTTATGGCTTTTTCATCATGCAGGAAAGCAATCTTTGTGACACGTCTCCCCTCATGTACGGCACCAGTCCCTGTCACAGCTGGTATTTAGCCATCCTTACCTGGAGCACAATTTTCACACATCCTAGTATAATTTAGGTGCCTAGTTATGTGACTTTTTTTTACAAACCTTTGTACAATAAAAAAAATTGTTCTTCTTTTAACCCCTTAACGACCGCCGATACGCCTTTTAACGGCGGCCGCTAAGGGTACTTAAACCACAGCGCCGTTAATTAACGGCGCTGTGGAAAAAGTGAATAGCGCCCCCCAGAGTCGGATTTTCTCTGGGGTCTCGGTTGCCGAGGGTAGCCGAGACCCCAGAGAACATGATTCGGGGGTTTTTTACCGACCCCCGAGTTGCGATCGCCGGTAATTAACCGTTTACCGGCGGTCGCAACAACAAAAAAAAAAAACGCGATGTGCCGTTTAATTTCTCTGTCCTCCGATGTGATCGCACATCGGAGGACAGAGAAATAGGGTCCCCGATGGCCCCCAATAGCCCCCCGATACTTACCTACCTCCCCCGGTGCTCCTCGTGGGTCCCCATGGGCGCCGCCATCTTTTTTCCAGGAAAAAATGGCGGGCGCACGCGCAGTACGCCCGCCGCCCGGCACCCGGAAGATCTTTGGGGTCTCGGCTGCCGGGGGTAGCCGAGACCCCAAAGAACATGATCGGGGTCGGTTTGCACCGACCCCTGTTTTGCGATCGCTGGTAATTAACAGTTTACCGGCGACCGCAAAAAAAAAAAAAAAAAAAGCGATCTGTATTTCTCTGTCCTCTGATGTGATCACACATCAGAGGACAGAGAAATAGGGGGATTCGGGGACCCTAACATACTCACCCGGTGTCCCTGGGTCCTCTTCTGTCTTCTCCTGCCAGCCGGCTTTTTCCTTATGGCGGGCGCATGCGCAGTGCGCCCGCCATCTGCTGCCATCTGCCGGCCGGCAGGAGAAGACGAGTTGGGGCTAAAATTAGGGTTAGGGTTAGGGTTAGAGTTAGGGTTAGGGTTAGAGTTAGGGTTAGGGTTAGGGTTAGAGTTAGGGTTAGGGTTAGGGTTAGGGTTAGGGCTAGGGTTAGGGCTAGAGTTAGGGTTAGGGTTAGTGCTAGGGTTAGGGTTGGGGCTAAATTTAGGGTTAGGGTTAGGCTACTTTCACACTAGCGTTTTTTTTGCTTCCGTCGCAATGCGTCGGAGAAAAAACGCATCCTGCAAAAGTGCTTGCAGGATGCGTTTTTTCTCCATTGGCTTGCATTAGCGACGCATTGCGACGGATTGCCACATGTCGCATCCGTCGTGCGACGGATGCGTCGTGCTTTGGCGGACCGTCGGCACAAAAAAAGCTACATGTAACTTTTTTGTGCGACGTGTCCGCCATTTCCGACCGCGCATGCGCGGCCGGAACTCCGCCCCCGCCTCCCCTCACAATCGGGCAGCGGATGCGTTGAAAAAACAGCATCCGCTGCACCCGTTGTGCGGTTATAACGCTAGCGTCGGTACGTCGGCCCGGCACACTGCGATGGGCCGAGTACGATGCTAGTGTGAAAGTAGCCTTAGGCTTCTATCACACTTGCGTCGGTACGGGGCGGTCGCAATGCGTCGGCCCGACGTACCGACGCATGTTGTGAAAATTGTGCACAACGTGGGCAGCGGATGCAGTTTTTCAACGCATCCGCTGCCCAGTCTATGTCCTGGGGAGGAGGGGGCAGAGTTACGGCCACGCATGCGCGGAAATGGCGGACGCGACGTACAAAAAAAAGGTTACATTGAACTTTTTTTGTGACGACGGGGCTAAAGTTATGGTTAGGGTTGGGGCTAAAGTTAGGGTTGGGGCTAAAGTTAGGGTTAGAGTTGGGATTAGGGTTTGGATTAGGGTTGGGATTAGGGTTACGTTTGGGATTAGGGTTAGGGGTGTGTTGGATTTAGGGTTTTGATTAGGGTTATGGTTAGGGTTGAGATTAGGGCTGTTTTGGGGTTAGGGTTGTGATTATCGTTAGGGTTGTGATTAGGATTATGGATCGGGTTAAGATTAGGGTTAGGGGTGTGTTGGAGTTAGGGTTGGAGTTATAATTTGGGGGTTTCCACTGTTTAGGTACATCGGGGGGTCTCCAAACACGACAGCCAATTTTGCGCTAAAAAAGTCAAATGGTGCTCCCTCCCTTCTGAGCTCTGCCGTGCGCCCAAACAGTGGTTTACCCCCACATATGGGGCATCAGCGTACTCGGGATAAATTGGACAACAACTTTTGGGGTCCAATTTCTCCTGTTACCCTTGTGAAAATAAAAACTTGGGGGCTAAAAATCTTTTTTGTGGGAAAAAAATATATTTTTTTATTTTCACTACTCTGCATTATAAACTTCTGTGAAGCACTTGAGCATTCAAAGTTCTCACCACATATCTAGATAAGTTCCTTAGGGGGTCTAGTTTCCAAAATTTGGTCACTTGTAGGGGGTTTCTACTGTTTAGGTACATCAGGGGCTCTGCAAACGCAACATAACACCCACAGACAATTCTATCAAAGTCTGAATTCCAAAATGGCGCTCCTCTTCCGAGCTCTGCCGTGCGCCCAAACAGTGGTTTACCCCCACATATTGGGTACCAGCATACTCAGGACAAATTGTACAACAACTTTTGGGGTCCAATTTCTTCTGTTACCCTTGTGAAAATAAAAACTTGGGGGCTAAAAATCTTTTTTGTGGGAAAAAAAAATATTTTTTTATTTTCACTACTATGCATTATAAACTTCTGTGAAGCACTTGAGCATTCAAAGTTCTCACCACATATCTAGATAAGTTCCTTAGGGGGTCTAGTTTCCAAAATGTGGTCACTTGTGGGGGGTTTCTACTGTTTAGGTACATCAGGGGCTCTGCAAACGCAACATAACACCCACAGACAATTCTATCAAAGTCTGAATTCCAAAATGGCGCTCCTTCTCTTCCGAGCTCTGCCGTGCGCCCAAACAGTGGTTTACCCCCACATGTTGGGTACCAGCATACTCAGGACAAATTGGACAACAACTTTTGGGGTCCAATTTCTCTTGTTACCCTTGTGAAAATAAAAATTTGGGGGCAAAAAGATCATTTTTGTGGGAAAAAAAAATATTTTTTATTTTCACTACTATGCATTATAAACTTCTGTGAAGCACTTGGGCATTCAAAGTTCTCACCACATATCTAGATAAGTTCCTTGGGGGGTCTATTTTCCAAAATGGGGTCACTTGTTGGGAGTTTCTACTGTTTAGGTACATTAGGGGTCTGCAAACCCAACATAACGCCCGCAGACAATTCTATCAAAGTCTGCATTCCAAAATGGCGCTCCTTCCCTTCCGAGCTCTGCCGTGCACCCAAGCAGTGGTTTACCCCCACATATGGGGTACCAGCATACTCAGGACAAATTGGACAACAACTTTTGGGGTCCAATTTCTCTTGTTACGCTTGTGAAAATAAAAACTTGGGGGCTAAAAAATCTTTATTGTTAAAAAAAAATATTTTTTATTTTCACGACTCTGCATTATAAACTTCTGTGATGCACTTGGGCATTCAAAGTTCTCACTACACATTTAGATAAGTTCCATGGGGGGTCTAGTTTCCAAAATGGGGTCACTTTTGGGGGGTTTCTACTGTTTAGGCACATCAGGGGCTCTCCAAACGCGACATGGCGTCCGATCTCAATTCCAGTCAATTTTGCATTGAAAAGTCAAATGGCGCTCCTTTGCTTCCGAGCTCAGCCATGCACCCAAACAGTGGTTTACCCCCACATACGGGGTGTCGGCGTACTCAAGACAAATTGTACAACAACTTCTGGTGTCCATTTTCTCCTGTTACCCTTGGTAAAATAAAAATTTGGAGGCAAAAAGATCATTTTTGTAGAAAAAATGCGATTTTTTTATTTTCACGGCTCTACGTTATAAACTTCTGTGAAGCACCTGGGGGTTTAAATTGCTCACCACACATCTAGATAAGTTCCTTAAGGGGTCTAGTTTCCAAAATAGTGTCATTTGTGGGGGGTCTCCACTGTTTAGGCACATCAGCGGCTCTCCAAACGTGACATGGCGTCCGATCTCAATTCCAGCCAATTCTACATTGAAAAAGTAAAACGACACTCCTTCTCTTCCAAGCTCTGCGGTGCGCCCAAACAGTGGTTTACCCCCACATATGGGGTATTGACGTACTCAGGAGAAATTGCACAACAACTTTTGTGGTCTAATTTCACCTGTTACCCTTGAGAAAATAAGAATTTGTGGGCGAAAAAATCATTTTTGTGAAAACAAATGCGATTTTTTATTTTCACGGCTCTACGTTATAAACTTCTGTGAAGCACTTGGGGGTTCAAAGTGCTCACCACACATCTAGATAAGTTCCTTAAGGGGTCTAGTTTCCAAAATGGTATCACTTGTGGGGGGTTTCAACTGTTTAGGCACATTAGGGGCTCCCAAAACGCGACATGGCGTCTGATCTCAATTCCAGCCAATTCTGCATTGAAACAGTCAAACGGTGCTCCTTCACTTCCAAGCTCTGCGGTGCGCCCAAACAGTGGTTTACCTCCACATATGGGGTATCGGCGTACTCAGGAAAAATTGCACAACAAAATTTGTGGTTAAATTTCTGTTTTTACACTTGTGAAAATAAAAAAAAATGGTTCTGAAGTAAAATGTTTGCAAAAAAAAGTTAAATGTTCATTTTTTTCTTCCACATTGTTTCAGTTCCTGTGAAGTACGTAAAGGGTTAATAAACTTCTTGAATGTGGTTTTGAGCAGCTTGAGGGGTGCAGTTTTTAGAATGGTGTCACACTTGGTTATTTTCTATCATATAGACCCCTCAAAATGACTTCAAATGAGATGTGGTCCCTAAAAAAAAATGGTGTTGTAAAAATGAGAAATTGCTGGTCAACTTTTAACCCTTATAACTCCCTAACAAAAAAAAAAATTGTTTCCAAAATTGTGCTAATGTAAAGTAGACATGTGGGAAATGTTATTTATTAACTATTTTTTGTGACATATCTCTCTGATTTAATGGCATAAAAATACAAAGTTTGAAAATTGCAAAATTTTAAAAATTTTCGCCATATTTCCATTTTTTTCATAAATAATCGCAAGTAATATCGAAGAAATGTTACCACTAACTTGAAGTACAATATGTCACGAAAAAACAATCTCAGAATCAGTGGGATCCGATAAAGCGTTCCAGAGTTATAACCTCTTAAAGTGACACTGGTCAGAATTGTAAAAATTGGCTCGGTCATTAAGTACCAAATTGGCTCTGTCACTAAGGGGTTAAACTGCATATTCCGTATTCTCCTGTGTTTATGATTTGTTTGGAGTTGCTTTCCCTTTTCTGGGATTTGTTGCACCCACTTTGTGCAACTTTTTTGCATCTAGTTTGCAACTGGGTATCCTGTTTCTCATAGATTGCTAGTTGTATGGGCTGTGCTTAAAAAAAATCAGTGACCTTACATGTCATAGGATGAAAACAGTGGCGGAACATAAGTGATTTGGAGAACGGAGAGGTATAGCAAAAAGGGGGTTCAAATCTGTATTAAATGCCATGTTTTTTGGAATGAAATGTTCACCCAGCTTGTATACTGTAGATGTTGATGGTCAGGTATTCACATACTTTAGAAACATCTTTTGGTTATAAAAACACATATAAAGTGTCACAAATACAGTAGCATGTAAAAGTTTGGGTATCCCTGGTCAAAATTATTGTTATTGTGAACAGTTAAGCAAGTTGAAGATGAAATGAGCTCTAAAAGGCCTAAAGTTAAAGCAATCCTGTCACCAGGTTTGGCCGATTTGAGATACGGCTACCACCTTTCAGGACTGACATAGAGCATTCTATAATGCTGTATATAAGCCCCCAACCTGACCTGTAATAGAAGAAAAATAACTTTTGTTATAATCATTGGGCGATCCGGACCAATCTTCTTGGTCCCATCTTCTTGTGATGCCGTCCGCCTCCTTGGTTTGTGTGCATGACGTGCCCCTGCATCATCCACAGAAGTCTCCTCATCATTGTGCTACTGCCGTTGGTGGCAGAGCAAATTTCTACAGTGGGCAGGCGCCGGGACTCTCTGACCTTATCTGGTGCCTGTGCAGCGCCCCAGAGTCCTGGTCGTTGCAGTACTGTGGCTCCGCCGCTAAGGGGGGCTATGGTACGTCTGATGGCACTGAAGGAGTTCATCTGACCAGGTATCACATACACCAATACATTTCACAGCCGGGCCTCCAGGGGGAGCTAAGGGTGCTATTTATTAGGCCACTCCTCACCGTGTGGGTAAACTGGGGGTCAGGCAGGAAGTTAGACAGAAAGCTGACTGGGTTGGAACCAGGCAACACCTGGTGGCAGAGGGTGTTGTGGGGGAAGATTCGGTAGGGTCCCTGTCAGGTTTGGGACCCTGACAGAGGCCTGGCAACAAGAAAGAACGTCACGGGACCGTGCCTGCTCAGCATAGCGGCGGTGCCCTAAGAAAGGATCAGAAGCGAGATATATTGTGCTGAGTGAGAAACGAGATCAAAGCAAGAAGGAGAATACCAGTAGGAGTCGTGCTGTAAGACCGAGGCAACGTCCTACTGAGGCGCACAACCGGCGGCCGGAACGCCGAGGAAGTATTTATATATCTAGCTCCAAGCAATACTTCAAACCAACGGCAGGACAGTCAGTCACAAGCGGGCTGTCTCACCTAAATCACCTATGCAGACATAGGGGGCAACCTGTGGAGAGGGGCGACTCTAGGGTCCCGGAAGAGCTCCGAGCCTACCCGTCATACGGGTGCGTCCCAACCATAACACCGGGAGGGATGGAGGATTAGCAGAACATCATCTAATCGAGTTGTTGTGAGGGAACACGAGAAACAGACACAACAGTTGTGTGGACTATCCCGTAAGCACAGCAGGGGAGGACCACAACACATAGCGCTAGCAGGAAGGCACAGATTTCCACCTGCAAAGGGAACTCTGGAGGTGCCATCGGACCGGCCGGACTTGCGCAGCCTGGTGAACCGTATTCCGGACTGAGGACTGTCATGAATCCCAATGGCTAGGGATAGCACAGGACAAGCAAGGTACAAATATATAACGGACGAGCTCTAGGGTGATGGAACCTGGGCTGACCGCTGCCCTATGCCTGACAAACGCAACTAGAGATAGCCAGGGAGCGTGCCTACGTTGGTTCTAGACGCCACGCACCAGCCTAAGAGCTAACTAGTACTGCAGAGAAAATAAGACCTCACTTGCCTCCAGAGGAATGAACCCCAAAAGATATAGTTGCCCCCTCACATGTATTGACGGTGAAATGAGAGGAAGGCACACACATAGAGATGATATATATAGCTTTAGCAAATAGAGGCCCGCTGTAAACTAGAAAGCAGAACGATACAAAAGGGGACTGAGCGGTCAGCAAAAAACCCTAATCAAAAAACCATCCTGAGATTACAAGAACCCATGTGCCAACTCATGGCACATGGGGAGAACCTCAGTCCACTAGAGCTACCAGCTAGCATAGAGACATAATAAGCAAGCTGGACCAAAAACCAAACAACTGAAAATCAGCACTTAGCTTATCCTGAAAGATCTGGGAGCAGGTAGGCAGGAACAAAACAGAGCACATCTGAATACATTGATAGCCGGCAAGGAAATGACAGAAAGGCCAGGTAAAATAGGAAACACCCAGCCTCTGATGGACAGGTGGAAACCAAAGGCCGCAACCCACCAAAGTCACCCAGTACCAGCAGTAACCACCAGAGGGAGCCCACAAACAGAATCCACAACAGTACCCCCCCCTTGAGGAGGGGTCACCGAACCCTCACGAGAACCCCCAGGGCGATCAGGGTGAGCTCTATGGAAGGCGCGGACCAAATCAGTCGCATGAACATCGGAGGTGACCACCCAGGAATTATCCTCCTGACCATAACCCTTCCACTTAACCAAATACTGGAGTTTGCGTCTGGAAACACGAGAATCCAAGATCTTCTCAACAACATACTCCAATTCTCCCTCCACCAGCACCGGAGCAGGAGGCTCAACCGAAGGAACAACGGGCACCTCATACCTCCGCAACAACGACCGATGGAACACATTATGAATAGCAAACGATGCTGGGAGATCCAAACGAAAAGATACAGGGTTAAGAATCTCCGAGATCCTATAAGGACCGATGAACCGAGGCTTGAACTTAGGAGAAGAGACCTTCATAGGGACAAAACGAGAAGACAACCACACCAAATCCCCAACAAGAAGTCGGGGACCCACGCGGCAACGGCGATTAGCAAACTGCTGAGTCTTCTCCTGAGATAACTTCAAATTGTCCACCACCTGATTCCAAATTTGATGTAGCCTGTCCACCACCACGTCCACTCCAGGACAATCCGAAGACTCCACCTGACCAGAGGAAAAACGAGGATGAAACCCCGAATTACAAAAAAAAGGAGAGACCAACGTGGCAGAACTAGCCCGATTATTAAGAGCAAATTCGGCCAGTGGCAAAAAAGCAACCCAGTCCAGGACAGGATTATGAGTTTGTAACCATGGCAGCCCCAGCACTAGTACATCATGTAAATTATACAGTACAAGGAAGCGAATCACCTCCTGATGAACAGGAGTCATGCGCATGGTCACTTGTGTCCAATACTGCGGTTTATTCATAGCCAATGGTGTAGAATCAATTCCCTTTAAAGGAATAGGAATTTCCAGAGGCTCCAGACTAAAACCGCAGCGTTTGGCAAATGACCAATCCATAAGACTCAGGGCAGCGCCCGAATCCACATAGGCATCAACGGAAATGGAAGACAGTGAAAAAATCAGAGTCACAGACAAAATGAACTTAGGCTGCAGAGTACCAATGGCAAAAGATTTATCAAGCTTTTTTGTGCGTTTAGAGCATGCTGATATAACATGAGCTGAATCACCACAATAAAAACACAATCCATTTTTCCGCCTATAATTTTGCCGTTCACTTCTGGACTGAATTCTATCACATTGCATAGTCTCAGGTGCCTGTTCAGAAGACACCGCCAACTGGTGCACGGGTTTGCGCTCCCGCAAA
Source organism: Ranitomeya variabilis (assembly GCF_051348905.1). NCBI lineage: Eukaryota > Metazoa > Chordata > Amphibia > Anura > Dendrobatidae > Ranitomeya > Ranitomeya variabilis. Next base: position 720,596,439 of record NC_135234.1, read on the forward strand.
CGCCGATCAATCTGTATGGCCATAGCCATAGACTCATTCAGACCTGTAGGCGTAGGGAACCCCACCATAATATCCTTAATGGCCTCAGAAAGACCATTTCTGAAGTTTGCAGCCAGGGCGCACTCATTCCACTGAGTAAGCACCGACCATTTCCGAAATTTTTGACAATATATTTCCGCTTCATCATGCCCCTGAGAGAGGGCTAACAAAGCCTTTTCAGCCTGAATCTCCAGGTTGGGTTCCTCATAGAGCAATCCCAATGCCAGAAAAAACGCATCCACACTGAGCAATGCAGGATCCCCTGGTGCCAATGCAAATGCCCAATTCTGAGGGTCGCCCCGCAGGAAAGATATTACAATCCTGACCTGTTGAGCAGGGTCTCCAGAGGAGCGAGATTTTAAAGAAAGAAACAATTTACAATTGTTCCTGAAATTCAGGAAGGTAGATCTATCTCCAGAGAAGAACTCTGGAATAGGAATTCTAGGTTCAGACATGGGAGTGTGAACAACAAAATCCTGTATGTTTTGAACTTTTGCCGCGAGATTACTCAGGCTGGAAGCCAAACTCTGGACATCCATGTTAAACAGCTAAGATCAGAGCCATTCAAGGGTTAAGAGGAGGTAAGAAGCAGCTAGACAGCAATTAAGGGCTAGGCAGCAAAACTCTGAAGGGAAAAAAAAAAAAAAAAAAATTTCCCTTAAACACTTCTATTTCTCCTGCTTCAGCCCAAACAATTAACACTTTGTGGCCGGCTATACTGTCATGAATCCCAATGGCTAGGGATAGCACAGGACAAGCAAGGTACAAATATATAACGGACGAGCTCTAGGGTGATGGAACCTGGGCTGACCGCTGCCCTACGCCTGACAAACGCAACTAGAGATAGCCAGGGAGCGTGCCTACGTTGGTTCTAGACGCCACGCACCAGCCTAAGAGCTAACTAGTAGGGTTGAGCGAAACGGGTCGATCATTTTCAAAAGTCGCCGACTTTTGGCTAAGTCGGCGTCTCATGAAACCCGATCCGACCCCTGTGCTTGTCGGCCATGCGGTACGCGACTTTCGCGCCAAAGTCGCGTTTCAATGACGCGAAAAGCGCCATTTCTCAGCCAATGAAGGTGAACGCAGAGTGTGGGCAGCGTGATGACATAGATCCTGGTCCCCACCATCTTAGAGAAGGGCATTGCAGTGATTGGCTTGCTGTCTGCGGCGTCACAGGGGCTATAAAGGGGCGTTCCCGCCGACCGCCATCTTACTGCTGCTGATCTGAGCTTAGGGACAGGTTGCTGCCGCTTCATCAGAAGCAGGGAGAGCGTTAGGCAGGGTCCACTAACCACCAAACCGCTTGTGCTGCAGCGATTTCCACTGTCCAACACCACCTTCGGTGTGCAGGGACTGTGGAAGCTATTTTTTTTTTTTTTTCCCCTCAGCGCTGTAGCTCATTGGGCTGCCCTAGAAGGCTCCGTGATAGCTGTATTGCTGTGTGTACGCCACTGTGGAAACCAACTGCTTTTTTCAAAGCACATATCCTCTTGTTCCTTCCTTTCTGCACAGCTATCTTTTCTGTTTTTCCACACTTTTTATTTAATTTGTGCATCAGTCCACTCCTATTGCTGCCTGCCATACCTGGCTTACATTACTGCAGGGAGATAGTAATTGTAGGACAGTTTTTTTTTTTTTTTTGTTTTTTTTTTTTGTGGGAGATTAAGATTGGCATTTCTGCTACAGTGCCATCCCTGTGTGTGCCATCTCTCACTGAGTGGGCCATAGAAAGCCTATTTATTTTTTCCGTGATTTGTGTTCTAAAATCTACCTCAACACAAAAACAGTACATCAATCAGTGGGAGAAAAATATTGGCCTCAGTCAGGGCTTGTGTGCCACTGCTGTGTGTGCTATCTCTCATTCAGTGGGCTATAGCAAGCCTATTTTTTTTTTTTTTTTTTAATATTATTTGGTTTCTAATTCTCCCTGAAAAAAAAAAAAAAAACCTAAAAAAACAGTGGGAGAATAATATTGCCCTTTCAGCTTGTGTGCCAGTCTTGACTCCTGGGTGTGCCACCTCTCTCCCTCTCATTCAGTGGGCCATAGAAAGCCTATTTATTTTTTTTTTTAAATATTATTGGGTTTCTAAAGTCTCCCTGAAAAAACAAAAAATACATAAAAAAACAGTGGGAGAGTAATATTGCCCTTTCAGCTTGTGTGCCAGTCTTGACTCCTGGGTGTGCCACCTCTCTCCCTTTCATTCAGTGGGCCATAGAAAGCCTATTTATTTTTTCCGTGATTTGTGTTCTAAAATCTACCTCAACACAAAAACACTACATCAATCAGTGGGAGAAAAATATTGGCCTCAGTCAGGGCTTGTGTGCCACTGCTGTGTGTGCTATCTCTCATTCAGTGGGCTATAGCAAGCCTATTTTTTTTTTTTTTTTTTTTTTTAATATTATTTGGTTTCTAAAGTCTCCCTGAAAAAAAAAAAAAAACATAAAAAAACAGTGGGAGAGTAATATTGCCCTTTCAGCTTGTGTGCCAGTCTTGACTCCTGGGTGTGCCACCTCTCTCCCTTTCATTCAGTGGGCCATAGAAAGCCTATTTATTTTTTGGTTTTTTTAATATTATTTGGTTTCTAAAGTCTCCCTGAAAATAAAAAAAAATACATAAAAAAACAGTGGGAGAGTAATATTGCCATTTCAGCTTGTGTGCCAGTCTTGACTCCTGGGTGTGCCACCTCTCTCCCTCTCATTCAGTGGGCCATAGAAAGCCTTGTTTTTTTGTTTTTTTTTTAATATTATTTGGTTTCTAAAGTCTCCCTGAAAATAAAAAAAAAAAACATAAAAAAACAGTGGGAGAGTAATATTGCCATTTCAGCTTGTGTGCCAGTCTTGACTCCTGGGTGTGCCACCTCTCTCTCTAATTGTGGGCCATAGAAAGCCTATTTATTTTTTGGTTTTTTTAATATTATTTGGTTTCTAAAGTCTCCCTGAAAATAAAAAAAAAAAATACATAAAAAAACAGTGGGAGAGTAATATTGCCCTTTCAGCTTGTGTGCCAGTCTTGACTCCTGGGTGTGCCACCTCTCTCCCTTTCATTCAGTGGGCCATAGAAAGCCTATTTATTTTTTGGTTTTTTTAATATTATTTGGTTTCTAAAGTCTCCCTGAAAATAAAAAAAAAAAATACATAAAAAAACAGTGGGAGAGTAATATTGCCATTTCAGCTTGTGTGCCAGTCTTGACTCCTGGGTGTGCCACCTCTCTCCCTCTCATTCAGTGGGCCATAGAAAGCCTTGTTTTTTTGTTTTTTTTTAATATTATTTGGTTTCTAAAGTCTCCCTGAAAATAAAAAAAAAAAACATAAAAAAACAGTGGGAGAGTAATATTGCCATTTCAGCTTGTGTGCCAGTCTTGACTCCTGGGTGTGCCACCTCTCTCTCTAATTGTGGGCCATAGAAAGCCTATTTATTTTTTGGTTTTTTTAATATTATTTGGTTTCTAAAGTCTCCCTGAAAATAAAAAAAAAAAATACATAAAAAAACAGTGGGAGAGTAATATTGCCCTTTCAGCTTGTGTGCCAGTCTTGACTCCTGGGTGTGCCACCTCTCTCCCTTTCATTCAGTGGGCCATAGAAAGCCTATTTATTTTTTGGTTTTTTTAATATTATTTGGTTTCTAAAGTCTCCCTGAAAATAAAAAAAAAAAATACATAAAAAAACAGTGGGAGAGTAATATTGCCATTTCAGCTTGTGTGCCAGTCTTGACTCCTGGGTGTGCCACCTCTCTCCCTCTCATTCAGTGGGCCATAGAAAGCCTTGTTTTTTTGTTTTTTTTTTAATATTATTTGGTTTCTAAAGTCTCCCTGAAAATAAAAAAAAAAAACATAAAAAAACAGTGGGAGAGTAATATTGCCATTTCAGCTTGTGTGCCAGTCTTGACTCCTGGGTGTGCCACCTCTCTCTCTAATTGTGGGCCATAGAAAGCCTATTTATTTTTTGGTTTTTTTAATATTATTTGGTTTCTAAAGTCTCCCTGAAAATAAAAAAAAAAAATACATAAAAAAACAGTGGGAGAGTAATATTGCCCTTTCAGCTTGTGTGCCAGTCTTGACTCCTGGGTGTGCCACCTCTCTCCCTTTCATTCAGTGGGCCATAGAAAGCCTATTTATTTTTTGGTTTTTTTAATATTATTTGGTTTCTAAAGTCTCCCTGAAAATAAAAAAAAAAAATACATAAAAAAACAGTGGGAGAGTAATATTGCCATTTCAGCTTGTGTGCCAGTCTTGACTCCTGGGTGTGCCACCTCTGTCCCTCTCATTCAGTGGGCCATAGAAAGCCTTGTTTTTTTTTTTTTTTTTAAATATTATTTGGTTTCTAAAGTCTCCCTGAAAATAAAAAAAAAATACATAAAAAAACAGTGGGAGAGTAATATTGCCATTTCAGCTTGTGTGCCAGTCTTGACTCCTGGGTGTGCCACCTCTCTCTCTAATTGTGGGCCATAGAAAGCCTTTTTATTTTTTTCCTTCATTTGTGTTTTAAAATCAACCTCAACACAAAAACACTACATCAATCAGTGGGAGAAAAATATTGGCCTCAGTCAGGGCTTGTGTGCCACTCCTGTGCGTGCCATCTCTCATTCAGTGGGCCATAGAAAGCCTTGTTTTTTTGTTTTTTTTTTAAATATTATTTGGTTTCTAAAGTCTCACAGAGAAAAAAAAAAAAATAAATTAGGTGGGAGATTAATATTGACATTAGTGCTTGAGTGACAGTCCTGCGTGTGTGTCATCTCTGTGATTTGGTGTCACAGAAAACAGAGTGTGTAACATTGTGCCTGATTTTCCTTGTGGTCTCACCAACCTGTTAAGGGATATTGAAATCATACTGAAGTTATAGCTCACCGTGTAAGTTGTTTGACAGCAACAAATAAAGTTAGTTTGGTTACGATTTTTAAACAATGAGGAAGTCTGGTGCAAGAGGTCGTCGTGGGCGTTCATTGTCAGCTGGTAATGATGGTAGTGGTAGTGGAGCATCAGGTGGTCGTGGGGATAAAAATATTCCACCTAAGTCTGGAGCTGTGGAGCCAGTTTCGTCGTCAGGCTACACAAGGCCTCGAACGCTCTCTTTTCTGGGAGTAGGAAAACCGCTTTTAAAGGCTGAGCAGCAACAGCAAGTTTTGGCTTACATTGCAGACTCAGCCTCTAGCTCTTTTGCCTCCTCTTCCGAAACTGGTAAATGTAAAAGCAGCGCGTCGCTTGTGGATGTTCACGGTCAGGGACAAGTCGCTTCCTTGTCCTCCTCAGCAAAAACTACAACAAGAGAGAAGGATGCAGCAGGCGACACAACGGGTCACTCCATGGAGCTCTTTACACATACCGTCCCTGGCTTAGAAAGTGAAACATTTAACAGGCCATGCCCATTACAAGTAGATTCTGACATGGAGTGCACTGATGCACAGCCACAGCCAGAGTACTATGCTGCTCCTTTGACTCAGACCACCACATTGCCCTCTCAGGGTACAGATCCACAATCAGACCCTGATGAGACTATGTTGCCCCGCCACGAACGCTATACCACCGACCGACACAGTGACACAGACGAAGTTGCACACGAGCTCGAAGAGGAGGTAATAGATGACCCAGTTATTGACCCCGATTGGCAGCCATTGGGGGAACAGGGTGCAGGCGGCAGTAGTTCAGAAGCGGAGGTGGAGGAGGGGCCGCAGCAGGCATCAACATCGCAACAGGTTCCATCTGCCGGGCCCGTATCTGGCCCAAAACGCGTGTCAAAGCCAAAACCTGTTGGAGGACAGCGTGGCCATCCGGTTAAAGCTCAGTCTGCAATCCCTGAAAAGGGATCCGAGTCTAGGAAGAGTGCAGTCTGGCATTTTTTTAAACAACATCCAACTGATCAGCGCAAAGTCATCTGTCAAAAATGTTCAACTAGCTTAAGCAGAGGTCAGAATCTGAAAAGTCTAAATACTAGTTGCATGCATAGACACTTAACCACCATGCATTTTCAAGCCTGGACTAACTACCAAACGTCCCTTAAGGTTGTAGCACCCTCGGCCAATGAAGCTAGTCAGCAACGCAACATCCCTTCCGTCACTGTAAGGCCACCATTTTCCGCACCACCGGCAGTATCTGTGCAGGTTTCTTTGCCAGCCAAAAGCAGTCAGGGTCAGGGAATCACCAGTTTAGTAGGAGGAAATATTGCATCTAGGGCACCGGCGGAAACAATACCGTCTCCAACCGTCTCTCAGTCTGCCATGTACACCGGCACACCCGAAAGTTCCACGATCTCCTGCTCTCCAGTCCAGCTCACCCTACATGAGACTCTGGTTAGAAAAAGGAAGTACTTATCCTCGCATCCGCGTACACAGGGTTTTAACGCCCACATAGCTAGACTAATCTCGTTAGAGATGATGCCCTACCGTTTAGTTGAAAGCGAAGCTTTTAAAGCCCTGATGGAGTACGCTGAACCACGATACGAGCTACCTAGTCGACACTTTTTTTCCAGAAAAGCCATCCCAGCCCTGCACCAGCATGTTAAACAGCGCATCGTCCATGCACTTAGGCAATCTGTGAGTACAAAGGTGCACCTGACTACAGATGCATGGACCAGTAGGCATGGCCAGGGACGTTATGTGTCCATCACGGCACACTGGGTGAATGTGGTGGATGCAGGGTCCACAGGCGACATCAATTTAGGGACAGTTGTGCCTAGCCCACGGTCTAGGAAACAGTTGGCTGTAGGCGTTCGCACCCCCTCCTCCTCCTCCTCGTCCTCCTGCAGAAGCTACAGCTCTTCCACAGAACGCAGTCGGCCAACCACTCCATCGGCAGATGACACTGTTGCACACCAGTTGTCCCATTATGGGCCAGCTACTGCCAAGCGTCAGCAGGCTGTATTGGCTATGAAGTGTTTGGGCGACAACAGACACACCGCGGAAGTTCTGTCCGAGTTCTTGCAACAAGAAACGCAGTCGTGGCTGGGCACAGTAGATCTTGAGGCAGGCAAGGTAGTGAGTGATAACGGAAGGAATTTCATGGCTGCCATCTCCCTTTCCCAACTGAAACACATTCCTTGCCTGGCTCACACCTTAAACCTGGTGGTGCAGTGCTTATTGAAAACTTATCCTGGGTTCTCCGACCTGCTCCTCAAAGTGCGTGCACTTTGCTCACATATCCGACGTTCGCCTGTACACGCCAGCCGTATGCAGACCTATCAGCGGTCTTTGAACCTTCCCCAGCATCGCCTAATCATAGACGTTGCAACAAGGTGGAACTCAACACTGCACATGCTTCAGAGACTGTGCGAACAGAGGCGTGCTGTTATTTATTTGTGGGAGGATACACGGGCAGGCAGTAGGATGGCAGACATGGAGTTGTCAGGTGTGCAGTGGTCGAAGATACAAGACATGTGTCAAGTCCTTCAGTGTTTTGAGGAATGCACACGGCTGGTTAGTGCAGACAACGCCGTAATAAGCATGAGCATCCCCCTAATGCGTCTGCTGATGCAAAGTTTGACGCACATAAAGGAGCAGGCGTCTGCACCAGAGGAAGAGGGAAGCCTTGATGACAGTCAGCCATTGTCTGGTCAGGGCAGTGTACAGGACGAGGTAGCGGGCGAAGAGGAGGTGGAGGACGAGGAGGATGATGGGGATGAGTATATTTTTAATGCGGAAACTTTCACGGGGGCACAGGAAATTGGTTGCGTGTCACGGCCGGGTTCTGGTTTTTTGAGGGACACAAGTGACGTAGATTTGCCTGCAACTGCCCCTCAACCAATCACAACCGGAGATTTGACAACTGGAACTTTGGCCCACATGGCGGATTATGCCTTACGTATCCTAAAAAGGGACACACGCATTACGAAAATGATGAACGATGACGATTACTGGTTGGCCTGCCTCCTTGATCCACGCTATAAAGGCAAATTGCAAAATATTATGCCACATGAGAACTTGGAACTAATATTAGCAACCAAACAATCAACTCTTGTTGACCGTTTGCTTCAGGCATTCCCAGCACACAGCGCACGTGATCGTTCTCACACAAGCTCCAGGGGGCAGCAGACTAGGAGTGTTAGGGGTGCACACATCAGAAGTGGCGTTGGACAGAGGGGTTTTCTGACCAGGTTGTGGAGTGATTTTGCTATGACCGCAGACAGGACAGGTACTGCTGCATCAATTGAAAGTGACAGGAGACAACATTTGTCCAGTATGGTTACTAACTATTTTTCATCCCTTATCGATGTTCTCCCTCAACCGTCATTCCCATTTGATTACTGGGCCTCCAAATTAGACACCTGGCCAGAATTGGCAGAATATGCATTGCAGGAGCTTGCTTGCCCGGCAGCAAGTGTCCTATCAGAAAGAGTATTCAGTGCTGCAGGTTCAATATTAACCGAAAAAAGGACTCGTCTGGCTACCCAAAATGTTGACGATCTAACATTCATTAAAATGAACCACAACTGGATTTCGAAATCTTTTGCCCCACCTTGCCCGGCCGACACCTAGCTTTCCTATGAAAAGCTCTTGCCTGTGAATTACTTTTCTAATGTCTAATTTGCTGCAGCTGATTGTACAGCATACGACATGTTTACACCTCCCTAAATGGCAAAACTCCCCACACGGGGCCGTGGTATCGCGACTTGGCGCAAGCACCCGTGAGACTGCTGTTTGTCTGAAGAGGTGGGTGTGCTCGCTTTTGGTTGACGGCATTGCTACTGGGTCCCTCATAGTACAATGTAGTGTCTCTGGCGGTGGTGGTGCGCACCCAACGTCAGACACACCGTTGTAACATGAGGGGCCCTGGGGCGGTCCCGCCGGCCTCAAGAGAGTTCCCCCCTACCCCAGCTCAAAATGTGCTCTACCACGTGCAAAATTATGTCGCACAGCTCCACCAATCTTTAGTCTATTCGCTGACATCATTCAATGTCTGGCACTGACAATACAAATTTGTAGACATCTATGATGCAACTTAAAGTAGTCTGTGTCTGTGTCCTATATTGGCACCATTAAATAGTTACTGCCAAATTACAATGTCAGAAACTCAGTAGATGAGCCCACCCCTGTACCTAAGTATGCCACCTTTTTTTTTTGTTTTGGTTGTTTTGCGAGACATTAACATCTATTTATATTTTGGGAGTACTGGGACAGACACTCCTTGCACTACTCCTCCACTCACCACCAAGCTGCCTGTGTATCCATGTAACCGCTGTAAAACTGCCATGAGCCTATTGTTTGTTATTTTAGGCCTTTGATAGCCTGTCTGCGGTCCCTACTTTAAATACTCCTCCACTCACCACCAAGCTGCCTGCCCGTGTATCCATGTAACCGCTGTGAAACTGCCATCATGAGCCTATTGTTTGTTATGTTAGGCCTTTGATAGCCTGTCTGCGGTCCCTACTTTAAATACTCCTCCACTGACCAGACCACTGCTGCCCGTGTACCCCTGGAACCAATTATAAAGTGCCTACAGCCAGCCCATTTTCTTATGTTAGGCCTTTGATAGCCTGTCTGCGGTCCCTACTTTAAATACTCCTCCACTCACCACCAAGCTGCCTGCCCGTGTATCCATGTAACCGCTGTGAAACTGCCATCATGAGCCTATTGTTTGTTATGTTAGGCCTTTGATAGCCTGTCTGCGGTCCCTACTTTAAATACTCCTCCACTGACCAGACCACTGCTGCCCGTGTACCCCTGGAACCAATTATAAAGTGCCTACAGCCAGCCCATTTTCTTATGTTAGGCCTTTGAAGCCTGTCTGCGGTCCCTACTTTAAATACTCCTCCACTCACCACCACCAAGCTGCCTGCCCGTGTATCCATGTAACCGCTGTGAAACTGCCATGAGCCTATTGTTTGTTATTTTAGGCCTTTGATAGCCTGTGTGCGGTCCCTACTTTAAATACTCCTCCACTCACCACCAAGCTGCCTGCCCGTGTATCCATGTAACCGCTGTGAAACTGCCATGAGCCTATTGTTTGTTATTTTAGGCCTTTGATAGCCTGTGTGCGGTCCCTACTTTAAATACTCCTCCACTCACCACCAAGCTGCCTGCCCGTGTATCCATGTAACCGCTGTGAAACTGCCATGAGCCTATTGTTTGTTATTTTAGGCCTTTGATAGCCTGTCTGCGGTCCCTACTTTAAATACTCCTCCACTCACCACCAAGCTGCCTGCCCGTGTATCCATGTAACCGCTGTGAAACTGCCATCATGAGCCTATTGTTTGTTATGTTAGGCCTTTGATAGCCTGTCTGCGGTCCCTACTTTAAATACTCCTCCACTGACCAGACCACTGCTGCCCGTGTACCCCTGGAACCAATTATAAAGTGCCTACAGCCAGCCCATTTTCTTATGTTAGGCCTTTGATAGCCTGTGTGCGGTCCCTACTTTAAATACTCCTCCACTCACCACCAAGCTGCCTGCCCGTGTATCCATGTAACCGCTGTGAAACTGCCATCATGAGCCTATTGTTTGTTATGTTAGGCCTTTGATAGCCTGTCTGCGGTCCCTACTTTAAATACTCCTCCACTGACCAGACCACTGCTGCCCGTGTACCCCTGGAACCAATTATAAAGTGCCTACAGCCAGCCCATTTTCTTATGTTAGGCCTTTGAAGCCTGTCTGCGGTCCCTACTTTAAATACTCCTCCACTCACCACCACCAAGCTGCCTGCCCGTGTATCCATGTAACCGCTGTGAAACTGCCATGAGCCTATTGTTTGTTATTTTAGGCCTTTGATAGCCTGTGTGCGGTCCCTACTTTAAATACTCCTCCACTCACCACCAAGCTGCCTGCCCGTGTATCCATGTAACCGCTGTGAAACTGCCATGAGCCTATTGTTTGTTATTTTAGGCCTTTGATAGCCTGTGTGCGGTCCCTACTTTAAATACTCCTCCACTCACCACCAAGCTGCCTGCCCGTGTATCCATGTAACCGCTGTGAAACTGCCATGAGCCTATTGTTTGTTATGTTAGGCCTTTGATAGCCTGTCTGCGGTCCCTACTTTAAATACTCCTCCACTGACCAGACCACTGCTGCCCGTGTACCCCTGGAACCAATTATAAAGTGCCTACAGCCAGCCCATTTTCTTATGTTAGGCCTTTGAAGCCTGTCTGCGGTCCCTACTTTAAATACTCCTCCACTGACCAGACCACTGCTGCCCGTGTACCCCTGGAACCAATTATAAAGTGCCTACAGCCAGCCCATTTTCTTATGTTAGGCCTTTGAAGCCTGTCTGCGGTCCCTACTTTAAATACTCCTCCACTCACCACCACCAAGCTGCCTGCCCGTGTATCCATGTAACCGCTGTGAAACTGCCATGAGCCTATTGTTTGTTATTTTAGGCCTTTGATAGCCTGTGTGCGGTCCCTACTTTAAATACTCCTCCACTCACCACCAAGCTGCCTGCCCGTGTATCCATGTAACCGCTGTGAAACTGCCATGAGCCTATTGTTTGTTATTTTAGGCCTTTGATAGCCTGTGTGCGGTCCCTACTTTAAATACTCCTCCACTGACCAGACCACTGCTGCCCGTGTACCCCTGGAACCAATTATAAAGTGCCTACAGCCAGCCCATTTTCTTATGTTAGGCCTTTGAAGCCTGTCTGCGGTCCCTACTTTAAATACTCCTCCACTGACCAGACCACTGCTGCCCGTGTACCCCTGGAACCAATTATAAAGTGCCTACAGCCAGCCCATTTTCTTATGTTAGGCCTTTGAAGCCTGTCTGCGGTCCCTACTTTAAATACTCCTCCACTGACCAGACCACTGCTGCCCGTGTACCCCTGGAACCAATTATAAAGTGCCTACAGCCAGCCCATTTTCTTATGTTAGGCCTTTGAAGCCTGTCTGCGGTCCCTACTTTAAATACTCCTCCACTCACCACCACCAAGCTGCCTGCCCGTCTATCCATGTAACCGCTGTAAAACTGCAATGAGCCTATTGTTTGTTATTTTAGGCCTTTGATAGCCTGTCTGCGGCCCCTACTTGCAATACTCCTCCACTGACCACAATGCTGCCTGGAGTGCCTGCCTGTGTATCCATGTAACCGATGTAAAACTGCCATGACTGCCTACTGTTTGTTATTTTAGGCCTTTGATAGCCTGTCTGCAGCCCCTACTTGCAATACTCCTCCACTGACCACACCAATGCTGCCCGTGTACCCCTGGAACCTATTTAAAAGTTCATAGAGCCTAGTTATATATTTTATTTACTATTAATAAGGCCATGATGGACTACGCTGTACCACGCTACAAGCTAACCAGTCGACACTTCTTTTGCGAGAAAAGCCATCCCAACCCTCCACCAGCATGTAGAAGACCGCATTGTCCATGCACTCTGGCAATCTGTGAGTACAAAGGTGCACCTGACAACAGACGCATGGACCTGTAGGCATGGCCACGGAAGATTACGTGTCCATTACGGCGCAATGGGTTAATGTGGTGGATGCATGGTCCACAGGGGACAGCCTACTAAGTCTGTCTGCAGTCCCTAATTCAAATTGTGCTCCACTGTCTAAATCGGAACTTCCACCTTCTGGCTTTCGGCCTATAGTATCAGAAATTAAACTGCATTTGGCCTTCAACTTTGGTTAGGGCCTACTAACGGCTTCTGCCCCTCCCTGGTGTTGCCCTCAACTAAATAAAGCTGAGCTTCAACCTTCTGCTCCAAATTACCATTTTGAAAAATGCAATAGGCTTTTCAGGCCTACTAAAGGAGTCTGTCTGTGTGCCCCTCCCTGGTGTTGTCCTCAACTAAATAAAGCTGAGCTTCAACCTTCCGGCTCTCATTATGTGGTTTTAAAAAAAAAAAAGGTGGTTAGGGCCTACTAACGGCTTCTGCCCCTCCCTGGTGTTGTCCTCAACTAAATAAAGCTGAGCTTCAACCTTCCGGCTCTCATTATGTGGTTTTAAAAAAAAAAATTGGTGGTTAGGGCCTACTAACGGCTTCTGCCCCTCCCTGGTGTTGTCCTCAACTAAATAAAGCTGAGCTTCAACCTTCCGGCTCTCATTATGTGGTTTTAAAAAAAAAAAAGGTGGTTAGGGCCTACTAACGGCTTCTGCCCCTCCCTGGTGTTGTCCTCAACTAAATAAAGCTGAGCTTCAACCTTCCGGCTCTCATTATGTGGTTTTAAAAAAAAAAAAGGTGGTTAGGGCCTACTAACGGCTTCTGCCCCTCCCTGGTGTTGTCCTCAACTAAATAAAGCTGAGCTTCAACCTTCCGGCTCTCATTATGTGGTTTTAAAAAAAAAAAAGGTGGTTAGGGCCTACTAACGGCTTCTGCCCCTCCCTGGTGTTGTCCTCAACTAAATAAAGCTGAGCTTCAACCTTCCGGCTCTCATTATGTGGTTTTAAAAAAAAAAAAGGTGGTTAGGGCCTACTAACGGCTTCTGCCCCTCCCTGGTGTTGTCCTCAACTAAATAAAGCTGAGCTTCAACCTTCCGGCTCTCATTATGTGGTTTTAAAAAAAAAAAAGGTGGTTAGGGCCTACTAACGGCTTCTGCCCCTCCCTGGTGTTGTCCTCAACTAAATAAAGCTGAGCTTCAACCTTCCGGCTCTCATTATGTGGTTTTAAAAAAAAAAAAGGTGGTTAGGGCCTACTAACGGCTTCTGCCCCTCCCTGGTGTTGTCCTCAACTAAATAAAGCTGAGCTTCAACCTTCCGGCTCTCATTATGTGGTTTTAAAAAAAAAAAAGGTGGTTAGGGCCTACTAACGGCTTCTGCCCCTCCCTGGTGTTGTCCTCAACTAAATAAAGCTGAGCTTCAACCTTCCGGCTCTCATTATGTGGTTTTAAAAAAAAAAAAGGTGGTTAGGGCCTACTAACGGCTTCTGCCCCTCCCTGGTGTTGTCCTCAACTAAATAAAGCTGAGCTTCAACCTTCCGGCTCTCATTATGTGGTTTTAAAAAAAAAAAAGGTGGTTAGGGCCTACTAACGGCTTCTGCCCCTCCCTGGTGTTGTCCTCAACTAAATAAAGCTGAGCTTCAACCTTCCGGCTCTCATTATGTGGTTTTAAAAAAAAAAATGGTGGTTAGGGCCTACTAACGGCTTCTGCCCCTCCCTGGTGTTGTCCTCAACTAAATAAAGCTGAGCTTCAACCTTCCGGCTCTCATTATGTGGTTTTAAAAAAAAAAAAGGTGGTTAGGGCCTACTAACGGCTTCTGCCCCTCCCTGGTGTTGTCCTCAACTAAATAAAGCTGAGCTTCAACCTTCCGGCTCTCATTATGTGGTTTTAAAAAAAAAAATGGTGGTTAGGGCCTACTAACGGCTTCTGCCCCTCCCTGGTGTTGTCCTCAACTAAATAAAGCTGAGCTTCAACCTTCCGGCTCTCATTATGTGGTTTTAAAAAAAAAAATGGTGGTTAGGGCCTACTAACGGCTTCTGCCCCTCCCTGGTGTTGTCCTCAACTAAATAAAGCTGAGCTTCAACCTTCCGGCTCTCATTATGTGGTTTTAAAAAAAAAAAAGGTGGTTAGGGCCTACTAACGGCTTCTGCCCCTCCCTGGTGTTGTCCTCAACTAAATAAAGCTGAGCTTCAACCTTCCGGCTCTCATTATGTGGTTTTAAAAAAAAAAAGGTGGTTAGGGCCTACTAACGGCTTCTGCCCCTCCCTGGTGTTGTCCTCAACTAAATAAAGCTGAGCTTCAACCTTCCGGCTCTCATTATGTGGTTTTAAAAAAAAAAAATGGTGGTTAGGGCCTACTAACGGCTTCTGCCCCTCCCTGGTGTTGTCCTCAACTAAATAAAGCTGAGCTTCAACCTTCCGGCTCTCATTAAGTGGTTTTAAAAAAAAAATGGTGGTTAGGGCCTACTAACGGCTTCTGCCCCTCCCTGGTGTTGCCCTCAACTAAATAAAGCTGAGCTTCAACCTTCTGCTCCAAATTACCATTTTAAAAAATGCAATAGGCTTTTCCGGCCTACTAAAGGTGTCTGCCCCTCCCTGGTGTTGTCCTCAACTGAACAAAGCTGAGCTTCCACATTCTGGCTTTCGCCCTATACTATCAGATATTAAACTGCATTTGGCCTACTAGTGTGGTTAGGCCCTTGAAACAGTGTCTGCTGCTCTTGGGTTTGCTACTCCACTGAACAAAGCAATGCCGCCTGTTTAGTCCTGTTACCAATTTTGAACTGCATGTAGCCTACTTTATTCTTTGGCCCTATATCTGTTTCCTCCTCATCCTGCCCATTGCCCAGCCACTGCTAAATGAGTCTGCTGGTACATTGACCGAGACCACTACATTCCCCTTGTACTCTACACAGCCAGAATCTGTCCCTGCTGAAAGTAAGGTTCCCCTTCCCGCATGTTATACCACCTTACACAGGGACAAAGAGGAAGGTGCAGATGAAAGTGCAGGTTCCTTCATCAGGTGGGGGGGCATACTCGTTGGCGACGTCACTGGCACAGGGCCCCTCAGAGTACGCAAAAGTGTCGCTGCTGGTGGGAGGCGCCCCCGCCATGCAAACACACCGCCGTACTTTGAGGGGCCCTGTGCCAGTGGCAATGCGAACGAGTGGGCCCCCCCCCTGCTTGCTCAGGATCACAGCACTTGCAACTTTTAAATAATTACCTTTCCCTGCAACACCGCCGTGACGTAGTCCGCATTTCCTGGGCCCACGAAAAACTTGAGCCGGCCCTACTCCCCCCACAACTTTTGCCAAATGACCCCCAATTCCCTATGCCCAACTATTATTATAAAGTTAATTAAGATTGACAAGCTTCAGAAACAAGAATGGATGTTTTTGGCATTAAAATGGGCACTGTAGGTGTTTTCCTGGCCTCCACTCACTGCCGACTATGCTTCCCCATTGACTTGCATTGGGTTTCGTGTTTCGGTCGATCCCCGACTTTTAGCGATAATCGGCCGACTGCACTCGACTCGACTCTGGACAAAATCGGGTTTCCCAAAACCCTACTCGATCTTAAAAAAATGAAAGTCGCTCAACCCTACTAACTAGTACTGCAGAGAAAATAAGACCTCACTTGCCTCCAGAGGAATGAACCCCAAAAGATATAGTTGCCCCCTCACATGTATTGACGGTGAAATGAGAGGAAGGCACACACATAGAGATGATATATATAGCTTTAGCAAATAGAGGCCCGCTGTAAACTAGAAAGCAGAACGATACAAAAGGGGACTGAGCGGTCAGCAAAAAACCCTAATCAAAAAACCATCCTGAGATTACAAGAACCCATGTGCCAACTCATGGCACATGGGGAGAACCTCAGTCCACTAGAGCTACCAGCTAGCATAGAGACATAATAAGCAAGCTGGACCAAAAACCAAACAACTGAAAATCAGCACTTAGCTTATCCTGAAAGATCTGGGAGCAGGTAGGCAGGAACAAAACAGAGCACATCTGAATACATTGATAGCCGGCAAGGAAATGACAGAAAGGCCAGGTAAAATAGGAAACACCCAGCCTCTGATGGACAGGTGGAAACCAAAGGCCGCAACCCACCAAAGTCACCCAGTACCAGCAGTAACCACCAGAGGGAGCCCACAAACAGAATCCACAACAGAGGACCCAGAGACCTTCAGTAAAGAGGTAAAGAGACTGCAACCTGGTGTCCTCGTTATTTACTGCACCGCACCACCACCACTATCCACATCTATTACTGTACACCCCCCTCAGCAGGGTCACGGACCGGGTCTAGCCACCGTGACAACCCCAGAGCAGATACTCAGAGGCCCGGTACCGGGTACCCCTCGGCCCTGCGGCAGTGGGGGCGCTACACCTGCATACTACAGTACTTCCTCCATTGGCCATCTTTCCTAGCTGGTATCCAGGGACGCCACCGGCCGGGGCTCCCTGGCTATACAGTTTCCCTGCACTCCTGCTGCACTGCGTCTGACAGGAACATAAATCTTTGCCTGTCATCTATAGGCAATTCCACTATACCCAGGCAGCAATTAAGCTGTAAACGGCTTTTAAACCGGAGAAACAAGCACTACTCTGCTACATCCAGGCAGCAACTACGATATGGCCGACCTTCTACCGGGCATCTGCACGCAACTTTTCTACATCCAGACAGCAATTTACCAGTACCGAGTAAGTGACTAACCTATTGGACCTGCAAGTTCTGCTCTGCAGTGTATATTTTCGGACACTGTCTATTCCCATTGACGTATCCCTGGGTAAAGTCACCTCAATCTAAAGGAGTAGAAAGAGGCTATGTTCCAGTGTGGCACACCAGAGTGACAGGCAACTCTTCAAAGCACTGTCTTGTCCACAGGGCTCCACTTTTATAGGGACTGCATTAAGTGGCATAGCTGTCCGAAGAGGAGCCTGTCGCTGTGAATTACATCATAGCAATAGGTGTTGTTTGCAATTTACTATTATTTTACCATATAAACGATTTTTACCCCCTTTTTTTTGTTCTACCCACAAGCGCGGTTTCACTTATTGTAAAAGATTAAAATAGAACTCTTTGGCCACAATTATCAAAGGTATGTATGTGTAGAGAAAAAAGGGCACAGCATTTCAGGAAAAGAACATTAAGCATGGGGGTGCATAAATCATGCTTTGGGGTTGTGTTGCAGCCAATGGCAGATGGAACGTTTCATGGGTAGAGTGAAGAATGGATTCATTAAAATTTTAACAAATTTTTGATGGAAACATAGCACCCTCTGTAGAAAAGCTGAATTTGAAAAGAGGATGGCTTCTACAGAAGGATAATGATCCAAAATCCACAATAGACTTCCTCAAAAGGCGCAAGGTGAAGGTTTTACAATGGCCCTCACAGTCCCCTGATCTGAACATCATTGAAAATCTGTGGCTGAACCTCAAAATAGCAGTGCATGCAAGACGACCCAGGAATCTCATAGAACTGGGAGAATATTCAAAGGAAGAATGGATGAAAATCCCTTAAACAAGAATAGTAAGCGTTTACAAGCTGTGATAGTTTTTTTTTCTGACAAACTTCAGATATGAGGGGCACATTATAAAAACGATTATTTCAGCATTTGCAGGGACCCGAACTAAAAGAGCCACCTTGACAGAATGCAGCATTAGTGCTTCACAAGATGGCTCTTTTAGTTAAAAACAGGGTGACAGGTTCCCTTTAATGAATAACATTTCCCTCATACCTGCTTTAGATCAGCACCATTTACAAAATGTTCTTTTATTTTGTTAGTATTTTCGGAGGTTTAAAAATGTAGCAGTAATTTTTCATTTTTTCAAGGAAAGTTACAAAATGTATTTTTTTAGGGACTTACACGTCTTTGAAGTGACTTTTGGTGTTCCATATATTGGGAAACCCCCAAACGTGAGACCATTTTAAAAACAGCACACCCTGACATATTGAAAACTGCAGTGAGGTAGTTTATTAACCCTTCAGATGATTTTCAGGAATTAATGCAAAGTGGCATGACAGAAATAAAAATGTGTATTTTTACCATCTAAGGCTATGTGCAGACGTTGTGGATTTGCCTGCTGGTCTGCAGTGGATTTGCCTGCTGATTCACATCAGTTTTCCATCCAGTTTACAGTACCATGTAAACCTATGGAAAACCAAATCCGCAGTGCCCATGGTGCGGAAAATACCGTGTATAAACGCTGCATTGTATTTTCGGCAGCATGTCAATTCTTTGACAGCGTTTTACACCTGTTCCTTTATAGGAATCCGCAGGTGGTTAAATGCAGGTGAAATCCGCACAAAAAACAATGGAAATCTGTGGTAAATCCACAGATAATCCGCAGGTAAAACGCAGTTCATTTTCCATGCGGATTTTTCAAAAACGGAGCAGAAAAATCCACACAGAAATCCGCCTTAATGCCGCTAACTTCTGAGAAGGTTACAACAGCCGCCAGACTCTGAGGCTGCTATTTGGTCATGAATTGCCATGGCAAACATCAGGACCACACAAACATGGTCTGAGGGCACCGATTGGGATAAAAAGGAAGCCCCCATACTCTGTTAACCATTTATATGATGTAGTCACTATTGACAGCAGCATCTAAGGGGTTAAACAGACTTGGACGGTGCAAACACTGATCGTGGCTGATGCAGCAAGTTGTCAGCTATAGTGTACAGCCGACAGCTGCTGGATTGTCTCCTGTATGGGGATGCTATTCTCTTATATCTCAGGTCATTTAAAAGACGTATGGCTGTCATTAAGGGGTTAAACCTTTTTACAAAGATGGTATTATTTTTTTATGGAAAGACAATTGTAATAAGCATCCCCACATTGTGTAAAGTAGGGTCTTGCAATCTAAAAATGATAAAGTATAACATGATTGAAAATTGCTTTAGGACTTATCCAGAAAAATGGTCAATTGTTCCTGTATTGTCTCCTGTTATAAATGGTGAATAACAAAGTTCTGTGCTGGGACCACTTTTAATAAACTTAGTTACTGTACTTAGTTTACATATATAAAATACTAGATGGTGGCCCGATTCTATCCAGATCGGGTACTCTAGAATATGTATGACAGAACTTGTTCAGTAAACGTAGCATATACTGTAACAGCCCACATAGCATATAGCACAGCCCATGTAGCATATAGCACAGCCACGTAGCATATAACAAAGCCCACGTAGCATATAACACAGCCACATAGTATATAACACAGCCACATAGCATATAGCACAGCCACGTAGCATATAACAGCCCACGTAGTATATAGCACAGCCACGTAGTATATAACACAGCCACATAATATAAAGCACAGCCACGTAGTATATAGCACAGCCACATAGCATATAGCACAGCCACATAGTATATAACACAGCCCACGTAGCATATAACAGCCCACGTAGTATATAGCAGAGCGACGTAGCATATAACACAAAGACATAGCATATAGCACAGCCACGTAGCATATAACAGCCCACGTAGAATACAGCACAGCCACATATTATATAACACAGCCACATAGTATATAGCACAGCCACGTAGTATATAGCACAGCCATGTAGTATATAACACAGCCATGTAGAATATAACAGCCCACGTAGTATATAGCACAGCCATTTAGCATATAGCACAGCCATGTAGCATATAGCACAGCCACGTTGCATATAACAGGCCATGTAGCATATAGCACAGCCATGTAGCATATAACACAGCCCACGTAGCATATAGCACAGCCTGTAATAATTATAGGGGATAACTCAGGAGACTTTTTGCGTGGAACAAGACAACTACAGGACACAGTTTTATAAGTGGTAAAGTCTATATTATCACATGGTGATTTAAACAGGTGCAGAGAGAAACTCAAGTCCACAACACTTGGAGTAAATATTAAACGCAGCTTAGCAGTCTATAGGAAACTTCAGAGGAAAATGCAATCACGCAGAAAGTCTATGAAGCACAATTATTCTTGAGGATACTTGACTCGAATAAGTCCTTGTTTTAGTCCAAACACAGATAGATATACTTATAAGGCAGTTCAAATAATATCTTAGCTCAACCAGGGAGGCCTGGGTAATAGTCTCAGGTTTTTGCAGAGCAGCAACAGCTTACATGTCCAGCAAATGCAGATGGAAGTAAACACGAGCAGCAGATGAAGGAGGATTACTGGAAACTGGTATATGCAGCAGGAACTCAGAGCAGAGTAGCAGGATCACCACACAGGTTCACAGGAGCAGGTATATAGCCAGGGAGTCATCAGAGTCAGGAGCTGGATGCAAGGCAGAATACTCTAGCACAGACTGAAGGCTGGGGTGGAGTTTTATAGCAGGAAGGCACAGTGCACATGAGACCAAAGACGCCATCTTGGAAAAGGGCAGTAATGCACAAAAGGTAATAAAAAATGTTCAGAGTCCTGACACAGCCATGTAGTATCTAACACAGCCCACATAGCATATAACACAGCCCACGTACTATATAGTACAGTCCACATAGTATATAGTACAGTCGATGTAGTATAAAGTACAGTCCATGTAATATATAACACAGCCACGTAGTATATAGCACAATCCATGTAGTATATAGCACAATCCACATAGTATATAGTGCAGTCCACGTAGTATATAACACAGCCCATATAGTATATAGTACAGTCCACGTAGTATATAACACAGCCCACGTAGTATATATCACAGGGCACGTAGTATATAGCACAATCCACGTCATATATAGTACAGTCCACGTAGTATATAGCACAGCCACATAGTATATAGCACAGCCACGTAGTATATAGCACAGGCACAGCCCACGTAGTGTATAGCACAGCCACGTAGTATATAACACAGCCACGTAGTATATAGCAGCCATGTAGTATACACAACCCACGTAGTATATAGCACAGTCCACATAGTATATAGCACAGTCTATGTAGTATATAGCACAATCCACGTAGTATATAGTACAGTCCACGTAGTATATAACACAGCCCACATAGTATATAGCACAGTCCACGTAGTATATAGCACAATCCAAGTAGTATATAGCACAGTGAACGTAGTATATAGCACAGCCACGTAGTATATTGCACAGGCACAGCCCACGTAGTGTATAGCACAGCCACATAGTATATAGCAGCCACATAGTACATAGCACAGCCATGGAGTATATAACACAGCCCACGTAGTATATAGCACAACCCACGTAGTATATAGCATTTTGGGCACCATATCCCTGTTAAAAAATAATTAAAATAAAAAATAGTTATATACTCTCCTTCCGGTGGCCCCCGGATCCAGCCCAGGAGTTAGCGATGCTCTCGCCAGGTCTGTTCCCAGTGATGCTTTGCGGCAATAACTCGTGATGACGTAGCGGTCTCGCGTGATCCTACGTCATCTGGGGTCATTTTGCAAAGCATTACAGGGAACGGAGCTGCCGACAGCATCACGAGGATGGGGAAGGCTTCGGGGGCTGCCGGAAGGTGAGAATAGCACGCTTGTTTATTTTTTTAATTATTTTTAACATTATATCTTTTTACTATTGATGCTGCATAGGGATTTCTGTTACAGACAAACAAGCAGACGGAAATGGACCTTAGACAATTATATATATAGATAGTGCAGTAAATGAAAGATGTTCATAAGTTACATTACTCTTCCTGTTCTGTAGAGATCACTTCTAAGCAGTCATCTGGTTCTCATTACAGGTAGAATTATGACGAAACAAGGTCCTAAGCCCAGAACAAGCAGGAATTTTGATCAATAACTTGCAAGGTATACTGAATCTTCTTATCTCTTACTCCGTATGGAGAAAAAGGTTCAATCTTTAGAGGTAACAAACCTTCTTTACCAGTGGCGTAACTACAAAGTTATGGGCCCCGGTGTGAACTTCCAAATGGGGCCCCCCCCCTACCCCCCCCCCCCACCTTCCCCCGCCCCCACAACCCCCCCACCTTCCCCTGCCCCGCTTCCCCTAGATACGCCTCGGACTGTTGCAGGAATCTCCTGCACTGCAACATGGTGTTGGGTGCCAGCACAGCCCGCACAGTGGTATATCCAGCACAGCCCGCACAGTGGTATATCCAGCACAGCCCGCACAGTGGTATATCCAGCACAGACCGCACAGTGGTATATCCAGCACAGACCGCACAGTGGTATATCCAGCACAGCCCTCACAGTGGTATATCCAGCACAGCCCGCACAGGGGTATATACAGCACAGCCCGCACAGGGGTATATACAGCACAGCCCGCACAGGGGTATATACAGCACAGCCAGCACAGGGGGTATATAGAGCACAGCCCTCACAGTGGTATATCCAGCACAGACCGCACAGTGGTATATCCAGCACAGCCCGCACAGTGGTATATCCAGCACAGCCCGCACAGTGGTATATCCAGCACAGCCCTCACAGTGGTATATCCAGCACAGACCGCACAGTGGTATATCCAGCACAGACCGCACAGTGGTATATCCAGCACAGACCGCACAGTGGTATATCCAGCACAGCCCGCACAGGGGTATATACAGCACAGCCCGCACAGTGGTATATACAGCACAGCCCGCACAGGGGTATATACAGCACAGCCCGCACAGGGGTATATACAGCACAGCCAGCACAGGGGGTATATAGAGCACAGCCCTCACAGTGGTATATCCAGCACAGCCCGCACAGGGGTATATACAGCACAGCCCGCACAGGGGTATATACAGCACAGCCCGCACAGGGGTATATACAGCACAGCCAGCACAGGGGGTATATAGAGCACAGCCCTCACAGTGGTATATCCAGCACAGCCCTCACAGTGGTATATCCAGCACAGACCGCACAGTGGTATATCCAGCACAGACCGCACAGTGGTATATCCAGCACAGACCGCACAGTGGTATATCCAGCACAGCCCGCACAGTGGTATATCCAGCACAGCCCGCACAGGGGTATATACAGCACAGCCCGCACAGTGGTATATACAGCACAGCCCGCACAGGGGTATATACAGCACAGCCCGCACAGGGGTATATACAGCACAGCCAGCACAGGGGGTATATACAGCACAGCCCTCACAGTGGTATATCCAGCACAGCCCGCACAGTGGTATATACAGCAGAGCCCGCACAGTGGTATATACAGCAGAGCCCGCACAGTGGTATATACAGCACAGCCCGCACAGTGGTATATACAGCACAGCCCGCACAGTGGTATATCCAGCACAGCCCGCACAGTGGTATATACAGCAGAGCCCGCACAGGGATATATAGAGCACAGCCCGCACAGTGGTATATCCAGCAGAGCCCGCACAGTGGTATATACAGCACAGCCCGCACAGTGGTATATACAGCACAGCCCGCACAGTGGTATATACAGCAGAGCCCGCACAGTGGTATATACAGCAGAGCCCGCACAGTGGTATATACAGCACAGCCCGCACAGTGGTATATACAGCACAGCCCGCAGTGGCAGTGGCGTAACTACAAAGTTATGGGCCCCGGTGCGAACTTCCAAATGGGGCCCCCCCCCTACCCCCCCTACCCCCCCCCACCTTCCCCCGCCCCCACAACCCCCACACCTTCCCCCGCCCCGCTTCCCCTAGATACGCCTCGGACTGTTGCAGGAATCTCCTGCACTGCAACATGGTGTTGGGTGCCAGCACAGCCCGCACAGTGGTATATCCAGCACAGCCCGCACAGTGGTCTATCCAGCACAGCCCGCACAGTGGTATATCCAGCACAGACCGCACAGTGGTATATCCAGCACAGACCGCACAGTGGTATATCCAGCACAGACCGCACAGTGGTATATCCAGCACAGCCCTCACAGTGGTATATCCAGCACAGCCCGCACAGGGGTATATACAGCACAGCCCGCACAGGGGTATATACAGCACAGCCCGCACAGGGGTATATACAGCACAGCCAGCACAGGGGTATATACAGCAGAGCCCGCACAGGGATATATAGAGCACAGCCCACATCTCATCTCATCTCATCCCCCCCCCCGATAATGGCCCCACAGTCCGGTTAAAAAGAAAAAAAAAAAAAACTCTCCTCACCTTTCCTTTTGCCCGCGCTGCTCTTGGCGGCTGCAGTCTGCCCAGGACACTGCAGGTGCGCGATGATATGACGTCATCGCGCACCCGCAGTGTACTGTCAGAGGCAGAGCGGGGAATGATGGGAGAGGAAGCGTCAGGTGACGCTCTCTCCTCCCATCATTGCATTGAACTATACCGGTGTCATAGACGCCGGTATAGTTAAATGCGGCGGCGGCGGCGGCGGCACTGGGGGGGGTTCCGGGGGAGGAACAGTGCAGCGGCCCACTACTGGCATCGGCTCTTCTGGCATTTGCCAGAAGTGCCCGATGGCCAGCCTGGCCCTGCTCAGACCTGCCGGCGTGGGGCCCCTGACCTGCGGGGCCCGGTCGCAATGGCGACCGCTGCGACCGCGGTAGTTACGCCCCTGCGCAGTGGTATATAGAGCACAGCCCGCACAGTGGTATATAGAGCACAGCCCGCACAGTGGTATATAGAGCACAGCCCGCACAGTGTTATATACAGCAGAGCCCGCACAGTGGTATATAGAGCACAGCCCGCACAGTGGTATATACAGCACAGCCCGCACAGTGTTATATACAGCAGAGCCCGCACAGTGGTATATCCAGCACAGCCCGCACAGTGTTATATACAGCAGAGCCCGCACAGTGGTATATACAGCAGAGCCCGCACAGTGGTATATACAGCAGAGCCCGCACAGTGTTATATACAGCAGAGCCCGCACAGTGGTATATAGAGCACAGCCCGCACAGTGTTATATACAGCAGAGCCCGCACAGGGGTATATAGAGCACAGCCCGCACAGTGGTATATACAGCACAGCCCGCACAGTGTTATATACAGCAGAGCCCGCACAGTGGTATATCCAGCACAGCCCGCACAGTGGTATATACAGCAGAGCCCGCACAGGGATATATAGAGCACAGCCCGCACAGTGGTATATCCAGCAGAGCCCGCACAGTGGTATATACAGCACAGCCCGCACAGTGGTATATACAGCACAGCCCGCACAGTGGTATATACAGCAGAGCCCGCACAGTGGTATATACAGCAGAGCCCGCACAGTGGTATATACAGCACAGCCCGCACAGTAGTATATACAGCACAGCCCGCAGTGGTATATAGAGCACAGCCCGCACAGTGGTATATAGAGCACAGCCCGCACAGTGGTATATAGAGCACAGCCCGCACAGTGTTATATACAGCAGAGCCCGCACAGTGGTATATAGAGCACAGCCCGCACAGTGGTATATACAGCACAGCCCGCACAGTGTTATATACAGCAGAGCCCGCACAGTGGTATATAGAGCACAGCCCGCACAGTGTTATATACAGCAGAGCCCGCACAGGGGTATATACAGCACAGCCCGCACAGTGTTATATACAGCAGAGCCCGCACAGTGGTATATCCAGCACAGCCCGCACAGTGTTATATACAGCAGAGCCCGCACAGTGGTATATACAGCAGAGCCCGCACAGTGGTATATACAGCAGAGCCCGCACAGGGATATATACAGCAGAGCCCGCACAGGGATATATACAGCAGAGCCCGCACAGGGGTATATACAGCAGAGCCCGCACAGGGATATATAGAGCACAGCCCGCACAGGGGTATATAGAGCACAGCCCGCACAGGGGTACATACAGCACAGCCCGCACAGGGGTATATAGAGCACAGCCCGCATCTCATCCCCCCCCCCCCCCCCCGATAATGGCCCCACAGTCCGGTTAAAAAGAAAAAAAAAAAAAAACTCTCCTCACCTTTCCTTTTGCCCGCGCTGCTCCTGGCGGCTGCAGTCTGCCCAGGACACTGCAGGTGCGCGATGATATGACGTCATCGCGCACCCGCAGTGTACTGTCAGAGGCAGAGCGGGGAATGATGGGAGAGGAAGCGTCAGGTGACGCTCTCTCCTCCCATCATTGCATTGAACTATACCGGTGTCATAGACGCCGGTATAGTTAAATGCGGCGGCGGCGGCGGCACTGGGGGGGGGTTCCGGGGGAGGAACAGTGCAGCGGCCCACTACTGGCATCGGCTCTTCTGGCATTTGCCAGAAGTGCCCGATGGCCAGCCTGGCCCTGCTCAGACCTGCCGGCCCGGGGCCCCTGACCTGCGGGGCCCGGTCGCAATGGCGACCGCTGCGACCGCGGTAGTTACGCCCCTGTTCTTTACCATAAGAGCTCTCAATCTGTCCGGCAACCTACCTACCTCTAGAACTGGTCACAGCAGGGACTAACATTGGGTTTCAAAAAAGGATTAGATGATTTCTAAGAAGAAAATAATATCTTATGTAGATGCATAAAATTATCATGTTTCCCTCTTAGGGATGACTAGCTCATGCCTTTGTGTTTTCTTCCTCTGTAGATGGAAACTGAGTTCTAAAATGTACCCCTTTCTTTCATTTTCATCCTTTTCCATCCTTGGTTGCATGTGATGGATATATGTCTATGAGACTTTTGAAAAGAGAATCCACCGTGTTGGCCACAGCCATCAACTTGAATTTAGAAAAAGAAGTGTAACCTATCACTCATCAAAGAAATAAAACTTTGTTTTAGAGATGGTGTGAATCGATTTGCATGCCTCATTCCATCGGCAATGACAGTGGTTAATGGCTATTGGATTGGAGAGGGAAAGCCACCTTTTAGCTGCGGAGATCCATAACTCTTCTTTCCGCGTGACGTTATTGTTGCGATGTGATGCACATGTAATGTCAAGCCAGGCCGGTTAATCAAAAGAAGAGTCAGAGATGCTGCCAAGTATGCGGTGGCATTCTCTCTCCTGTCCAGGGGCACAGACCTGGTTTAGTGGCAGAATGAAAGTGCCGTGAGAATAAATTCGCACCAACTTTACTTTACTTTATTTTATCAAGTTAAAAGGTTTGCTTCACCTTGTACATTTATTGCATATTGATATGACTATTGTGTAGAGATGAATAAATAGAGGCAAGCATGCATGTCCAACTCTCTATTCCTAGAAAGCGTGCATGTGGGCTCCATTTTTTCTGTTCTCATCTGTCTACATTTATCGGACATTTACAGGATATCCTATCGGTGTGTCATAATTGACCCATCTTAGACAATACGTTTAACCCCTTAATGACCTATGATGTATAGGTACGTCATAGGTCGTGTCCCTGCACTCCATTGGGCTCTGGTGCTGAGCCCACGTTTTCCTGCTCATGTCAGCTGTTGTGATCAGCTGTCATATGCATCTAACAGCCGTGGGTGGAATTGTGATCCACTCATGGCTGTTAACATGTTCAATGCCGCTGTCAATCTCCCGACAGTGGCACTTAACATGGTCATGCCTAAAGCGCGTCAGTAATTCCACCCATCGGCGCCCATGTCACATGACCGCGGGTCGCCAATGGATTGGCATGACAACCCAGGGTCTGCAGCAGACCCCTGTGGTTGTCATTGTGCAGCACCCCAGGTGACCGGATTCTGCAGTGATGTTGCTTTCCTTTCGGGGAGGGTAATATCATGCTCAGAGGCAATGGAGTTCTCTTCACCAGGTAAGGCACCCACACACAACATATTCGAAATCCAGACCAGGAGGGGGAGCTCAGGACCCGGGTTCAGGGGAGCTTCCCTAAGCTATAGGTATCCTGATCTGGAGGAGGAGTTAAGCAGTTGGTCCACGGAGACCAAGGAGAGCAGATGTCTAGGAGAGACGTAGAGCAGACAGAGAGGCCTGACAGCCATGAAGGAGCTGCAGCCTCTGGAAAGGAGAAAGACCTGAGGGGTTGAATGTGGAGGAGCCGGAAGGGAAGGAACAAAGGAGAGGAACAGGGCTCAGAGGGGAACAGCGATAGGACACTCTCAGAGCCATAGCGCAGAAGCCCGGTACCGGGAGCCCGAGGCCTTGGTGGAAGTGTATGACACTTGGCAGAAGCGGAGGACTAAGATCTTTATGTGATTGGTCCACACCACACCTGAGACGCAGCAGCACCTGAGGAGCCCGGGGCATGATAGAGTCCCTGTAAAATGGCTCAAGCTGCCCGTCATGCAGGTACCTGTCTCAGGACAGGGGGAATAGAGGACTCTGCAGAAAGCTTCAGGCAGCAGGAACTTCATATACAGCAAGCGGTAGTTGGAAAGGCTCACGGACCTCTACTGGAAAAGGGATTCTCCCGTTGCCTCTGAGCTGGCCATCATCACCCGTGCCCAGGGCCCTGGACTGTGGCCTGCCAACTACAGTAAACCAGGTAAAGACTTACAACTTGTGTCCGTTACTCATTTACCGGCATCCGTCATCACCACCACACACCTTAGGACCCCTGGGGACCCCGCTTCACCTGTGGGAAGTGTACCATTAGTGCTGCAATAACATCCCCTAGAGGACCCCTTTAATGCAGCATTGGTCCCACTATTGACAGAACACCACAGGTGGTGTCACGACAAACTTATAAACATTTTTCCCCTTAAAAGACCATTCCCCCTTTACTTGGACGCCCAGGGCCACGGACCGGGTGGCAGCCACCATGACTTCCCCTTTAAGACCGGACCCAGTACCGAGTACCCCACTGCCCTTGTTGGGGCGCTCCAGTTGCCCGAATGCTATGAGTGCCCCCCAGCGGTCAGCGCTCATAGCAGGTGAGTATTTTTGCTACACATAGCAGGGCTTAAACGATCATATGATTGCGGCATCTAGTCTCCCATGGAGACTATTGAAGCATGTGAAAAGTAAAAAATAAAATATTATTAAAAATATATATATATATATTAAAGTTCACGTGTCCCCCCCTTTCGCCCTTTTCAAGATAAAATAAAATTAAAAAAATGCACACATCTGGTATTGCCGCGTTCGGAAACACCTGATCTATTAAAACATAAAAAGAATTAATGCAATCGGTAAACGGCATAATGAGAAAAAAAATCGAAACACCAGAATTACGTTTTTTTGGTTGCTGCAACAATGCAATAATATGCAATAACAGGCGGTCAAAAGATCGTATACACACCAAAATGGTATCAATAAAAACGTCAGAACGGTATGCAAAAAATAGCCCTCACCCAACCCGAGATCACGAAAAATGGAGATGGTACTGGTCTCCGCAAATGGCGACTTTTTGTCTTTTTGCAAACTTTGGATTTTTTCATCACCACTCAAATAAAAAAGAATCTATGCATGTTTGATATCTATGAACTTGTAATGACCTGCAGAATCATAATGGCAGGTCAGTCTTAGCATTTAGCGAATATGGTTAAAAAAACCATTCTGGAATTGCACTTTTTTTGGAATTCCACCACACTTTGAATTTTTTCCCCATTCTCCAGTACATGATATGGTAAAACCAAATGGTGTCAATGAAAATTATAACTCGTCTCGCAAAAAGTAAACCCTCGCATGGCCATAATGACAGTACAATAAAAAAGTTATGGCTCTGGAAAGAAGAGGAGAATGGAAACGCAAAAAGGGAAAACCCCAAGGTCGTGAAGGGGTTAACATCATACAGACAAATATCCAATAAAGGGAAAAATATTTACATTTTGGGCCAAGTGCCAAATATATGGTTCTTATTAACAGTAGGAAAAATTTGAAAAAATAAAACCATACGAAATGTGTAGCCCAGAATAACACAACTGTCCGATAACACTGCTGATGTGGTAAGAATATTCCATAATCCATTAGCAGTGATAAAAAGAATGACAAAAATTTGTAATTAATCCTAGATTGCTTATATAAATCACGAGCAAGTAGACCTCCATGACATTTATCACTCACAGGAAGATATTTAATTACCATGCTGAGATTAAAATGCTTTCATATGCAATAAGTTAAATTAAAACTCGAGAAGGTAATGTGAGGTTCAGTGTATAATAGTCAATTATGTATTCTATAGTGGTCACTGTAATAAAATGGAAATCAGGCCGCGCAGATTGAGGGTGAAACGTGGATCGATTACAAATCAGTGACTCATGCTCCATGGTCATTCATGATGGTAGGTGACGATCCCAGACCTAGGAAGAATTGTAAATCTTTCCATAATTGACGATGTCTACGATGCTTTAATTCTTCATTCTCCACAATCAAAATGTTTTATTTTTCAATTAAAGGTATTCAAATTGGAAAAGCCATAACCAATGATTGCAAAATGAATGGAGAATGTAAAAAATATGGAATAGCAAATAGATATTAAAACGTCTCTTTCATTTTTTTAAATATTCTATGTTAAGTATTGTAATACAGATTTCCATTTCAATCTTTTAGAGTGTCTGTGAACAGTGGAAACTACACGATGACCATTGACCAAGCATGACCAATTTGAGTAACGCTCCCTCCCTAGTATGCTGTGTGATATTTCTTCAGAAAATTAGTGATGGGTGTTATGGCAAAAATCTTTATTGTTAATGAATATCTCTTAAAAACATCATACAGAAGTGGTCAACTTGCTTCGGGAAGAGATTCCTATTCGGACACGTACTTATTCTTATTATCGCAGGTAGGGGAGATTTTTATGTTTATGTTTTTGTAGGTTTAGTACTAGTTGAGCCTTGATGGGAAAGCCAAAGACTGAATTTGGGGACTACAGAGATGAACATGTTACATTTCAATGCCAGACAATTTTGTTCTATTGAGACATCACCAGAGATGTTTGGGATGGTCTGGAGGGAGACCCATTTGGCTGACAGTAATCTAGGGTGTATGGGCACCTTAAAGGGGTACACGAGCAATAGGAAAAATACAGAAAGATCATGTTATTTGCAAATTTGTCATCTGAGAAGGAAATCACTATAGCATGATAAAATATTAGCTATTTTGTTGCACTGACTGAAACCTTTTCTAAAATGTTAATAGGACATGTGTTTGTAAGCATGTGCAGTACGAAGTTTTATGTCCACTCCTTCATTTTCGGAAGTTGTGCTCCCAGTGGATTTTCTGATCTAATGCTGGATATACCAGGAGTAGTGACGAGTGAGTATACTCGTTACTCGAGATTTCCCAAGCATGCTCGGGTGGTCTCTGAGTATTTTGGCGTGCTCTGAGATTTAGTTTACTTTATGTTGAGCAGAGCTTGTAGATGACTGCCGGAGATAACTCAATCAGCGCCGGGAAAGGTCAGAGAGGCCCGGCACCTGCGCACTGCACTGCTTTACGCTGTCCTCAACAGGGCAGATAAAATACGCCTGCGCCGGAGCAGGAAGACAAGAAGAGGACATCATCCTATGAAGATGGGAGGCGTCGGACCCGGACCTGCGACACCCATCGGACCCTGACCGCACCGGGACCGCCCCTGGGTGAGTATAATCTAACTTGTTTTTCTTATCTTTCAGGTTACATCGGGGGGTTATCTACAGCATTACAGAATGCTGTAGATAAGCCCCTGATGGCGGTGGCTGCAGTTTATAGAGCCAAAATGATGTGACAGATTCCCTTTAAATAGAAAATAGAGAAGTGTGTTGTAATTTAATTGACCACCCTGTTGCAGAAAAGAAAAGCTTGTGCCTCTTGAACCCCAATGTTATGTTCAGGACTGTCCGGAACTGTGATGTTGTTTAATATTTACTATGAATTATCATTGTCCCTGTTGCGGAGGAGATGCCACCTGGTTATCTAAGTTGTCTTCTTGCCATGCAAATGTCATATTGTGTTTTATATGCTTTATCATGTATAAAATTATTTACTGTTATACTATCTGAGTAACATGCTCTACCATCCTGTAATATCTTATTGCTAGAGATTGTTACACTTAGGCTGGTTTCACATTTGCGTTTTGATCTGCAGCGTTTTTACCGAAAAAAAAACGCATGCGTTTTTTTTTCCTATATTTAACATTAAAAACGCATGCGTTTTTTTGCATGCATTTTGCTGCGTTTGACGACGCATGCATTTTTTCTATGCTTGCGTTTTTTTGTGGAAATGCAACATGTAGAAATTTCTAGAGTCGTTTTTTTGCCGCAAAAAATGCATGCGTTTTTTTGCGGCAAAAAAACGTATTGCTGTCTATGTAAACGCATGCGTTTTTAAGCACATGCATTTGCTTGCGTTAAAAACGCATACGTTTTTATAGAAAAAAACAAGAATACACACTGACAAGCCACCCCCAACCATCAAGGTGATAAAGGGATGCAAACCCTAACCCTAACCCTGACAAGCCACCCCCCACCATCAAGATGATAAAGGGATCCAAACCCTAACCCTAACCATGACAAGCCACCCCCCACCATCAAGGTGATAAAGGGATCCAAACCCTAACCCTAACCCTACCCCTAACCCTAACACTATGACAGTCAATACTCTACGAGTTTATATTTTTAGTACTCTATAGCAATACCGTATATCTTGGGGTGTCCACATTGAACAAAGCTTTTTATTAGAAGAATGTCCTGGTCACCAGGTCAACATAATAGCCAATTCCTATGGATCCGTAGGATCCCTAGGATTAGGGTTAGGGTTAGGGGTAGGGTTAGGGTTTGGATCCCTAGGGTTAGGGGTAGGGTTAGGGTTTGGATCCCTTTATCACCTTGATGGTGGGGGGGTGGCTTATCAGTGACCTGGTGACCAGGACATTCTTCTAATAAAAAGCTACCCCTAACCCTAACCCTAGGGATCCAAACCCTAACCCTACCCCTAACACTAACCCTAACCCAAATTCTACCCCTAACCCTAGGGATCCTAACCCTAACCCTATCCCTAACCCTAACACTAGCTATTTCTATTTATAGTGGGTTTTCTAGTTGATTTTGATGATTGGCAGCTGTCACACACTTCTCTGCATGCGTTTCAAAAACGCAAACGCATGAAAAAACGCATGTAAACGCGACAAAACGCCGCGTTTTTTTTACCGCATACAAAAACGCATGCGTCTAAAAAACGCAGCGTTTTCACGCGTTTACATGCATTTTTTCACCACATGCGGTTTTTTTTTAAACGCTGCGTTTTCAAACGCAAGCGTGAAACCAGCCTTAGTGCAGTTAATAAACTTTAGATGTTTATTGCAGGTATGGGATATGTTTGATGTGATGTGTGCCGCCGGAAATCTCGCACCTGCGCATTCTGCCTGCTGTCTCTCCTCTGCACCATTCCGCCCTTCTGTTTGCACTGTATTCAATTTTGATGTCTGCAGGCGCTAGCATGTCATTGTAACTTCCAGTCCCAGTCATTCACAGACACAGGATTTACCGCCGTACACATGTCGTCAAAGGGAAACTGAAGAGAAGGGGAGGAGAAATCTTGTATAATGAGGACCAGAGGCAGCCTTATCTTCTGAGCAGCATACGCTCCAAAGCCTGGAAGATCACAGCTATAAAAGATGATTTTTAATTAACAAGGCATCATCCAGGAGGCATACAGATATGACTAAGTTCAGCTGTATACTGTTATGGCTAGTGGAACGCAAAGAGTATAGGATGGAAACAACAAGGTGCGTTCGCAGCCCGGGGTCCACAGTGCAGAGATATCTGCTGCAAAGTAATTGACGGCACTATATGGCAGTATAAGCGAACTCTGTTAACTTCACAGAATCGCAAAGATATGAACACGCTGTGCCCTGTTAACCTTAAGGCCCCGTCTCACATAGCGAGATCGCTAGCGAGATCGCTGCTGAGTCACAAGTTTTGTGACGCAACAGCGACCTCAGTAGCGATCTCGCTATGTGTGACACGTACCAGCGATCAGGCCCCTGCTGTGAGATCGCTGGTCGTGTCGGAATGGCCTGGACCATTTTTTGGTCGTTGAGGTCCCGCTGACATCGCTGAATCGGTGTGTGTGACACCGATCCAGCGATGTCTTCACTGGTAACCAGGGTAAACATCGGGTTACTAAGCGCAGGGCCGCGCTTAGTAACCCGATGTTTACCCTGGTTACCAGCGTAAATGTAAAAAAAAACAAACAGTACATACTCACCATCTGATGTCCGTCAGGTCCCTTGCCGTCTGCTTCCTGCTCTGACTGACTGCCGCCGTACAGTGAGAGCACAGCACAGCAGTGACCTCACCGCTGCGCTCTGCTCTCACTGTACGGCGGCACTCAGTCAGAGCAGGAAGCAGACGGCAAGGGACCTGACGGACATCAGATGGTGAGTATGTACTGTTTGTTTTTTTTGGTAACCAGGGTAAACATCGGGTTACTAAGCGCGGCCCTGCGCTTAGTAACCCGATGTTTACCCTGGTTACCCGGGTGCTGCAGGGGGACTTCGGCATCGTTGAAGACAGTTTCAACGATGCCGAAGTCGTTCCCCTGATCGTTGGTCGCTGGAGAGAGCTGTCTGTGTGACAGCTCCCCAGCCACCACACAACGATTTACCAACGATCACGGCCAGGTCGTATCGCTGGTCGTGATCGTTGGTAAATCGCTATGTGAGACGGGGCCTTTACAGAGGATCACAGCTACCTAACTGAGCAAAGCAAACAGTGGTCATGCAGACAGCATGGCACACAAACAACTCCTCACCGGAGGTGCCGGTATTCTAGGGGCTTACTTCAGCCGGGCCCTGAATCCAAGCATACAAAACTCCTCACCGGAGGTGCCGGTATTCTAAGGGCTTATTTCAGCCAACCCTGACCACATGCAGACATGACCACCAAGTAGCAAAGCTCATAACGTAGGTTTGCCGTGACGTAGCAGTGGGCTTCATACAGTCTGATCAGAATGTTAAACTGAAAACCTCATATTCAGTTATATAAATTTTTGCCTAGCGGCTTTAGACCAAGTTATGATTTTTGGAGGTGCGGTTCATGCCTTTTTTTCCTTTTTGTGCAAAGCATGTTCTAGTCTCTTTCCTGGACCAGCACTCCTCCCATTTGGCACAAGTGATTTTAATTAGCAGGAGACTGCAAAGTAAGGGGTCTACCCCATTTTGTTCTCACTGAAGAGCTGGAGGAAGGTTAGTTTCAGTGCTCCTTTTATTTTGGTGCTGGTGCTGTGTGGTGGCCATTGTTGGTGTGGCTTTGTGCTGGTGGGGTGGCGTGGTCTGGAGTCATGGGGGCTCAGTCTCGCAGCATGGGTGCTGTGGGGCAACAGGCCGTCCGCCCTGCTGATGCATTGCCGCTGTGGCGGTGGTCGTCGCACGGCTCTGCTCCGTTAGGGCGGAGGAGACATCCTGTAAGCTGCAGGCGAACACTTAGCAGAGGTTGTGAGAGACCAGGAAAAGGAAGCAGAGGTCCTGGAAGACTGGAATCACATAGCACAGGTTCTGGAAGCTGCAGGCAGACATTAGGCATTCTGAAAGTCACAAGTGGACACGTAGCAGAGCTCCTGGAAAATGCAGGTGGACAGGAGATGACTTGGAAGCCACAAGTGAACACGCATCAGATGTCCTGTAAACCAAAAGGCGTACAGTAGATGTCCTGAAGGCTGCAAGTTGACATTTAGCAGAGGTACTAGAAAACCAGGAAAAAGTAACGAGATCTTGGAAGCCACAGGCTGACAGGAGAAATGCTGGTAGCTGCCTGCACACTAACAGAGGTTGTGGAAGACCAGGAACAGGGGGTAGAGGTCCTGAAAGACTGGAATCAGGTAGCACAGGTCCTGGAAGTTGCAGGCGGATATTAGACATTTTGGAAGCCACAAGTGGACACGTAGCAGAGGTCATGGAAGACCATGAACAGGTAGCAGAGGTGTGGGAAGATGCAGTTGATCAGGAGATGTCTTGGAAGCTGCAAGCGGAAATGTAGCAGAGGTCCTGGATGACACCGGTGGACAGGAGACCAGAGTTTGTGAAAGACCAGGAACAGGTATTAGAGGTCCTGGAAGACTGGGATCAGGTAGCACAGGTCCTGGAAGCTGTAGACCTTCTGGAAGCCACAAGACACAGGACATGCAGCAGAGGTCCTTTAAGAACAGGAACAGGTAGCAGGGGTCCTGGAAGATGCAGGTGGGTAGGAGACATCCTGGAAGCTGCAAGTAGACATGCAGCAGAAGTCCTGTAAGCCACAGGCACACAGTAGACATCCTATAAGTCACAATTGGATATGTAGCAGAAGTCCTGGAAGCCACAAACGGACAGTAGATGTACTGGAAGCTACATGTGGACACATAGCAGAGGTCCTGGAAGATCGAGAACAGGTAGCAGAGATCTAGCATCTGGCAGAGGTTGTGGAAGATCGGGAACAGGTAGAAGAGGAAGCCGCAGGTGCACAGGAGACATCCTGGAAGCTGCAGATGAAAACGTTGCAAAGGCCCTAAAAGGCTGAGAACAATTAGCAGAGGTCATGGAAGCCTCAGGCACACAGGAGACACCCTGGAAGCTGCATATGGACATTTAGCAGAACTCCTGGAACACCGGGAACATATAGCAGGCAGGAGCCCTGACACAGGTAGCAGAGGTCGTGGAGACCGTGAACAGGTAGCAGACAGAACACCAGAGCAACTAGAAAGTCATAATACCAAGACTCAGGTGTGGGTCTTGGTATGCCTTATATAGGCTTAGATAGATGATCACCTGACATGGAGCGAAAAGGAGTCTAGTGGACAGGGGTGAAGGGAGCACACCCTGGACCGAGTGTCCACTCTCCTAGTTATTTAGCTCTCCAGTATGGCATCTTCATTCCCTTTCCTTTTATCCCTCATGTAACCTTTTCCTCACATCTTTCGTTATGTATTTTTTGTCGCCTCCTTTAATTCTGTGTTTATACATTTTTTTCTACCCTTTCAGCATTTCCTCTCAATATACAGCATTACAGGTACATCTATTGATCACTTCCATGATTTTCTGAAACAATCCTCACAAATTTGGGGCGCCCTGCAAAGGAATAAGAGCATTTTATATAAACTCTGTGCAAAAGCGGTCATTTCATGGTAAGCCCGCGGCATTTCGAAAGGTTGGTGGGAGGAACTTAAATGTCCTTATTCTTGCACAAAAACATAAACGTATTGGTAAGTATGGTTGTGGCCCTGATAAGGGCCCTAATATGCAGTGATAATATAGCCTACATTCTGTTTCCTTCTAATTTGTGGCTGTGGGGAATGCATGATTTCAGGTAGAAATCAGATATGCTATTACTAACACTCCAGCACACTGTGGGTTAAGTCATTCAGGACTCCGGTCATTTGTCATTATATTCACAGTACCATTTCTTGCCTGTACCGCCTTATCTTCATATTCTGCCGGCTGACACTGCCCAACCACTAAAATAAATATCCCCTGTTACGGGACCGTAATGCTTCGGAATTATCCCCCACCATCCATTTCATTTGCAGATAAGAGTCCTGTTTGGCTGCCTCATATTATACGAGATATTCTACACAATTACACCATGATAAACAGCCGGTTAATTCCCGCTGCCTTAGTCTGACTGTCTATTTAGAAGTGCCGCAGTTTTTTAAACTTAACTATGTTTATCTGACTCCAAAGAGTTATTAGCACATTAGAAGTGATCCATCAGGTCCGTTAATCTACTTTTAGTTTTCCAATTTATTTTGTTCTTATGAATACTTTCTGCCTTCGTTACCTTTTTACCCCAGTAGGATAAATTGCCCTGCCCAGCCCATTAATAGCTCAGCGACAATTGGCACAGCATTAAATAAATGAACAAATAAAATGCATATTAAAAAGATGTGTTACGATTGATTTTTATCACACTGTGCTGTACTTATGTTGTTTTTTGAAGGAAAAACACTTTTTTCTTGTTTTCCCCGGAGACAATTCCTCCTTAAAAGGTTGTTTTGAAGGGCATTATATCATAAAAGCATTGATTGTATTTGGGGAGCACCATTTCTCTTTAGATCTGATATTAGCATGCAGTGTGTATTATACACTCACCGGCCACTTTATTAGGTACACCATGCTAGTAACGGGTTGGACCCCCTTTTGCCTTCAGAACTGCCTCAATTCTTCGTGGCATAGATTCAACAAGGTGCTGGAAGCATTCCTCAGAGATTTTGGTCCATATTGACATGATGGCATCACACAGTTGCCGCAGATTTGTCGGCTGCACATCTCAAAGATGCTCCATACAAGGCAGGATGGATCCATGCTTTCATGTTGTTTACGCCAAATTCTGACCCTACCATCCGAATGTCGCAGCAGAAATCGAGACTCATCAGACCAAGCAACGTTTTTCAAATCTTCTACTGTCCAATTTCGATGAGCTTGTACAAATTGTAGCCTCAGTTTCCTGTTCTTAGCTGAAAGGAGTGGTACCCGGTGTGGTCTTCTGCTGTTGTAGCCCATCTGCCTCAAAGTTCGACGCACTGTGCGTTCAGAGATGCTCTTAGGCCTACCTTGGTTGTAACGGGTGGCGATTTGAGTCACTGTTGCCTTTCTATCAGCTCGAACCAGTCTGCCCATTCTCCTCTGACCTCTGGCATCAACAAGGCATTTCCGCCCACAGAACTGCCGCTCACTGGATTTTTTTTCTTTTTCGGACCATTCTCTGTAAACCCTAGAGATGGTTGTGCGTGAAAATCCCAGTAGATCAGCAGTTTCTGAAATACTCAGACCAGCCCATCTGGCACCAACAACCATGCCACGTTCAAAGGCACTCAAATCACCTTTCTTCCCCATACTGATGCTCGGTTTGAACTGCAGGAGATTGTCTTGACCATGTCTACATGCCTAAATGCACTGAGTTGCCGCCATGTGATTGGCTGATTAGAAATTAAGTGTTAACAAGAAGTTGGACAGGTGTACCTAATAAAGTGGCCGGTGAGTGTAGAACTTCTATGTTTTAGTTTTTTTTTTTTTTTTTTGTGTTTTAATACCAAAATATTTGGTTATAATCCATAGTAGAGACAATCCCAAATTTGCCAGGACTGTCACAAACTTTAAAGAAGCCCTCCTCCCGCTCTCCTTCCTCTCATAAAAGTTTTTATCTTAATATATTGCAATCACCATATTATATCGCACTGTGTACTTACAATTGCTCATTTTGCCTTTCTACCCAGTTAATTCTTCTCTTTTCCATTAGGTTTATGACATCATGTGTATAAAATCTGACTAGCTGCATCCTTCTAAGTTCTATGTAGAAAGAGAAGGTCAATTTTTTTCTGCATGAATCATGAGCCACTACAAAAGTCCTGCATCAGGTGGCAGGAGGGAGCTGATAGGTCAAGAGTTGAAGAGATTGATGATAATGCATGTTTCTACATAGAGCAACAAAAAGAGAAGAATTATTTTGGTAGAAAGGCAAAATGAGCAATTGTAAGTACACAGTGCTATATAATATGAAGACTGCAATATATTAAAAGGATAAAAACTTTCATAGGAGTGCTTCTTTAAGAAACAGCCCCACCAAATTCAGGCATAGAAAGGTCACTCAAAAGGGAATGTCTTTTATTAAAGGGAACCTGTCACCCCGTTTTTTCGGTATGAGATAAAAATACTGTTAAATAGGGCCTGAGCTGAGCATTACAACAGTGTAGTTTGTGGACCCCGATTCCCCACCTATGCTGCCAAAATACGTTACCAAAGTAGTCGTTTTCGCCTGTCAATCAGGCTGGTCTGGTCAAAAGGGCGTGTTGTCTTCCCCCAGATTTTGCGTAGTTTTCCGTTGGTGGCGTAGTGGTGTGCGCATGCCCAAGGTCCAGAATCCTCTGCCAGGGGATTTAAAAGAGCGCGCTGTTCGTTATTTCATTGGTGATCGGTGGGCGCGGCCATCTTCCTTTGGCCGCGCGTGCGCAGAAGCGGCGCTCTGCTGGCCGCGACGCTCTGCTGGCCGCGGCTTCAGGAAAATGGCCGCGGGATGCCGCGCGTGCGCAGATGGACATCGCGGCGGCCATTTTCCTGAAGCCGCGGCCAGCAGAGCGCCGCGGCCAGCAGAGCGCCGCTTCTGCGCACGCGCGGCCAAAGGAAGATGGCCGCGCCCACCGATCACCAATGAAATAACGAACAGCGCGCTCTTTTAAATCCCCTGGCAGAGGATTCTGGACCTTGGGCATGCGCACACCACTACGCCACCAACGGAAAACTACGCAAAATCTGGGGGAAGACACCACGCCCTTTTGACCAGACCAGCCTGATTGACAGGCGAAAACGACTACTTTGGTAACGTATTTCGGCAGCATAGGTGGGGAATCGGGGTCCACAAACTACACTATTGTAATGCACAGCTCAGGCCCTATTTAACAGTATTTTTATCTCATACCGAAAAAACGGGGTGACAGGTTCCCTTTAAGTATTAAGAAAACCTATTCTATCAGATCGGGATGAGTTGTCATGTTGGCAATGGCCACTACGAAGGGGACAAAATAGCCATTACACTGCTAGCCACCGCTAAAGCTCATAACAGTTGATCAGATCTGATAATCTATATGATGGATAGGTCATCAATAATATGAGTCTGGAAAACACCTTTACCCTGTAAATTACAAAACCATTGCCTGGTTCTAAAATGGCAAGTAAGAAAATCGGAATTTAACTGTCTGGTGACCAGAAGTCCAGTCTACACCAAGTCCCTGGTAGGCAGTAGAGAATTCCAGATTCAATACTGGTAGTATTGGGTCTGCTTTTTTGTCCAGAAATAGCACCTTTCTTGTCCATGTCCATATTTGCTAATGAAGCTCATTCCTTTTCAAGTGACCCTTGTTTCTAATGTCATAAAACCCCTTTTTACAGTAGTTAGTGTCTGATACCCAGTGGTAAATGGCAGATTTGGTGATCTTGTTTCTGATCTGAGAATTGTGCTGCTGACTAGACATGTGATCAAGCTATATAATATGGAAGACTGGCACTAGTGACATCACATACAGTGACATTACACCACATCAAGAATGGTAAATAAGCTCTGTTGGACAGTTATGGAAGAAGAAGGGCCTGTGGAGAGAATGAGGTTTTTTTTATTTAAATCCCTTGCTAATTGTATGAATGAAACCACAGGCCTCTTC
Organism: Ranitomeya variabilis; assembly: GCF_051348905.1. Classification (NCBI taxonomy): domain Eukaryota; kingdom Metazoa; phylum Chordata; class Amphibia; order Anura; family Dendrobatidae; genus Ranitomeya; species Ranitomeya variabilis. Next base: position 720,637,590 of record NC_135234.1, read on the forward strand.
TTCTTCTTTTGAGTCCAGTCATCCCTCTTCTGGAATCAGGGCAGCAATTAATCCAGGAGACACGAGGTTCATAAAAACAACCAAACTTTTACTTTTGGTTATCGGTACTTGTAGAGTACCCCTCTCACTGGCTGTTCTAGCCCTAGGGAGTCTTCTCCACCACTAGCAGTATATTCGGATTCTATTACCTTCCGCCCCATGTAGTCTGAGTCCATCTTTCCCTGTAGCTTCACGAGGTGAGTTTGCCCCAGGCCCCTGACGTCCATCTCAAGGTTGCCGCAGGCCGTCTATTCACACGGTAGGGTATTTTCGGCAATCTACTACCCAGAGTATTAGTCTCATGATGTCCCTAGCAGCCTCTTGACCTAGGTCTGCTACTTCACTCACTGCTGTCCACACACTGACTCACCCTGTCATTTCCTGGACCTGCTATCAACTCTCAGTTCCCCCTCCCAAACTGGGCTAGCTATTACAGTTAACCCTGTCTCAGCTAACTGCAAGATGCCCAAGTGAGGTAGTCGTGGGCGAGCTTCTGTTCCCTCTTGCTTTGGCATCCTACAGACATCTTGTGTCCCAGTCCCTGTGTGCTTCTATGTGTGATATGCATCATACTTACTTTAGGGCTGCAGGCCTCCTCTTCTTCTTCCGAGTCCAGGAATCCCTCTTCTGGAACCAGGGCAGCAATTAATCCAGGAGACATGAGGTTCATAAAACCAACAAAACTTTTACTTTTAGTTATTGGTACTTGTAAAGTATCCCTCTCACTGACTGCTCTAGCCCTAGGGCGTCTTCTCTACCAGTAGCAGTATATTCGGATTCTACCACTCCGGCCCACCAGCGTGGTCTCAGTCATGGACCCTGCTAAACTCCACGGTCCTTGACTCGTGGAGTTATTCGAATCGTTGGTTTGCCAAGATATGCAACAGGTAGAATTGTTTTTCATTCACAGTCTCAGGATTCCCAATCGGAAGTCCTTACTATTGCTGCACCTAGTCACTGTACCTATGACTGTGCTTATGCAACCCAAAACCTATGCCTTTGAAGTGGAACCCATCCTTTATGATCTGCCTCGGTACTCTGAGGATTCGAAGCAGTGCTGTTGCACTATGAAGATTTCAGTCAGCAGTTTTTCCGCCGATCGAGCCAAGATGGGATTCCTGATATCCTACTTGCAGGAGATGCCCTGGCATGGCTCAATCCTCTATGGCTCATATCACCTTGGACCTTCAGTCCTTTCTGGTGGCCTTCCAAAAGATTTTTGATGAACCTAACACAGAGTCTTCTGCAAAAACGTCCCTTCCCAGCTTCCAGGAGCAGACCAGATGGGTGAAGCATGTGAGGAAACCATCACATCTGGCCAGGGCTACTGTTATGGATCCTGGTGGCAAGGATCACAAAACTGACCTGATAGGTAAACGGAATATAGGACAAGCTCTGGGGATGTGGGAACTATACTGACCGCAACACTGATCCTATCCAAACACACTAAAGGCAGCCGTGGAGCGTTACCTAAAATCCTAGACGCCTCTTCACAGCCTGAGAAACTAGCTACCCCTAGAGAGAAAGCAAGCCTCACTTGCCTCAGAGAAATATCCCCAAAGTTTAGACAGCCCCCCACAAATAATAATGGTGAGTTAAGGGGAAAGCACAAACATAGAAATGAAAACAGGTTTTAGCAAAATGAGGCCCGCTAATACTAAATAGTCAGAAGATAGCAAGGGATCTGTGCGCTCAGTAAAAAACACTATCAAAAACTATCCACGCAGAGAATACAAGAACCCCCACACCGACTCACGATGTGAGGGGCGCACTCCGCACCCCAGAGCTACCAGCAAGCGAGAAAATCACATATAAGCAAGCTGGACTGAACTCATCAGATAGTGAGAAACATTTTCAATTAAACAATGAGCAAATGAACTAGCAAGACTTAGCTTCTCAAGGGGAAGACAGGTCACAAGTGAAGTCCAGGAGAGATCAGAACCAGTACTGAATACAACGACAGCAGGCAACCAGTAAAGGTCCAGGTGAATTAAATAGGAACCAGAATAGCAGGAAACGAGACAGCTGAGCCACCTACAGACCAGCCGTAACGCTAAAGTCCACAAGAGGGAGCCCAAGAACAGAACTCACACAGTACCACTCATGACCACAGGAGGGAGCCTGAGAACGGAATTCACAACAGTACCCCCCCTTGAGGAGGGGTCACCGAACCCTCACCAGAGCCCCCAGGCCGATCAGGACGAGCCAAATGAAAGGCACGAACCAAATCGGCCGCATGGACATCAGAGGCGACAACCCAGGAATTATCCTCCTGACCATAGCCCTTCCATTTGACTAAGTACTGAAGCTTCCGTCTTGAAACACGAGAATCCAAGATCTTCTCCATGACATACTCCAATTCTCCCTCGACCAAGACCGGAGCAGGAGGATCAACAGAAGGAACCACTGGCACCACATACCTCCGCAACAAAGACCTATGGAACACATTATGAATGGCAAACGATGCTGGGAGGTCCAAACGAAATGACACAGGGTTGAGGATTTCGAGAATCTTATAAGGGCCGATGAACCGAGGCTTGAACTTAGGAGAGGAAACCTTCATAGGAACATAACGAGAAGACAACCATACCAAATCCCCCACACGAAGTTGGGGACCCACACAGCGACGGCGGTTGGCAAAGCGCTGAGCCTTCTCCTGTGACAGCGTCAAATTGTCCACCACGTGGTCCCAAATCCGCTGCAACCTATCCACCACAGAATCCACCCCAGGACAGTCAGAAGGCTCAACCTGACCTGAGGAAAAACGAGGATGAAAACCAGAATTGCAAAAAAAAGGCGAAAACAAAGTAGCAGAACTAGCCCGATTATTGAGGGCAAACTCAGCCAAAGGCAAAAAAGTCACCCAATCATCCTGATCAGCAGAAACAAAACATCTCAGATAAGTTTCCAAGGTCTGATTAGTTTGTTCGGTTTGGCCATTCGTCTGAGGATGGAAGGCTGACGAAAAAGATAATTCAATGCCCATCTTAGCACAAAAGGACCGCCAAAATCTGGACACAAACTGGGATCCTCTGTCAGACACAATGTTCTCCGGAATACCATGCAAGCGAACCACATTCTGAAAAAACAGTGGAACCAAATTGGAGGAGGAAGGCAGCTTAGGCAAGGGCACCAAATGGACCATTTTAGAAAAACGATCACAAACTACCCAGATGACAGACATTCTCTGAGAGACTGGAAGATCCGAAATAAAATCCATGGAAATATGCATCCAGGGCCTCCTCGGGACAGGCAAGGGCAAAAGCAATCCACTGGCACGAGAACAGCAAGGCTTGGCCCGAGCACAAATCCCACAGGACTGCACAAAGGAACGCACATCCCGTGACAAAGAAGGCCACCAAAAGGACCTAGCCACCAAATCCCTGGTGCCAAAAATCCCAGGATGACCCGCCAACCCTGAAGAATGAACCTCGGAAATGACTCTACTGGTCCATCTATCCGGGACAAACAGTCTCTCCGGTGGACAACGGTCAGGTCTATTGGCCTGAAATTCCTGCAGCACCCGTCGCAAATCAGGGGAGATGGCAGACAAAATCACCCCCTCTCTGAGGATACCAGCCGGCTCCGAAACTCCCGGAGAGTCAGGCACAAAACTCCTAGAAAGGGCATCAGCCTTCACGTTCTTCGAACCCGGAAGGTACGAAACCACGAAATCGAAACGGGAGAAAAACAGCAACCAACGAGCCTGTCTAGGATTTAGCCGTTTGGCAGACTCGAGATAAGTCAAATTCTTGTGATCCGTCAAGACCACCACACGATGTTTGGCTCCCTCAAGCCAATGTCGCCACTCCTCAAATGCCCACTTCATTGCCAACATGTTGTGAATTTGGTTTTTGGGCTCCCCCGGTGGTCACTGGTGGTACTGGACTCTTGTGCTTCACTTTCTCTGTTCACCTGTTTCCATCAGGATATGGGAGTATCCTATTTAGCCTTGCTGCTCAGTTATTCTAGTGCCGGCCATCAATGTAACCAGAGCCTTTCTGTTGCATGTTCCTGCTTCTAGACTACTATCAGCTAAGTTGGACTCTTAGTCCTAAGTTTGTTTGCATTTTTGTTCCAGTTCACAGTTATGTTATGTTTCTGTAGCTGGAAGCTCTTGTGGGCCGAAATTACCACTCCGGTGTCATGAGTTGACACATGAGTCTTAAAGTAATTTCTGGATGGTATTTTAATAGGGTTTTCAGCTGACCGTGAAGTTCCCTATTGTATCTTCTTACTATCTAGTAAGCGGACCTCGCTTTGCTGAACCTACCTTCATACTGCGTATGTCTTTTCCTCTGAACTCACCGTCAATATATGTGGGGGGCTTCTGTCTCCTTTTTGGGGGAATTTCCCTAGAGGTAAGCCAGGTCTGTTTTTTCCTCTATTAGGGTTAGTTAGTTCTCCGGTTGGCGCTGGGCGTCTAGGGATAAAACGTAGGTACGTCACCCGGCCACTGTTAGTTGTGTGATAGGTTTAGCTCACGGTCAGCTTGAGATTCCATCACCCAAGAGCTAGTCTGTTATTTTAGTTCTCTGACGTTCCCTTGCCATTGGGAACCATGACAGTATGGCCGGCCAAGGGTTAAAACCGTTGGCAGAAGAAAGGAGAGAAAAAGAAGTCTGCAGATTTTTTTTTTTTTTTTCTTCTGAGCTTGCTCTATAGTTTACTCAGTTGCATTTCTGCTCTAATTGCAGCCTTTGCCTCTCTCTCTCCTTCTAATCCTTGAATGGCTCTGATCTCATCTGATTAAAATGGATCCTCAGAGTTTGGCTACAGGTTTGAATAATCTTGCTACGAAGGTTCAAAATTTACAGGATTTTGTTATTCATGCTCCTATGTCTGAACCTAGAATTCCTATACCAGAATTTTTCTCCGGGGATAGATCTCGTTTCCTGAATTTCAAATATAATTGTAAATTATTTCTTTCCCTGAGATCTCGCTCCGCTGGAGATCCCGCACAGCAGGTTAGGATAGTAATTTCCTTGCTGCGGGGTGACCCTCAGGATTGGGCATTTGCGTTGGTACCCGGGGATCCTGCGTTGCTCAATGTGGATGCGTTTTTTCTGGCTTTGGGGTTGCTTTATGAGGAACCTAATTTAGAGATTCAGGCTGAAAAAACCTTGATGGCCCTATCTCAAGGGCAAGATGAAGCTGAAATATACTGCCAAAAATTTCGTAAATGGTCTGTGCTTACTCAGTGGAATGAGTGCGCCCTGGCAGCGAATTTCAGAGAGGGTCTCTCTGATGCCATTAAAGATGTTATGGTGGGGTTCCCTGCACCTACAGGTCTGAATGAGTCCATGACAATGGCTATTCAGATTGATCGGCGTTTGCGGGAGCGCAAACCTGTGCACCATTTGGCGGTGTCTTCTGAGAAGGCTCCAGAAAATATGCAATGTGATAGAATTCTGTCCAGAAGCGAACGGCAGAATTTTAGGCGAAAAAATGGGTTGTGCTTCTATTGTGGTGATTCAACTCATGTTATATCAGCATGCTCTCAACGTACAAAAAAGGTTGATAAGTCTATCTCAATTGGCACTTTACAGTCTAAGTTTATTTTGTCTGTGACCTTGATTTGTTCATTATCGTCAATTACCGCGGATGCCTATGTCGACTCTGGCGCCGCTTTGAGTCTCATGGATTGGTCCTTTGCCAGGCGCTGTGGGTTTGATCTAGAGCCTCTGGAAGTTCCTATACCTCTGAAGGGTATTGACTCTACACCATTGGCTAGTAATAAACCACAATACTGGACACAAGTGACTATGCGTATGAATCCAGACCATCAGGAGACGATTCGCTTCCTTGTGTTGTACAATCTACATGATGTTTTGGTGCTCGGATTGCCATGGTTACAATCTCATAACCCAGTTCTTGACTGGAAAGCAATGTCTGTGTTAAGCTGGGGATGTCAGGGGGCTCATGGGGACGTACCTTTGGTTTCCATTTCGTCATCTATTCCCTCTGAGATTCCGGAATTTTTATCTGATTATCGTGATGTTTTTGAGGAGCCTAAGCTTGGTTCACTACCTCCTCACAGAGATTGCGATTGTACCATAGATCTGATTCCGGGCAGTAAATTTCCAAAGGGTCGTTTATTTAATCTATCTATACCTGAACATGCTGCTATGCGAGAATATATTAAGGAGTCCCTGGAAAAGGGACATATTCGTCCTTCTTCATCTCCCTTAGGAGCCGGTTTTTTCTTTGTATCTAAAAAAGATGGCTCTTTGAGGCCGTGTATTGATTATCGACTCTTGAATAAAATTACAGTCAGATATCAGTATCCTCTGCCACTGCTGACTGATTTGTTTGCTCGAATAAAAGGGGCTAAGTGGTTCTCTAAGATTGATCTCCGTGGGGCGTATAATTTGGTGCGAATTAAGCAGGGGGATGAGTGGAAAACCGCATTTAATACGCCCGAGGGCCATTTTGAGTATTTAGTAATGCCTTTTGGTCTTTCAAATGCCCCTTCAGTCTTTCAGTCCTTTATGCATGACATTTTCCGGGAATATTTGGATAAATTCATGATCGTGTATCTGGATGATGTTTTGATTTTTTCGGATGACTGGGATTCTCATGTCCAACAGGTCAGGAGGGTTTTTCAGGTTTTGCGGGCTAATTCCTTGTGTGTGAAGGGTTCTAAGTGTATTTTTGGGGTTCAAAAGATTTCTTTTTTGGGGTACATTTTTTCCCCCTCTTCCATTGAGATGGATCCTGTCAAGGTTCGGGCTATTTGTGATTGGACGCAACCTTTTTCGCTTAAGAGCCTTCAGAAATTTTTGGGCTTTGCTAATTTTTATCGTCGATTTATAACTGGTTTTTCTGATGTTGCTAAACCTTTGACTGATTTGACCAAAAAGGGTGCTGATGTTGCTGATTGGTCCCCTGCTGCTGTGGAGGCCTTTCGGGAGCTTAAGCGCCGCTTTTCTTCCGCCCCTGTGTTGCGTCAGCCTGATGTTACTCTTCCTTTTCAGGTTGAGGTCGATGCTTCCGAGATCGGAGCTGGGGCGGTCTTGTCGCAGAAAAGTTCCGATTGCTCCGTGATGAGACCTTGTGCGTTCTTTTCTCGAAAATTTTCGCCCGCCGAGCGAAATTATGATATTGGTAATCGGGAGCTTTTGGCTATGAAGTGGGCTTTTGAGGAGTGGCGTCATTGGCTTGAGGGGGCTAGACATCAGGTGGTGGTATTGACCGATCACAAGAATTTGATTTATCTTGAGTCTGCCAGGCGCCTGAATCCTAGACAGGCGCGCTGGTCGTTGTTTTTCTCTCGGTTTAATTTTGTGGTCTCATACTTACCAGGTTCTAAAAATGTGAAGGCGGATGCCCTTTCTAGGAGTTTTGAGCCTGATTTCCCTGGTGATTCTGAACCTACAGGTATCCTTAAGGATGGGGTGATATTATCTGCTGTTTCCCCAGACCTGCGACGGGCTTTGCAGGAGTTTCAGGCGGATAGACCTGATCGTTGCCCGCCTGGTAGACTGTTTGTTCCTGATGATTGGACCAGTAGAGTCATCTCGGAGGTTCATTCTTCTGCGTTGGCAGGTCATCCCAGGATCTTTGGTACCAGGGATTTGGTGGCTAGGTCCTTCTGGTGGCCTTCTCTGTCTCGAGATGTACGAGTTTTTGTGCAGTCTTGTGATGTTTGTGCTCGGGCCAAACCTTGTTGTTCTCGGGCTAGCGGATTGTTGTTATCTTTGCCTATTCCAAAGAGGCCTTGGACTCACATCTCTATGGATTTTATTTCTGATCTCCCTGTTTCTCAGAAAATGTCTGTCATCTGGGTGGTGTGTGACCGTTTTTCAAAGATGGTTCATTTGGTGCCCTTGCCTAAGTTGCCGTCCTCTTCCGAGTTGGTTCCTCTGTTTTTTCAAAATGTGGTTCGCTTGCATGGTATTCCGGAGAATATCGTTTCTGACAGGGGGACCCAGTTCGTGTCTAGATTTTGGCGGGCGTTCTGTGCTAGGATGGGCATTGATTTGTCTTTTTCGTCTGCGTTCCATCCTCAGACTAATGGCCAGACTGAGCAAACTAATCAGACCTTGGAGACTTACTTGAGGTGTTTTGTGTCTGCGGATCAGGATGACTGGGTTGCCTTTTTGCCGTTGGCGGAGTTTGCCCTCAATAATCGGGCTAGTTCTGCCACTTTGGTTTCTCATTTCTTTTGCAATTCGGGGTTTCATCCTCGCTTTTCTTCTGGTCAGGTGGAGTCTTCGGATTGTCCTGGAGTGGATACTGTGGTGGATAGGTTGCATCGGATTTGGGGACAGGTGGTGGACAATTTGGAGTTGTCCCAGGAGAAGACTCGGCATTTTGCTAACCGCCGTCGTCGTGTTGGTCCTCGTCTTCGTGTTGGGGACTTGGTGTGGTTGTCTTCTCGTTTTGTCCCTATGAGGGTTTCTTCTCCTAAGTTTAAGCCTCGGTTCATCGGCCCGTATAAGATTTTGGAGATTCTTAACCCTGTGTCCTTTCGATTGGACCTCCCGGCATCTTTTTCTATCCATAATGTCTTCCATCGGTCATTATTGCGCAGGTATGAGGTACCGGTTGTGCCTTCCGTTGAGCCTCCCGCTCCGGTGTTGGTTGAGGGTGAATTGGAGTACGTTGTGGAGAAGATCTTGGACTCCCGTGTTTCCAGACGGAAACTTCAGTATCTGGTCAAGTGGAAGGGCTACGGTCAGGAGGATAATTCTTGGGTGACAGCCTCTGATGTTCATGCCTCTGATTTGGTCCGTGCCTTTCATAGGGCTCATCCTGATCGCCCTGGTGGTTCTTGTGAGGGTTCGGTGCCCCCTCCTTGAGGGGGGGGTACTGTTGTGAATTTGGTTTTTGGGCTCCCCCGGTGGTCACTGGTGGTACTGGACTCTTGTGCTTCACTTTCTCTGTTCACCTGTTTCCATCAGGATATGGGAGTATCCTATTTAGCCTTGCTGCTCAGTTATTCTAGTGCCGGCCATCAATGTAACCAGAGCCTTTCTGTTGCATGTTCCTGCTTCTAGACTACTATCAGCTAAGTTGGACTCTTAGTCCTAAGTTTGTTTGCATTTTTGTTCCAGTTCACAGTTATGTTATGTTTCTGTAGCTGGAAGCTCTTGTGGGCCGAAATTACCATTCCGGTGTCATGAGTTGACACATGAGTCTTAAAGTAATTTCTGGATGGTATTTTAATAGGGTTTTCAGCTGACCGTGAAGTTCCCTATTGTATCTTCTTACTATCTAGTAAGCGGACCTCGCTTTGCTGAACCTACCTTCATACTGCGTATGTCTTTTCCTCTGAACTCACCGTCAATATATGTGGGGGGCTTCTGTCTCCTTTTTGGGGGAATTTCCCTAGAGGTAAGCCAGGTCTGTTTTTTCCTCTATTAGGGTTAGTTAGTTCTCCGGCTGGCGCTGGGCGTCTAGGGATAAAACGTAGGTACGTCACCCGGCCACTGTTAGTTGTGTGATAGGTTTAGCTCACGGTCAGCTCGAGATTCCATCACCCAAGAGCTAGTCTGTTATTTTAGTTCTCTGACGTTCCCTTGCCATTGGGAACCATGACACAACAACTCCCGATTACCAACATCATAATTCCGCTCGGCAGGCGAAAACTTTCTTGAAAAGAAAGCACATGGTCTCATCACAGAGCCATCAGAGCTTCTCTGCGACAAGACAGCCCCTGCTCCAATCTCAGAAGCATCAACCTCGACCTGGAAGGGAAGAGAGACATCCGGCTGACGCAAAACAGGAGCCGAAGAAAACCGACGCTTCAGCTCCTGAAAGGCCTCCACGGCCGCAGGAGACCAATTCGTCACATCAGAACCCTTCTTGGTCAAATCCTTTAAAGGCTTAACCATACTGGAAAAATTAGTGATGAAGCGACGGTAAAAATTAGCAAAACCCAAGAACTTCTGAAGACTCTTCACCGATGTAGGTTGAGTCCAGTCATGAATAGCCTGGACCTTGAATGGATCCATCTCAATAGTAGAAGGAGAAAAAATAAAGCCCAAAAAGGAAACCTTGTGGACTCCAAAGAGACATTTAGAGCCCTTCACAAACAAGGCATTGGCTCGCAGGACCTGAAATACCATCCTGACTTGCTTCACATGAGATTCCCAGTCATCAGAAAAGACCAAAATATCATCCAGGTACACAATCATAAATCTATCCAGATACTCTCGGAAGATGTCGTGCATGAAGGACTGGAACACAGAAGGGGCATTAGAAAGCCCAAAAGGCATCACCAAGTACTCAAAATGGCCTTCGGGCGTATTAAATGCTGTTTTCCATTCATCGCCCTGCTTAATACGCACAAGATTATACGCTCCACGAAGATCTATCTTGGTGAACCAACTGGACCCCTTAATCCGAGCAAACAGATCAGACAATAAAGGCAAAGGGTACTGAAATTTGACCGTGATGTTATTTAGAAGGCGATAATCTATACAGGGTCTCAGAGAACCATCCTTCTTGGCCACAAAAAAGAACCCCGCACCCAAAGGGGACGAGGACGGGCGAATATGCCCCTTCTCCAAAGACTCCTTTATATAACTCCGCATAGCGGCATGTTCTGGTACAGATAAATTAAAAAGTCGTCCCTTAGGGAACTTACTACCAGGAATCAAATTTATAGCGCAATCACAATCCCTATGAGGAGGTAGGGCACTGGACTTGGGCTCATCAAATACATCCTGGTAGTCCGACAAAAATTCAGGGACTTCAGAAGGAGTTGAAGAAGCAATTGACACCAAAGGAGCATCGCCATGAATCCCCTGGCAACCCCAACTTGACACAGACATTGCTTTCCAATCCAGGACTAGATTATGAGCCTGCAGCCAGGGCAGACCCAACACGACAACGTCATGCAAATTATGCAACACAAGAAAGCGAATCACCTCCTGATGTGCAGGAGTCATGCACATGGTCACTTGAGTCCAGTACTGAGGTTTATTCTTGGCCAATGGAGTAGCATCAGTTCCCTTTAGTGGGATAGGGAATTGTAAAGGCTCCAAGATAAAACCACAGCGCCTGGCAAAAGACAAATCCATCAAATTCAGGGCAGCACCTGAATCCACAAAAGCCATAACTGAGTAGGATGACAGAGAGCAAATCAAAGTAACAGACAAAATGAATTTAGGCTGTACAGTACCAATGGTGACAGACTTAGTGAAGTTTTTTGTGCGCTTAGAGCATGCTGAGATAACATGAGCAGAATCACCACAGTAAAAGCACAACCCATTCTGACGTCTGTGATTTTGCCGTTCAATTCTGGTAAGAATCCTGTCACATTGCATAGACTCAGGCTTCTGTTCAGAAAATACCGCCAGATGGTGCACAGGTTTGCGCTCCCGTAAACGCCGATCAACCTGAATGGCCAAAGACATTGACTCATTCAGACCCGCAGGCGTGGGGAACCCCACCATAACATCCTTAAGGGCTTCAGAAAGACCCTTTCTGAAAATCGCTGCCAGGGCACACTCATTCCACTGAGTGAGCACAGACCACTTTCTAAACTTCTGACAATAAACCTCTGCTTCATCCTGACCCTGAGAAAGAGTCAGCAAAACCTTTTCTGCTTGGTCTACCAGATTTGGTTCCTCATAGAGCAATCCGAGCATCAGAAAAAACGCATCCACATTTAGCAATGCAGGATCTCCTGGCGCCAGAGAGAATGCCCAATCTTGAGGGTCACCACGTAACAAAGAAATAATAATTTTAACTTGCTGAACAGGGTCACCAGAGGAACGAGGTCTCAGAGAACGAAATAACGTACAATTATTCTTAAAGTTCAAAAACCTAGATCGATCTCCAGAGAATAACTCAGGAATTGGTATTTTAGGCTCGGACATAGGACTGTGAACTACATAGTCCTGAATGCTTTGTACCCTTGCAGAGAGATGATCCACACTAGAGGACAGACTCTGAATGTCCATATCTGCAGCTGAATTCTGAACCACCCAGAGATTAAAGGGAGGAGAGAAGCAAAACACACTGCAGATAAAAAAAAAATGAACTCAGGATTTCTCTCATCCCTCTTCTGCGATGCATTAACACTTTAAGGCCTGCTGTACTGTTATGGATCCTGGTGGCAAGGATCACAAAACTGACCTGATAGGTAAACGGAATATAGGACAAGCTCTGGGGATGTGGGAACTATACTGACCGCAACACTGATCCTATCCAAACACACTAAAGGCAGCCAAGGAGCGTTACCTAAAATCCTAGATGCCTCTTCACAGCCTGAGAAACTAGCTACCCCTAGAGAGAAAGCAAGCCTCACTTGCCTCAGAGAAATATCCCCAAAGTTTAGACAGCCCCCCACAAATAATAACGGTGAGTTAAGGGGAAAGCACAAACATAGAAATGAAAACAGGTTTTAGCAAAATGAGGCCCGCTAATACTAAATAGTCAGAAGATAGCAAGGGATCTGTGCGCTCAGTAAAAAACACTATCAAAAACTATCCACGAAGAGAATACAAGAACCCCCACACCGACTCACGATGTGAGGGGCGCACTCCGCACCCCAGAGCTACCAGCAAGCGAGAAAATCACATATAAGCAAGCTGGACTGAACTCATCAGATAGTGAGAAACATTTTCAATGAAACAATGAGCAAATGAACTAGCAAGACTTAGCTTCTCAAGGGGAAGACAGGTCACAAGTGAAGTCCAGGAGAGATCAGAACCAGTACTGAATACAATGACAGCAGGCAACCAGTAAAGGTCCAGGTGAATTAAATAGGAACCAGAGTAGCAGGAAACGAGACAGCTGAGCCACCTACAGACCAGCCGTAATGCTAAAGGCCACAAGAGGGAGCCCAAGAACAGAACTTACACAGTACCACTCATGACCACAGGAGGGAGCCTGAGAACGGAATTCACAACAGGCTACCACTAGGATTTTGGAGCCCAATGCTGGAAACATTTTCGGGGCCTCCTTGAAACTCCGCCTAGGCTCCACCCCAGGTCCACCTCCACCCCTCGAACCTTCCAGTCCCACTGCCTTCTCTTGGAAAAACTCCATTTCTGCACCACGCCCTCACTAATCACACATTAACAGATCCCATAACGAGATCAAATACATAGCCAGCAGCTTTTGTAGACTCTTTTGGCCGGGCTCTACTCTACTGCAACTTATTAAACATTTGTTAAAATATGTAATACAATTCAGGTATATTTTTCAATTTTTAAAATGACCAATAATATCACATGCAAGGGACAAATACCACTACACCATGACCAGACCACATGTTACCACCACAGTGACCGAATAATAGCACATACAAGGCACAAACACCATCACAACATGACCAGACCACATATTATCACCACATAGTGACCGATTAGTACAATATTGATCATCAATAAATTATGCACAGGAGCTCTGTATATAGTATACAGCGCACAGGTAATTCAGTGATCAGCAGTGTCATTATACACAGGAGCTCTATATATAGTGTCAGTGTACAGGTAACACTGTGATCACCTGTGACATACACAGGAGCTCTGTATACAGTGTCAGTGTTCACTTAATACAGTGATCACCGGTGACATTATACACGGGAGCTCTGTGTATAGTGTCAGTGCACAGGTAATACAGTGATCACTGGTGACAGTGTACACAGGAGTTCTGTATATAGTGTCAGTGTATGCAAGGCAATAAACTAGCTCATCCTCTACCAGGCTATTCTAGTAAAAAAAATTGGGCTATTTTAGTATGCATCTCCCCTCTTTTTTCCTCTTTCCTGAATGCTGCGCACCTGTTTTCTAATCAACCTGATCTATATATATAATTGTCTAATGGGTACTTCCGTCTTTCTGTCTGCAACGTCCGTCACGGATATTCATTCGCTGATTGGTCTCGCCAGTTGCCTGTCATGGCTGCCGCAACCAATCAGCGACAGGCACAGTCCGATTACTCCCTCCCTCCTCCCCTGCAGTCACTGCCCGGCGCCCCCTCCATACTCCCCGCAGTCACGGCTCACACAGGGTTAATGCCAGCGGTAATGGACAGCGTTATGCCGCGGGTAACTCACTCCATTACCGCCGCTATTAACCCTGTGTGACCAAGTTTTTACTATTGAGGCAGCCTCAATAGTAAAAACATCTAATGTTAAAAATAATAAAAAAAAATAACAAATCATTATATACTCACCTTCCGCCGCCTTTCCGACGCTCCGGTGACCGGTCCATGCAAGCGGCAGGTTCCGGTGCTAAGGTTGGTGTGCAACAAGGACCTGCCATGACGTCACAGTCATGTGACCGCGACGTCATCACAGGCCCTGCTCACCTGCGCGAGAAGGACCTGCCGTGACATCACGGTCATGTGACCGCGATGTCATCACACCCTCGGACCGGAAGCTGCCGCCTGAACCGAACACAGGCGACAGAACTACAAGGGGCCCCTCGGAAGGTGAGTATATGTTTATTTTTTAACCTGTGCCATACGTGGCTGGGCAATATACTACGTGGCTGGGCAATATACTACGTGGCTCTGTGCTATATACTACGGGGCTCTGTGCTGTATACTACGTCACTGGGCAATATACTACGTGGCTCTGTGCTGTATACTACGTCACTGGGCAATATACTATGTCACTGGGCAATATACTACGTAACTGGGCAATATACTACGTGGGCTGGGCAATATACTACGTAACTGGGCAATATACTACGTGACTCTGTGCTGTATACTACGTCGCTGTGCAATATACTACATGGCTCTGTGCTGTATACTACGTAACTGGCCAATATACTACGTCACTGGGCAATATACTACGTCACTGGACAATATACTACGTGAACACGCATATTCTAGAATACCCGATGCGTTAGAATCGGGCCACCATCTAGTGGATATATAAGGTTTCTTCCATGGTTTAGTGTTCATTCACACCAAGTCTAAGAACATGTCCTGTTCGAAATGCGTATGCCCTTTTTCCTCCCATGTCCCCCTCTTTTTTTCCAAATATCCTTTGGCAAATGTTTTTTTGGATATTTCCTTTTGAAATGAATAAGAATAAATCTTGGATTTTATCTGTAACTTATCAGGACCTGGATCAAATTTTTTCTTGCATATAGTGTCAGTGTACAGGTAATACAGTGATCACTGGTGACATTGCACACAGGATCTCTGTATATAGTGTCAGTGTAGAGGTAATGCATTGATCACCAGTGACATTGTACACAGGAGCTCTGCATATAGTGTCAGTGTACAGGTAATACAGTGATCACCAGTGAAATTATGCACAGGAGCTCTGTATATAGTGTCAGTGTAAAGGTAATACAGTGATTACTGGTGACATTGTACACAGGAACTCTGTATATAGTGTTAGCGCAGAGGTAATACAGTGATCACCAGTGACATTGTACACAGGAGCTCTGTATATAGTGTCATTGTACAGGTAATACAGTGATCACCAGTGACATTATACACAGTAGCTCTGTATATAGTGTCATTGCACACGTAATATAGTGATCACTGGTGACATTGTGCACAGGAGATCTGTATATAGTATACAGTGTATACTGTGTATGTACATGTAATACACTGACTCACCAGTGATGTCTCTAGGTGAAGTCCTCCAGCTTTTCATCTTAATCGAGCACAGACCACTACCACTTCTTCCAGCCAGGACTCGTCTCTGCAGGAAATAACACAGTTATCTAGAGCACCGCTTGCAGAGCACATTACTTAATTTTTCCCCAACTTCTATACCAGATGAAGAAAAAAAGGTGACATAGTGTCGATCTGTACAGTAACAGGACCCCCATTGAAAACAGTATCCTCCAAAAATAAAATACATGACTGCAGTAATAATAGCCCCTAATTAGCCTCTACAGTACAGTAATAATATTCCCCATCCTGGCCCCCTTGTGTCTTATTCCTGGCTCCAGCCATATGAACTCCCATCCTGACTCCATATGAGCTCCCATCCTGCCCAATATGAGCTGCCCCATATGAGCTCCCATCCTGCCCCATATGAACTCCCATCCTGCCCTATATGAGCTCCCATCCTGACCCATATGAGCTCCTATCCTGCCCCATATGAACTACCATTCTGCCCCATATGAGCTCCCATTCTGCCCCATATGAGCTCCTATCCTGCCCCATATCGGCTCCCGTCCTGCCCCATATCAGCTCCTATCCTGCCCCCATATGATCTCCCATCCTGCCCCATATGAGCTCCCATCCTGCCCCCATATGAGCTTCCATCCTGCCCTCATATGAACTCCCATCCTGCCCCATATGAGCTCCCATACTGTCCCCATGAGCTCCCATCCAGACCCATATGAGCTCCCATCCTGTCACATATGAGCTCCCATCCTGCCCCATAAGATGTCATGAAATACAACAACCCACCGGGGGGTCGGTCAGTGTACAGAACAACAATTGCACAAGGGGATGGTATAGGGGAGAGGAAGGCCCTACTGATAGGGAAAGAAGGATTGTCACCTCCTGCTCAAACCGGAGCCTGTCCCTACACTCCCCTAATGCCCTAAATGGGTCCTTCCCACCACCATCAGGAACCTCATCCCTCACTGTCACCTAGCACTGCACTGGCTAGTGCACTGGCTGGCATGTGTGCTAGCCTCACCATTGCAGATGGAACAACACAGAGGACAGTGACAAACACGAGACAGATCAGGAAAAAAACACCACACTTAGCTTCCAGTTTCTGCTGCCAAGCTCCACACCACAGATGACACAGAAACAGGGCTCCAAACTCCACAAGTAGCTGACACTAGAGAGCTGCAACTGCATGGCTGGTCTCCATAGAATAACTCTATTAACAAGTCAGTTGATGCATCAGGATGGTGGGAGTGGTCACCACCCACATCAGCTGACCTAGCCACTCTACAGTTGCAGCAGGCTTCTAGCAAAGGAAACTAACATTAATCCCCGCTGGTCCTGAAAGGAAAAAAAGCTACATTTAAATCATACTGGAACCAGAGCTGCCACGCATCCTAATTTGGATCGTGACATATGAGCTCCCATCTTGCTTCATATGAGCTCCCATCCTGCCCCATATGAGCTCCCATCCTGCCCCCATATGAGCTCCCATCCTGCCTCATATCAGCTCCCATCCTGCCCCCATATGAGCTCCCATCCTGCCCCATATGAGCTTCCATCCTGCCCCCATATGAGCTCCCATCCTGCCCCATATGAGCTCCCATCCTGCCCCCTATGAGCGTCCATAGCTGAGAACTCAGGTGCCCATTCTAGTCTGAAGACTCCATGTAGTGCTTTTTTGGGAGCAGTCGAGTCACAAGTGGTGTTCGTTCCCCATACATCCAGGTCAGCCAGCAGTCTTGCCATCTTCTCTATCAGGTCTGCTAGTCTCTATGTACTGGTGTCTCTGAAGATAGGGAAGCAGAGGCGATGTCCCCACACAGTCTTTACGATTGTACCACTGACCTGCCTTCTGGGAACTTTGCCTCCTCATGGATGTGTCATCTTGGAGACTAGGCTAAAGACGGATCCTGGGCTGGCATCTTCAGTCTCTTGTAGGTCTGGTGAAGAGATCGTCAAGGTGGTGGCATCTTCCAAGTCACTTCTACCCACCAATTAGGCAGAACAACTTTAATCCTTGGTATGGTAACTGATCTAAACGAATTGAGAGAGACTTCCCAATGACAAGTCCCTAGTACTACGGCCACTTCGTCCTTTGCTGAGGATAGCTTGATGGAGAGAGGCATCTTAGTATTGAAGATGGTTAAAGATGTCACTTTTCTTCTAGTGTACAGAAGTCTTGGTCCTGAAGCGAAGTCGTGGGAGTCTGTGAAGAGGTTTTGGCCTCCTACTTTTCTACAGAAGGCATACTGCCTGTCTTCTCCTGTGCACGCCGTGCTGTGTCTCAGTGTGCGCTGTTGTGAATTCCATTCTGGAGCTCCTTCCTGTGGTTGCTAGTGGTATTTTTGTGAGTTCTGCCCTTGGGCTCCCTCTGGTGGTTTCGAGTGGAACTGCTGCTCTGTTAGGTAGCTGTAGCAGCTGCCATCACTGATCGCCTTGCCTGGGTTTGTTATTTAAACCTGCTCTGGGCTTTAGTTCATGCCAGCTGTCAATGTCTTAGGTTGGATTTGGTTCTCTCCTTGGATTTCTCATATGGCCTGTCCTTGTCAGCAAAAGATAAGTTCTGCTAGTTCTTGTTTGTCCATTTGCTTTGGACATTATTGCTTGTAAATATGTCTCTTTTTGTCCAGCTTGTCACTATGTCATATTCAGGCTAGCTGGAAGCTCTGGGAAGCAGATTTGCCCCTCCACACCGTGAGTCGGTGTGGAGTTCATTTTTGTAAACTCTGCGTGGATTTTTGTAGTTTTTAATACTGACCGCACAGTATCCTTTTCTCTCTGTCTATCAAGTTTAGTATTGGCCTCCTTTGCTGAAAACTGATTTCATTTCTGTGTATGTCATTTCCCTCTCCACTCACAGTCAATATTCGTGGGGGGCTATCTTTCCTTTTGGGGTTTTCTCTAAAGCAAGATAGCTTTCTATTTCCTTCTTTAGGGGTAGTTAATTCTTAGGCTGTGAAGAGGTGTCTAGGGAGAGTCAGGAACATCCCACGGCTATTACTAGTGTTGTTGTTAGGATTAGGGATTGCGGTCAGTAGAGATACCACCTCCTCAGAGCTCGTCCCATGTTGCGTTTTAGCCACCAGGTCATATCGGTGTGGCCTCTTAACCACCAGGTCATAACAGTGCGCACTCTTACCTGCTCTTAAAAGAGCAGCCCGTGTACATGGTAAATGCCCCTGCTAACAGCTGGGAGGCATTTAGTAATGTGTTCAGTTGCAAGGTGCCGCCTGGCCAATAGCTGGGAGGCATCTTGTATTAAAGGCACCCTCCCCAATAAGGAGCTGCCTGAGCAACCCCTATAGTTATGGTTAGGGGGTTTGGTGTGCGCAACTGTGTGTTGCCAGGTCCCCCGTACCTAGTCTGTTATAAATATTCCCGTATCCTGTGTCCCGTTAGTCCAGTGTAGGTTGTCCTTGTTTCCTGTGACCGCTTCAGCGTTGTCCATATCTTGAAACCCCGTTTCGGAGGTACCGGAACTGTTACCTGAGACCTGTGTGTCTGTACCTGTCCCTAGTTGCCGTCCTGCCAGCACAGGCTGAACTGTCCCTGGTGGTTGTCCCACCTGCACAGTCTCAACTGGCCTACGTGGCCATCCAGCCTGCACAGTCTGAACTGTCCCTGGTGGTTGTCCTGCCTGCACAGTCTGAATCGTCCTACATGGCCATCCTGGCTGCACAGTCAGAACTTCCCAGTAGACGTCCTGACCTGTCTAGGAATCTGGATTAACGGCTTAGACTTTTGGGGTCAGTTGTTCTATCACAAAGAAAATAATGGGACTAATGTAATGTACTAATATTTTGCATGTAGAGATGGTACGAATCAATTCTTTCCAGCTGCTATGTTGGTGATCTGAGTAGCAAGATTGCTCATTTATCAGCACTATCGCTTTATCAAAGCTGGGGTCCGAGGTGCAAATCCTGCCAAGGCTAACATCTCCAAGGAGTTTGTATGTTCTCCCTGTTAAAGGGAACCTG
Source organism: Ranitomeya variabilis (assembly GCF_051348905.1). Lineage (NCBI taxonomy): Eukaryota > Metazoa > Chordata > Amphibia > Anura > Dendrobatidae > Ranitomeya > Ranitomeya variabilis. The sequence goes on from NC_135234.1 coordinate 720,657,161, forward strand.
CCACCTGAATTTGGCGGGACCTTTTTTCAGTCCGATGGGCGGTGTTTTCGGGTGTTTTATTCACCTCTTCCTTTCCCGCTGGCTGCACGCAGACCGCAATATTGGCTTGAAGTTGATTCGCTGTCCTCCGTAGAACATGTCTGCGCAAGGCAATCTTGCCTTGCGCACGCGCAGTATGCTTTGCCCAACTGCAGGCAAAGCCGAAAAAGCATTAGTGCGCATTCGCCGCCGCACTTTGTCCCGGAACACACCGAAATACTTCCGGGACATAGTGCACCGGCGCATGCGCACTAATGCTTTTCGGCTTTGCCCACAGTTGGGCAAAGCATACTGCGCGTGCGCAAGGCAAGATTGCCTTGTGCAGGCGTGTTCTACGGAGGAGAGCGAATCAACTTCAAGCCAATATTGTGGCCAGCGTGCAGCCAGCGGGAAAGGAAGAGGTGAATAAAACACCCGAAAACACCGCCCATCGGACCGAAAAAAGGTCCCGCCAAATTCAGGTGACAGGTTCCCTTTAAGGAACATACTGTAGAATGTCAGCCCCAATGGGGACAGTGATGATAATGCAAAGCGCTGTGGAAGTTAATGGTGATATACAAGTAAATAGAATCTGTGGCCATCATCGTTAGCCAGCCTGGCACATCATCATCATTGTGGCATGAGCAGATCATCTGGCATGAGCACTCAGAGTACTTTGGATACCTACATTTAATCCACTGGATCTATTCTGCAAGTCATTTATGTTCAGTAAGGCCAACACCTAGATTATAATTTGCACTATCTTGCTCTCCAGTAGACGGTGTACTGCTTTAGATTTTTTTTTTCTACCCCACTTTTATGTCTTAAGACTTTTGAGCATGTAGTCCTACATCTATAAGTCACAGCAAGATGTGACAGGGACAAATGAAAGAAATGACCACTGTATGGAAATGTTTGCATGAAACTTTCCATCCATTGTGTCAATCACAAAAAGTTTTAAAAAAAGTCGGGGTTTGTGTGAAATTATGTCCAATTTGCCTTTTTTTCACTGTATTTTTGTGTTGTTCCAATACACACAAAGGAAATAAACATGTGTATAACATAACATGTGTAATTGCAATAATTGCAATAATTATGCGCCAACATTTTCGGCCCGACTGTATAAAAGGAGGGATACAATTGGTGAACAGACATTTTAAATTAATTGAAATTGGTAAGTAAGTGAGCTTATGTTATATAAAGAAACAAAATACTTCTGGTCTGAATTGTTTTTTTTTATTATTAAAGATCTTGCTGTGAAAAATCCTCTTTTGACTTTGTGTCCTCTTGGCAGAATTTTACACATGTTCTTTTTAAGATCACCATCCCAGCCCAGCACATCTTAAATCATGATGGTGTTCTGTAGTATATAGTGGGCGCCAAATTCTGGTAGACATTATACGACTGATGTTGTCCGAGAAATTGTTTAGATGTAAATGTATTTTTATACATGAACATTACACAGTGCAGGTGTAGATTAGAGCTGATGAGAAAGATTTGCAGGACCCTGGTCCAGTGACCACATCAGTAGCCCGGAGCTTCAGGTGTGACGTCATGCCTGCAGTGCTCCACAATGATGATGCCATGGTGGGCCTAGTAATCAGATGAGGCCTCAGGGAGAATCACAGTTCTCTGGTCCTGCAGTCACAGGCTACCAACATGTCCACTGCAACAGAGTCCAGCAAATCTTTTGGATCATCTCTAGCGTGAATAGATATATAGTTATTAACTCACTTATATAGCACCATCATATTCTCCAACGCTTCACAAACACCATCGCTGTCCCCATTGGGGCTCACAATCTAAATTCCCTATCAGTACGGTCTTTGAAGTGTGGGAGGAAACTGAAGAACCCAGACAAACACAGAGAGAACATACAAACTCCTTACAGATGTTGAACTTAGGACCCAAGCGCTGCAAAACAACAGAGCTAACCACTGAGCCATCGTGTTCCCTGATAGAAAAAAATACAACTGAAACAGCACCAAAAATAATTGCGTAGGGTGCAGGGCATCCTCAAACACAGCTCAACTTTTCCAGTGATGAAAAAATGAAAACGAGTTAGCATGCCAATAGAGTGTTCAAAACACATGCACCTTTATAAAACAGTCTATTGGAGTGCTACCTCTTTTTCATTATTTTATTTAGTTAGATAGAGTTACTGTAGATAGATAGGTAGATCTATAGATAGATATTATAGATAGGTAGATAAATAGCTGCTGTAGATAGATATATGGATAGACAATGGAGATAGATATGTAAGGAGATGGAAGTTCTGCCCACATTCCTCCTCGAGGACACGTGTTTTCTTGCAGTGTAATTTGATGTGTAATGTGTTTAGTAATGTATGTCATTACTGATACATTGTATTCTGCCCAATGGCAGCGAGTCAACAGGGACTGTTAGGGTTAATAGTTGGGACTAGTCTGGAGTGGGAGGGGCTAAAGTGAAGGGACAGAGGGAGTTTCCTGTCAGGAAGTCAGATAGGGCCCAGTCTCAGTGCACAATATAACCAGAAAAAAAAATGGGCCTCAGAGCAATTAAAAATTAATAAATAATTATTTTATTATAAGTATTGTACAAATAAAGAAGTTAAAAAAAGAATACACAAAATGCAAAAAAGCGGGATAGTGACACCTTAGTGCCACGTCCAATATGGTTGGATTGTATATGCAGGAGAGACCGTATTAAATTTATCCCAGTATTACTATGTAGAAAAACCACAAAAAGTTGTCTCACATCATGACTTAATGTCACTGTAACATAGGCTGCGATATAAAAACGGCAAAAATAAGGCTGAATACAAAGGTTCAAACATCTGTGAATGCAATAAAGGGTACTTGTAATAAATTCAAATATAAAGCTGGTCTGTATAATCAGAAAAGTCCAAAGAGCCACAACCAGATTACCGGAAACTTATAGTAGCCAAATTGCTAAAGAACGCCGCCTTGACAGGCAGGACACATACATGTAAGTAGATTGTGGAAAAGGGATAGCATAATCAAATTGTAACTGCACAACCAGCCTTGGAATCGGACGTGGAAGAGAGACCCCAACGCGCGTTTCACTAACGTGCCTCTTTGGGGGGCGTGGCGTCAAAGTGTGCATTGCAGGTTTATATAGGGAAGTCCTTGAGATGCGGTCTGATATGGCGTTGAAGCAGCACGGCGGGAGCTGGAAGTCGTGGCCCCGGCGTCCGACGTCACAGGTCTACACCCACCACTGAAGAGTCAGCAGGAGAGCAGAGATCCTGTGGCGCCCAGGGGACGCGTAACCACGGCAGCGGACAGACGCCAGCCACAAGAAGCGCACACCACAGGTAAACGGAAGTTTACAAGTGTCTATGCTGATATAGACTGGAGTAGACGTGTATAACTTTTCCACACATAGCAGGGTAAAAGACAAATAGGAAAGAGGTCAGTGCACATACCTAATCCGACGTGAAGGTGATCGAAAAAGTAGAGGTGCAAAGTGGAAAGGTGACAAAACTATAAAAGAAGAAAAGAAAAGAAAAAGAGAAAAAATACGTGTATATATGAATATAAATGTAACTATATAATGAAACACCTATATTTATACATTAAATTAATAAAGCTACACGAACATAATAGCTGCGTGCAGCAGAGACAAAGGTGCATGTAATAAATCATTAAGGTATATAAGTAAGTATACAATAGCAAAAATATTGCTGTGAATAGTCAACATGCTATATTAAGTACAAAATTGCATAAAATATCCAATTCATATGGTACATAAATAGTTACTATGTACAAGTGAATGTTAATAAATGAGTGATAAAAGGAATGAATAATAAATATATACATATATCTATAAAAAAGAGAATAATTCTTTATAATAGCAGAACACAAGGCTTCAAACGATTTCCTTTTTTCTTTCTTCCCCGAGTATAGAGTGGGATAATAGAGAAGGCCAATTAGGGCCCACTAGTTTCAATGTCAAAAAGCAGACCTGCATAGATAAAGAATAAAAAATGAGAATTAAAATATAGAAAGTATATGTAAGACAACACAAACTTTACAAAAATGGAGCGAAGCTGAGAACCTTATTGAGTCCCTTCCATTTTAAATATCCAACGTGTCTCAAATTGGGCTTAACCTTTTCTTGATGTCACCCCCACATTTGTCAGATAGGATACAATCAATACACCGGATCCTTAGTAGTTTACTATTACAACCATGCATCGACTTAAAATGTCGCGCTATAGGCTTGAGGAATTCATCAGTGTTACATTCTGCAGCATTCTGGATATCACGAACATGCTCCTTCACCCTTACACGCAGTTGGCGAGAAGTGAGGCCAACATAAACCAATCCACATGGGCATGTGGCATAGTAAATCACGTTCTCAGTACAACAAGTGATGTGATGTGTAATTTTAAACTCCTTGGAGCCATCACTAGAGCTGAAGGAGAAAGAGCGTTCCAAGTTTTTACATGCAGCACAATTTTTGCAAGGATAAAACCCCCATTTGGGGCCTTTAGAGTCAAACATATAAGCAGAGTCCTGCCCTTTGTAATAGCTGTTACTTAAAAGGTCCTTCAGGTTCTTGTTCCTCCGATATGTAATTGAAGGTAGTGCTGAAGTACACTCAGTCAGGGTCCGGTCTTGTTTGATTATTGGCCAATACTTCCCCAAAGCTGTTCTAACTGCAGATGAATTGCTAGAAAAGGTAGAAATAAATCTCACCTGATGTTCAGGGTGACTTTTCATCTTGGTTTTTAGAAGATCTTCCCTCTTTACAAATGACGCCCTTTTCCTACAACTCTCAATGATATGTCCAGAATACCCTCGTTCCTCAAAGCGTTCTTGTACTGTAGATTAGCAACTTGTCTTTGATAAGTGGTCTCTTCAGAGCAGATACACTTTGCCCTAAGGAACTGACCATAAGGTAGATTCCTTTTTAGATGCGCAGGATGGGCTGAGGAGGCATGTAGTACACCATTGACCGAGGTCATCTTTCAGAAAAGATCGCTCTGTAAGAATCCATCCTTCCCCTTGAAAATCCGTATATCCAGGAAGTCGATGCTTTCACGGCTATAATGACAGGTGAGTTTAATATTATTGTCATTGCTGTTCAATTGCTCCACAAATTGGAGGAGATCACTCTCAGTGCCCTGCCATATAGCAAAAATGTCAGTGATGTATCTTGTCCATAATAGGATCTGAGAGCCAAGGGAGGTTGAATCAGTTACAAAGGTTTTCCTCTCCCACAGTGGGAGGGGTTAAAGTGAAGGGACAGAGGGAGTTTCCTGTCAGGAAGTCAGATAGGACCCAGTCCCAGTGCACAGTAGAAGCAGATCTATGGTCTGACCAGCGAGCAGAGCTGCATGAAGTGGGTGTCCCTGGAGTGAGAGGAGACTGAGGCAACAGATAGCGTGATACAGAATAGTCAGGGGCGTAACTACCGCGGTCGCAGCGGTCGCAGCTGCGACGGGGCCCAGACTACTTAGGGGCCCCATGGACAGGAGTGAAGGAGAATGAAATGACCCATGATTGATGATGATCCACCATTTGTGAGTGAGCAGGGAGTCGTCACCGCTCTCTAATTATACTTACCTACTCCCGGCACGGTCCCTGGACGTCCCTGCTTCTTCCAGCGCTGCAGATTCTTCCTGCACTGAGCGGTCACATGGTCCCGCTCATTACAGAAATGAATATGCGGCTCCACCTCCCATAGGGGTGGAGCCGCATATTCATTTCTGTATTGAACGGTAACTGTGACCGCTCAATACAGGAAGAATCTGCAGCGCTGGAAGAAGCAGGGACGTCCAGGGACCCTGCCGGGAGTAGGTGAGTATACAGCGCTGCGCTGCGCACTGCGATATTTACCGCTCCTCGTTCCGGTCCGGCTCTGTCATCAGCGTCCTCTGGCAGTGACGCTCAGGTCAGAGGGCGCGGTGACGTAGTCAGTGCGCGCCCTCTGCTGAACGTCAGTGCCGAAGACGGAGCCGCACGAGGAGCAGCCAGGTAAATATTGAAAGTGCCGGGGGTCCTGAGCGAAGAGAGAGAGGTGAGGTGAGTATGTGATTTATTTTTTTTATGGCAGCAAAAGCATAAGGGGCAGTGACTGTGCGGAGCATCTTATGGGGCCATAACAATTGTGCAGCACTATAAGGGGCAGTGACTGTGCGGAGCATCTTATGGGGCCATAACACTTGTGCAGCGCCAGCACTATAAGGGGCAGTGACTGTGCGGAGCATCTTATGGGGCCATAACTCTTGTGCAGCACTATAAGGGGCAAGTGACTGTGCGGAGCATCTTACGGGGCCATAACACTTGTGCAGCACTATAAGGGGCAGTGACTGTGCGGAGCATCTTATGGGGCCATAACACTTGTGCAGCACTATAAGGGGCATTGACTGTGCGGAGCATCTTATGGGGCCATAACACTTGTGCAGCACTATAAGGGGCAGTGGCTGTGCGGAGCATCTTACGGGGCCATAACACTTGTGCAGCACTATAAGGGGCAGTGACTGTGCGGAGCATCTTATGGGGCCATAACACTTGTGCAGCACTATAAGGGGCAGTGACTGTGCGGAGCATCTTATGGGGCCATAACTCTTGTGCAGCACTATAAGGGGCAGTAGCTGTGCGGAGCATCTTATGGGGCCATAACTCTTGTGCAGCACTATAAGGGGCAGTGACTGTACGGAGCATCTTATGGGGCCATAACACTTGTGCAGCACTATAAGGGGCAGTGGCTGTGCGGAGCATCTTATGGGGCCATAATGAACGGTGCAGAGCATTATATATGGCACAGCTTTATATGGCGTATCTATGGGGCCATAATGACTGGTGCAGAGCATAATACATGGCACAGCTTTTTATGGAGCATCTATGGGGCCATAATGAATGGTGCAGAGCATTGTATATGGGGCACAGCTTTCTATGGAGCATCTATGGGGCCATAATGAACGGTGCAGAGCATTATATATGGGGCAGCTTTATGTGGAGCATCTATGGGGCAATAATGAACGGTGCAGAGCATTATATATGGCACAGCTTTCTATGGAGCATCTATGGGGCCATAATGAACGGTGCAGAACATTATATATGGGGCAGCTTTATATGGAGCATCTATGGGGCAATAATCAACGGTATGGAGCACTATGAGGGGGGCTGCGTTGTATTCTATGGGGGTTACCTTGAGTTGTATGGCAGGGCTGTGGGGGGGGGGCCCCATTTGGAAGTTCGCACCGGGGCCCATAACTTTGTAGTTACGCCACTGAGAATAGTGTTGAGGAATAGAGATAGAAGGAGTGAGTGATTCTCCGGAGACAGAATCTGGAAGATGAGTACTTCACCCTCGACTATTGCCCCGCATCACGTTACAAACAGCCAGCCGAACAGACCGATAGATGTTAGATACATAGATAGATAGATAATAGATAATAGATAGATGATAGAAACGAGATAGATGATAGATAGATAGATAGATAGATAGATAGATAGATAGATAGATAGATAGATAGATAAATAACATGTAAAAAGGAAAGCAGCACTCCAAAATTTCCAATTTGGAAATTTTGGAGTGCTGCCTTCCTTTTTACATGTTATGGACTTGGGCAAGTATTGGATGAATTGCTGAGAAGGCTTGTTGCACCCATTTTGTATTTTGTAGTGCTGTTCCACTTTTGACTTTTCTAGATAGATAGATAATAGATATATAGATACAATGGGGAAAAAAGTATTTAGTCAGCCACCAATTGTGCAAGTTCTCCCACTTAAAAAGATGAGAGAGGCCTGTAATTGACATCATAGGTAGACCACAACTATGAGAGTCTAAATGAGAAAACTAATCCAGAAACATCACCTTGTCTGATTTGGCAAGATTTATTTTGCAAATTATGGTGAAAAAAAAGTATTTGGTCACCTAAAAACATGCAAGATTTCTGGCTCTTAAAGACCTGTAACTTCATCTTTAGGAGGCTCCTCTGTCCTCCACTCATTACCTGTAGTAATGGCGCCTGTTTAAACTTGTTATCAGTATAAAAGACACCTGTCCACAACTTCAAACAGTCATACCCCAAACTCCACTATGGTGAAGACCAAAGAGCTGTCGTGGGACACCAGAAACAAAATTGTAGCCCTGCACCAGGCTGGGAAGACTGACACTGCAATGGGCAAGCAGCTTGGTGTGATGAAATCAACTGTGGGAGCAATAATAAGAAAATGGAAGACATACAAGACCCATGATAATCTCCCTCAATCTGGGACTCTACGGAAGATCTCACCCCGTGGGGTCCAAATGATCACAAGAACGGTGAGCAAACATCCCAGAACCACACAGGGGGACCTAGTGTATGACCTGCATAGAGCTGGGACCACCGTTACAAAGGCTACCATCAGTAACACACTGTGCCGCCAGGGACTCAGAACCAGCAGTGCCAGAGGTGTCCCCCTGCTTAACCCCTTCATGACCTTGGGATTTTCCGTTTTTCCGTGTTCGTTTTTCGCTCCCCTCCTTCACAGAGCCATAACTTTTTTATTTTTCTGTCAATTTGGCCATGTGAGGGCTTATTTTTTGCAGGACGAGATGTACTTTTGAAAGACATCATTGGTTTTACCATGTCGTGTACTAGAAAACGGGAAAAAAATTCCAAGTGTGGCAAAATTGCAAAAAAAGTGCAGTCCCACACTTGTTTTTTGTTTGGCTTTTTTGCTAGGTTCACTAAATGCTAAAACTGACCTGCCATTATGATTCTCCAGGTCAGTATGCGTTCATAGACACCTAACATGACTAGGTTATTTTTTATCTAAGTGGTGAAAAAAAATTCCAAACTTTGCTAAAAAAAAAAAAAAATTGTGCCATTTTCCGATACTCATAGCGTCTCCATTTTTCATGATCTGGGGTCGGTTGAGGGCTTATTTTTTGCGTGCCGAACTGGCATTTTTAATGATACCATTTCGGTGCAGATATGTTCTTTTGATCCCCCGTTATTGCATTTTAATGCAATGTCGCGGCGACCAAAAAAACGTAATTCTGGCGTTTCGAATTTTTTCACGCTACGCCGTTTAGCGATCACGTTAATGCTTTTTTTTAATTGATAGATCGGGCAATTCCGAATGCGGCGGTACCAAATATGTGTAGGTTTGATTTTTTTATATTGATTTATTTTGATTGGGGCGAAAGGGGGGTGATTTAAACTTTTATATATTTTTTTTTTTTTTCACATTTTTTTAAACTTTTTTTAAAACTTTTGCCATGCTTCTATTGCCTCCATGGGAGGCTAGAAGCTGGCACAATGCGATCGGCTCTGCTACATAGCAGCGATCTGATGTTCGCTGCTATGTAGCAGAAATGCAGGTGTGCTGTGAGCGCCGACCACAGGGTGGCGCTCACAGCAGGCTGGCATCAGTAACCATAGACGGGGGTCGGCGATGCACTCATTTCCGGCCGCCCGGCCGAGAGCCGGTTAAATGTCGCTGTCTGCATTTGACAGTGGCATTTAACTAGTTAATAGGCGCGGGCAGATCGCGATTCTGCCCGCGCCTATTGCGGGCACATGTCAGCTGTTCAAAACAGCTGATATGTCCTGACTTTGATGCGGGCTCACCGCCGGAGCCCTGCATCAAAATGGGGCTTCTGACCTCGGACGTACTATCCCATCCGAGGTCAGAAAGGGGTTAAGCCAGTACATGTCCGGACCCGTCTGAAGTATGCTAGAGAGCAATTGTATTACCCAGAAGAGTATTGGGAGAATGTCTGTTATGGTTCTCAATGGCAAGAGAACATAGCCCAGCAAACATAGAACTAGCTCTTGGAAGGATGGGAACTAAACTGACCATGAACTAAACCTGCCGCACAACTAACAGTAGCCGGGTAGCGTTGCCTGCGTTTTATCCCTAGACGCCCAGCGCCGGCCGGAGGACTAACTAATCCTGGCAGAGGAAAATATAGTCCTGGCTCACCTCTAGAGAAATTTCCCCGAAAGGCAGACAGAGGCCCCCACATATATTGGCGGTGATTTTAGATGAAATGACAAACGTAGTATGAAAATAGGTTTAGCAAAATTGAGGTCCGCTTACTAGATAGCAGGAAGACAGAAAGGGCACTTTCATGGTCAGCTGAAAACCCTAACAAAACGCCATCCTGAAATTACTTTAAGACTCTAGTATTAACTCATAACATCAGAGTGGCAATTTCAGATCACAAGAGCTTTCCAGACACAGAAACGAAACTACAGCTGTGAACTGGAACAAAATGCAAAAACAAACGAGGACTAAAGTCCAACTTATCTGGGAGTTGTCTAGCAGCAGGAACATGCACAGAAAGGCTTCTGAATACAATGTTGACCGGCATGGAAGTGACAGAGGAGCAAGGTTAAATAGCGACTCCCACATCCTGATGGGAACAGGTGAACAGAGGGGATGATGCACACAAGTTCAATTCCACCAGTGGCCACCGGGGGAGCCCAAAATCCAATTTCACAACAGTACCCCCCCCTCAAGGAGGGGGCACCGAACCCTCACCAGAACCACCAGGGCGATCAGGATGAGCCCTATGAAAGGCACGGACCAGATCGGAGGCATGAACATCAGAGGCAGTCACCCAAGAATTATCCTCCTGACCGTATCCCTTCCATTTGACCAGATACTGGAGTTTCCGTCTGGAAACACGGGAGTCCAAGATTTTTTCCACAACGTACTCCAACTCGCCCTCAACCAACACCGGAGCAGGAGGCTCAACGGAAGGCACAACCGGTACCTCATACCTGCGCAATAATGACCGATGAAAAACATTATGAATAGAAAAAGATGCAGGGAGGTCCAAACGGAAGGACACAGGGTTAAGAATCTCCAATATCTTGTACGGGCCGATGAACCGAGGCTTAAACTTAGGAGAAGAAACCCTCATAGGGACAAAACGAGAAGACAACCACACCAAGTCCCCAACACAAAGCCGAAGACCAACCCGACGCCGGCAGTTGGCAAAAAGCTGAGTCTTCTCCTGGGACAACTTCAAATTGTCCACCACCTGCCCCCAAATCTGATGCAACCTCTCCACCACAGCATCCACTCCAGGACAATCCGAAGATTCCACCTGACCAGAAGAAAATCGAGGATGAAACCCCGAATTACAGAAAAAAGGAGACACCAAGGTGGCAGAGCTGGCCCGATTATTGAGGGCAAACTCCGCTAAAGGCAAAAAAGCAACCCAATCATCCTGATCTGCAGACACAAAACACCTCAAATATGTCTCCAAGGTCTGATTCGTCCGCTCGGTCTGGCCATTAGTCTGAGGATGGAAAGCAGACGAGAAAGACAAATCTATGCCCATCCTAGCACAGAATGCTCGCCAAAATCTAGACACGAATTGGGTTCCTCTGTCAGAAACGATATTCTCCGGAATACCATGCAAACGGACCACATTTTGAAAAAACAGAGGAACCAACTCGGAAGAAGAAGGCAACTTAGGCAGGGGAACCAAATGGACCATCTTAGAGAAACGGTCACACACCACCCAGATGACAGACATCTTCTGAGAAACAGGAAGATCCGAAATAAAATCCATCGAGATGTGCGTCCAGGGCCTCTTCGGGATAGGCAAGGGCAACAACAATCCAGTAGCCCGAGAACAACAAGGCTTGGCCCGAGCACAAACGTCACAAGACTGCACGAAGCCTCGCACATCTCGAGACAGGGAAGGCCACCAGAAGGACCTTGCCACCAAATCCCTGGTACCAAAGATTCCAGGATAACCTGCCAACGCAGAAGAATGAACCTCAGAAATGACTTTACTGGTCCAATCATCAGGAACAAACAGTCTACCAGGTGGGCAACGATCAGGTCTATCCGCCTGAAACTCCTGCAAGGCCCGTCGCAGGTCTGGAGAAACGGCAGACAATATCACTCCATCCTTAAGGATACCTGTAGGTTCAGAATTACCAGGGGAGTCAGGCTCAAAACTCCTAGAAAGGGCATCCGCCTTAACATTCTTAGAACCCGGCAGGTAGGACACCACAAAATTAAACCGAGAGAAAAACAACGACCAGCGCGCCTGTCTAGGATTCAGGCGTCTGGCGGACTCAAGATAAATTAGATTTTTGTGGTCAGTCAATACCACCACCTGATGTCTAGCCCCCTCAAGCCAATGACGCCACTCCTCAAAAGCCCACTTCATGGCCAAAAGCTCCCGATTCCCAACATCATAATTCCGCTCGGCGGGCGAAAATTTACGCGAGAAAAAAGCACAAGGTCTCATCACGGAGCAATCGGAACTTCTCTGCGACAAAACCGCCCCAGCTCCGATTTCAGAAGCGTCGACTTCAACCTGAAAAGGAAGAGCAACATCAGGCTGACGCAACACAGGGGCGGAAGAAAAGTGGCGCTTAAGCTCCCGAAAGGCCTCCACAGCAACAGGGGACCAATCAGCAACATCAGCACCCTTCTTAGTCAAATCAGTCAATGGTTTAACAACATCAGAAAAACCAGCAATAAATCGACGATAAAAGTTAGCAAAGCCCAAAAATTTCTGAAGACTCTTAAGAGAAGAGGGCTGCGTCCAATCACAAATAGCCTGAACCTTGACAGGATCCATCTCGATGGAAGAGGGGGAAAAAATATATCCCAAAAAGGAAATCTTTTGAACCCCAAAAACGCACTTAGAACCCTTCACACACAAGGAATTAGACCGCAAAACCTGAAAAACCCTCCTGACCTGCTGGACATGAGAGTCCCAGTCATCCGAAAAAATCAAAATATCATCCAGATACACAATCATAAATTTATCCAAATAATCACGGAAAATGTCATGCATAAAGGACTGAAAGACTGAAGGGGCATTTGAAAGACCAAAAGGCATCACCAAATACTCAAAGTGGCCCTCGGGCGTATTAAATGCGGTTTTCCACTCATCCCCCTGCTTAATTCGCACCAAATTATACGCCCCACGGAGATCTATCTTAGAGAACCACTTGGCCCCCTTTATGCGAGCAAACAAATCAGTCATCAGTGGCAACGGATATTGATATTTAACCGTGATTTTATTCAAAAGCCGATAATCAATACACGGCCTCAAAGAGCCATCTTTCTTAGCCACAAAGAAAAAACCGGCTCCTAAGGGAGATGACGAAGGACGAATATGTCCCTTTTCCAAGGACTCCTTTATATATTCTCGCATAGCAGCATGTTCAGGCACAGACAGATTAAATAAACGACCCTTAGGGTATTTACTACCCGGAATCAAATCTATGGCACAATCGCACTCCCGGTGCGGAGGTAATGAACCAAGCTTAGGTTCTTCAAAAACGTCACGATATTCCGTCAAGAATTCAGGAATCTCAGAGGGAATAGATGATGAAATGGAAACCACAGGTACATCCCCATGCGTCCCCTTACATCCCCAGCTTAACACAGACATAGCTTTCCAGTCAAGGACTGGGTTATGAGATTGCAGCCATGGCAATCCAAGCACCAACACATCATGTAGGTTATACAGCACAAGAAAGCGAATAATCTCCTGGTGATCCGGATTAATCCGCATAGTTACTTGTGTCCAGTATTGTGGTTTATTGCTAGCCAATGGGGTGGAGTCAATCCCCTTCAGGGGTATAGGAGTTTCAAGAGGCTCCAAATCATACCCACAGCGTTTGGCAAAGGACCAATCCATAAGACTCAAAGCGGCGCCAGAGTCGACATAGGCATCCGCGGTAGTAGATGATAAAGAACAAATCAGGGTCACAGATAGAATAAACTTAGACTGTAAAGTGCCAATTGAAACAGACTTATCAAGCTTCTTAGTACGCTTAGAGCATGCTGATATAACATGAGTTGAATCACCGCAATAGAAGCACAACCCATTTTTTCGTCTAAAATTCTGCCGTTCACTTCTGGACAGAATTCTATCACATTGCATATTCTCTGGCGTCTTCTCAGTAGACACCGCCAAATGGTGCACAGGTTTGCGCTCCCGCAGACGCCTATCGATCTGGATAGCCATTGTCATGGACTCATTCAGACCCGCAGGCACAGGGAACCCCACCATAACATCCTTAATGGCATCAGAGAGACCCTCTCTGAAATTCGCCGCCAGGGCGCACTCATTCCACTGAGTAAGCACAGCCCATTTACGGAATTTCTGGCAGTATATTTCAGCTTCGTCTTGCCCCTGAGATAGGGACATCAAGGCCTTTTCCGCCTGAAGTTCTAACTGAGGTTCCTCATAAAGCAACCCCAAGGCCAGAAAAAACGCATCCACATTGAGCAACGCAGGATCCCCTGGAGCCAATGCAAAAGCCCAATCCTGAGGGTCGCCCCGAAGCAAGGAAATCACAATCCTGACCTGCTGAGCAGGATCTCCAGCAGAGCGAGATTTCAGGGACAAAAACAACTTGCAATTATTTTTGAAATTTTGAAAGCAAGATCTATTCCCTGAGAAAAATTCAGGCAAAGGAATTCTAGGTTCAGATATAGGAACCTGAACAACAAAATCTTGTAAATTTTGAACTTTCGTGGTGAGATTATTCAAACCTGCAGCTAAACTCTGAATATCCATTTTAAACAGGTGAACACAGAGCCATTCCAGGATTAGAAGGAGAGAGAGAGAGAGAAAGGCTGCAATATAGGCAGACTTGCAAGAAATTCAATTACAAGCACACTCAGAACTGAAGGGAAAAAAAAAAAAAAAAAAATCTTCAGCAGACTTCTCTTTTCTCTCCTTTCTCTGTCAATTAATTTAACCCTTTAGGGCCGGTCAAACTGTTATGGTTCTCAATGGCAAGAGAACATAGCCCAGCAAACATAGAACTAGCTCTTGGAAGGATGGGAACTAAACTGACCATGAACTAAACCTGCCGCACAACTAACAGTAGCCGGGTAGCGTTGCCTGCGTTTTATCCCTAGACGCCCAGCGCCGGCCGGAGGACTAACTAATCCTGGCAGAGGAAAATATAGTCCTGGCTCACCTCTAGAGAAATTTCCCCGAAAGGCAGACAGAGGCCCCCACATATATTGGCGGTGATTTTAGATGAAATGACAAACGTAGTATGAAAATAGGTTTAGCAAAATTGAGGTCCGCTTACTAGATAGCAGGAAGACAGAAAGGGCACTTTCATGGTCAGCTGAAAACCCTAACAAAACGCCATCCTGAAATTACTTTAAGACTCTAGTATTAACTCATAACATCAGAGTGGCAATTTCAGATCACAAGAGCTTTCCAGACACAGAAACGAAACTACAGCTGTGACCTGGAACAAAATGCAAAAACAAACGAGGACTAAAGTCCAACTTATCTGGGAGTTGTCTAGCAGCAGGAACATGCACAGAAAGGCTTCTGAATACAATGTTGACCGGCATGGAAGTGACAGAGGAGCAAGGTTAAATAGCGACTCCCACATCCTGATGGGAACAGGTGAACAGAGGGGATGATGCACACAAGTTCAATTCCACCAGTGGCCACCGGGGGAGCCCAAAATCCAATTTCACAACAAATGTCATATGGTCTGATGAAACCAATGTAGAACTGTTTGGTAGAAACAAGACTCATCCTGTTTGGTGGAGACAGAATGCTGAGCTCCATCCAAAGAACACCATACCTACTGTGAAGCATGGGGGTGGCAACATTTGCTTTGGGCCTTTTTCTCTGCAAAGGGACCAGGACGACTGATCCGTGTACATGAAAGAAGGAATGGGGCCATGTATTATGAGATTTTGAGTGCAAACCTCCTTCCATCAGCAAGGGCATTGAAGGTAAAAAGTGGATGGGTCCTTCAGTATGATAATGATCCCAAGCACACTGTCAGGGCAACGAAGGAGTGGCTTCGTAAGAAGCATATGCAGGTCATGGAGTGGCCTAGCCAGTCTCCAGATCTCAACCCCATAGAAAACCTTTGGAGGGAGTTGAAAGTCCGTGTTCCCCAGCGACAGGTCCAAAACATCACTGCTCTAGTGGAGATCTGCATGGAGGACTGGGCTAACATACCACCAACAGTGTGTGCCAACCTTGTGAATACTTACAGAAAACATTTGTCATTGCCAGCAAAGGATATATAACAAAATATTGAGATGAACTTTTGTTAATGACCAAATACTTATTTTCCATAATTTCAAATTCCATAATTTGCAAAATAAATCTTGCCAAATCAGACAAGATGATTTTCTGGATTTGTTTTCTCATTTTGACTCTTATAGTTGTGGTCTACCTATGATGTCAATTTCAGGCCACTCATCTTTTTAAGTGGGAGAACTTACACAATTTGTGGCTGACTAAATACTTTTTTCCCCACTGTAGATAAATAGATAGATAGATAGATAGATAGATAGATAGATAGATCGATAGATAGATAGATACTGAATATAGATTTACGTAATCGTTTTGTTAGGCTTCTCTTTCCTTTGCATTTGTTCTTCTACTTTGGCAAAGTCAACTGTTCAGGTCATAAACCATACTAACAAGGGAAGGAATATGTGATCAATGTACATTTTCAATACAGTCTGCTGAAATCAATAGAGCACAATGGAAAAGGCCTTAATTAAAGTCTGCTTGTATTATGGGACATTATTTATACTCAGCCTCATTCTTCAGAGAATATTAATATCTCTCAAGAGGTGCTGGATGAGCTCTCACAGATAACATGAGTAATTGCATAAACAGAAACACATATTAAAGAAATGATAAATGTTTACTCCGGGTACAATTCGTACTGGTACGACAAAGTCACATTACCGCACTCAACTTTCTGGCTTCACTTATTTATACTTCAATTTAGGGAAATTTGAAAAGATACAGATATTTTGTAATATTAATAATTTGGCAGGATTGCATTGCTTTTGTTGGCATAAAATCAAAATTAGATCTAAATGGATTTATTTAATTTCCATAGTCTTTATAGCACCGGCATATTCAACAGCGCTGTACAGCGAGAAAACCCATACAATTGCAACATATAAACTCCTTGCAGATCAGGGGCGCACAAGCTGTAGCCCGGGGGCCACATGCAACCCGTGATGACATTCTTTGTGGCCCCCAGTCATCTCTGATTCTTCTGTGGTCAGTAACTCTAATAAACTAAGACCTTTTTCACACATCAGTTTTTTGCCATCAGTTGCAATCCGTCTTTTTTAGAAAAAAATGGATCCAGGAAATGTTGCTGCTGGATCCGTTTTTTTCTCCTAGACTTGTATTAGTGACTAATTGTGATGGATGGCCTTCTGTTTCATCTGTCGTTTGACGGATCCGTCTTAAAGTCTTTGTCTGTTGGCCGGAGACAATGGACAAAGTAACTTTTTTTGTGTACGTCGAAAAGTCGGACAGTGACGGATCCTGCGCCGTCCGTCGTTGGCTATAATGGAAGCCCAGGGGAGCAGGATCCATCGCTGTCCGTCAAAAGACGGAATCCAGTGACTGATTCCGTTTTTTGACGTTTTTAGTATTTTGACCATATCATCATTTTTATGCAGATTTTCCATGTCCAATCAGTATAAACCTAAATGCTTATTGGATGATGCAGATCAGGTATGTGCATTTGTGTAATGAGGAGGATGAGGCCTAAGGATACAACACCCTTTATAAAGGTGCACAGAATTATTAGGCAGCTTGCTTTCCTCAGGCAAAAAGGGGCGAAAAAGAGACTTAATGTTCTGAAACTCAAAAATTGTTATGAGTCTTACAGAGGGAATTTGCTAAGATATTGAAGATATTGGAGCATGATAAAAAAAAGTCAAACATTAACTGCCAAAGATTTGAGAAGAACCAAATATGCCGCCAGGAAGACATTATCCTCCAGTGCTGTCATATTTCAGAAGTACATCTTCCCTGATGGCCCAGAAGAACAAGGTGTTCAGTGCTCAGAGACATGGCGAGGGAAGAAAGGCTGAAACCCGACCACCACTGAATAACACACAGAAGAACAAGGTGTTCAGTGCTCAGAGACATGGCCCAGGTAAGTCTACGTTCACATTTGCGGTCTGCGCCGCAGCGTCGGGCGCAGCAGCGTCGCCGCATGCGTCATGCGCCCCTATATTTAACATGGGGGCGCATGGACATGCGTCGCACTTGCGTTTTGCGCCGCATGCGTCCCTGCGGCGCCCGCGTCCGGGCACAGAGGACGCAGCAAGTTGCATTTTTGCTGCGTCCAAAATCAATCAAAAAAAGGACGCATGCGGCGCAAAACGCAGCGTTGTGCATGCGTTTTGCTGCGTTTTTGTTTGCGTTGTGCGTTGCGGCACCGACGCTGCGGCGCACAACGCAATTGTGAACGTGGCCTAAGGGAGGCTGAAACCTGACCACTACTGAACAAGACAGAGAAGTACAAGGTGTGTGGTTCTCTGAGACATGGCCAAGGTAAGGAGGCTGAGCCCGACCACCACTGAGCAAGACACAGAAGTACAAGGTGTTCAGTGCTCAGAAACATGGCCGCAGTATGGAAGGCTGAAACCCGACCACCTCTGAACAAGACATAGAAGAACATGGTGTTCAGTGCTCAGAGACACGGCCGAGGTAAGGGAGGCTGGAACCGACCACCACTGAGCAAGACACAGAAGTACAAGTTCTTCAGTGCCCAGAGACATGGCCACGGTATGGAAGCCTGAAACCAGACCACCACTGAACAAGACACAGAAGTACAAGTTGTTCAGTGCCCGGAGACATGACCGCGGTATGGAAGGCTGAAACCTGACCTGCACTGAACAAGACACAGAAGAACAAGGTGTTCAGTGCTCAGAGACACGGCTGAGGTAAGGGGGGCTGGAACCCAACTATCACTGAGCAAAAAACAGAAGTATAAGGTGTTCAGTGCTCAGAGATATGGCTGCGGTAAAGGAGGCTGAAACCAAACAACCACTGAGCAAGACACAGACGTACAAGGTGTTCAGTGCTCAAGAGAGGACCAAGATAAGGTAGGTGGAAACCTGACCATCACTGAGCATGACACAGAAGTATAAGGTGTTCAGTGCTCAGAGACATGGCAGAGGTGAGGAAGGCTGAAACCGACCACCACTGAGCAAGACAAAGAAAGGGAAATGTCAAGACTGAGCCAAGAAATATCTGAAGACAAATCTTTCAAAAGTTTTATAGACTGATGAGATGAGAGTGACTCTTGACAGACCAGATGGTTGGGCCTGTGTGGATAGATCAGTAAACAGCACAGATCTCCACTTCCACCGAGAAACCAGCAAGGCTGAGGTGGGGAAAAACCTACAAAAGAGTCCTTAGAGCCACCAGAGGACATCCCCCCACAAAGGCCAAACCATATGAACCAAACAAAGAAACATTAGCAGAAGGTACTGGATAAGCACAATAAATGAAACATCATAATATATTAAAATGGCAGTGCACAGAATCCATACCAGACTGGGGAGAGTTTAAACATCCAATCTTTTATTTAGAAAAATATATAATTTAAATAGACATGAGAGACAACAGCGACAAGTGAAAAATGACAGCTAAAAGGTGGGCGCATCAGATGGTATGAGATGCGCTGCAAGATAACACAAGTATCACTGCTGCAAAGCCCGCAACGCCTAATACACAGGTGCCGTGGATGGTGACACCGCAATACACAGCTCCTATATGGTCATAGGTGAATGAGCTGACACTCAATGACATTTGACACCCTAGGTACTAGATAGTTAAAGTACAATACAATAGTCTACGAGACAGTAGTAAGTATTAAGTCAGAACTGGCTCAAAATAAATACCTTGGGACGTCATGACAGAGGAGTGCGGGCATGCAGACCGGATACGGGGAGCCTCGACGCGCGTTTCACCGCCTTGGCTTCATCAGGAGGCGTGGTCATTAAGAATGGGCCGGGATATTTATGTGATAGTGCAGGGGACCTCTAGCAAATCGGCGCACTTACCCAGCATGATCTGTATGCACCTGAGGACGCATGGATCTCCATGGAGGATACTTAAACCTACCTCTGTTGTTTATTTGTTTGGTTGCTGTAAGGCTACTTTCACACTAGCGTTTACTGCAATACGTCGCAATGCGTCGTTTTGCCGAAAAAACGCATCCTGCAAAAGTGCTTGCAGGATGCGTTTTTTTTTGCATTGACTTACATTAGCGACGCATTTGCGACGCATTGCCACACGTCGCAACCATCGTGCGACGGTTGAAGCCGTGTTGTGGCGGACCGTCGGGAGCAAGAAACGTTACATGTAACGTTTTTTGCTCCCGACGGTCCGCTTTTTCTGACCGCGCATGCGCGGCCGGAACTCCGCCCCCACCTCCACGCCCTTCCCCGCACCTCACAATGGGGCAGCAGATGCGCTGGAAAAATGCATCCGCTGCCCCCGTTGTGCGGCGGAGACAACGCTAGCGTCGGGGACCGAGCCCGACGCTAGTGTGAAAGAAGCCTAACACTGTGTGTTTTATTTCTGGCATTAATATTATTGGCAGTACTTAGCTATTTGGACGTGCACATTTAATATAATTATTGTGATGTACGATATTTATCAAAATAGCTTGTACTATGTTGTGATATTTTCATAGGTTTGCATTATTTCATGTAGTATTCTCCTTTGTATCATTTATTACATATGGTTTGGTATCGGCCCATAATAGCATTGGTCCCACAGTGTTCTTTGTGGTCCACTGATATGGCTTAACAGCGCCCCATAAATTTTTTTATTTATTTATTTTTTTTTTATATTTTTTTGGTGTCAGGTAAATGCCATGACACATGTATCCTGTGTTCCATTTGTCACTGTTTATTATTACTCCTATGGTTATTAGCTGTATTAGTCTAGACCGCTTTAACGACGGTTTACTGCTATGCATCTTCGTTGTTACTTACATCGTTTATTTTGGAGAAAAGCAGCTTGGGCAATTTCCTCTCCCCTCCATGGCGGCTTATGCCTCTTCCGGTCCTCGGCACAGACGCGCCCCACGCATGCGCTCTGTTGCTTCGGCGGCGTCGCTGGCCGGGAGCGTTGCCGTGGAGATGGTTAGGGATGACGTACGTCCTCCCTCCCATGGTCCGCGGCGTGCGTCGGCCCACCTCGCCGTCGGCGCATACAGATCATGCTGGGTAAGTGCGCCAATTTGCTAAAGGTCCCCTGCACTATCACATACATATCCCGGCCCATTCTTAATGACCACGCCTCCTGACGAAGCCAAGGCGGTGAAACGCGCATCGAGGCTCCCCGTATCCGGTCTGCATGCCCGCACTCCTCTGTCATGACGTCCCAAGGTATTTATTTTGAGCCAGTTCTGACTTAATACTTACTACTGTCTCGTAGACTATTGTATTGTATTTTAACTATCTAGTACCTAGGGTGTCAAATGTCATTGAGTGTCAGCTCATTCACCTATGACCATATAGGAGCTGTGTATTGCGGTGTCACCATCCACGGCACCTGTGTATTAGGCGTTGCGGGCTTTGCAGCAGTGATACTTGTGTTATCTTGCAGCGCATCTCATACCATCTGATGCCCCCACCTTTTAGCTGTCATTTTTCACTTGTCGCTGTTGTCTCTTATGTCTATTTAAATTATATATTTTTCTAAATAAAAGATTGGATGTTTAAATTCTCCCCAGTCTGGTATGGATTCTGTGCACTGCCACTTTAATATATTATGATGTTTCATTTATTGTGCTTATCCAGTACCTTCTGCTAATGTTTCTTTGTTTTGTTCATAACGCTGAGGTGGGGCACTGCTATGGGCTGAGATTATTAAAGATGGACCTTTTGGGGTTGAAGATGGAGTGACAAGCAACTCCCAAACCTTCTGCCAGTTTTTAATAATTCTTTATTTATTGCTCAATAAACAACATACAAAAATACAGTAGTGACCAAAATACATAGAACTGTGATTGTTAATATTACAAACAAGGTCACAGGACCAACATAAACAAGATAGTACCTAGAAGTGATTAATAGGAAACATTAGGTAATACAATCTGGAATGTCCATGACATTGGAAAAGGCTGTAGCGGAACAAAGACTATTAGGATAGGATCACATATGTTTTCCTGCATTTTTTTTCTGCAGGCAAAACCTGATCTCTCGGCAGCAAAGAAGCTGCTTACAAAAATTTATTTTTGCTGTGCTTTTTTTCTGCGTTTTTGTTATCTTTTGTGCATGCTGATAAAGTTTAGTGCCCCAAAAAATCATGATGCAACTTCCTCGAGGATTTTTGCACCAAAAGCGCAGCAAAAACCTGATACCTGCATTTTTTCCTGCGTTTTTGCACTTACTCATTGCTTCCTATGGGTGAAAAAAAATGCTAAAAGAAGTGACATGCTGCAGTTTTCAAATCAGTTAAGAAAAAATGTGCATATAAAACGCAGCAATAACGCTGTAGCAATATGTTATATGTTCATGTGGCCTCTAGGGGTCTCACTACTTTTATGTTTGTTCTATATTCTTAGTTTGGAACTTGTTGGATGTTGTTGTACACTGGATTCATGTAATGGAGGTTGAGACATGATGTGAATAAAGAGCCTGGAGATACTCAAAGAGTGTGATTCATGACAGGATTCATCAAACAGAACATGGTGGCAGCCGGGCACAGAACCTGCAAATTCTCAGAGCTTATATGAGGCTGGAACTGCACAGATCACTGCAACTGTAAGTACAGA
Source organism: Ranitomeya variabilis (assembly GCF_051348905.1). Taxonomy (NCBI): domain Eukaryota; kingdom Metazoa; phylum Chordata; class Amphibia; order Anura; family Dendrobatidae; genus Ranitomeya; species Ranitomeya variabilis. Next base: position 720,679,725 of record NC_135234.1, read on the forward strand.
TTCCCTGACAGTACAGCAAAATGGAGACTGGTCTGAAGCCCCCTCAGAGACTGGATGTCACTTCATGTAATCTGTCCCAGACCTGGAGACATTGGAAGGAAGAGTTTACACTGTATGTGGATCTGACTGTGGGCCCCACTGACGACAAACGGAAAGTAAAGCTGTTTTATTACCTAATTGGGGAAAATGGCAGAGAATTAGCCCACACCTTGCTCCCAGACACAGACAACCTCCTCCTAGCAGACATTGTGCAGGCATTTGATAAACACTGTGACCCAAAGAAGAATGAGACAGTGGAAAGTTTTTCACAAGACATCAGGAGGATGGTGAAAATGTGGACAGATATCTGACAGAGCTGAGGAGACTTGCAGAAACATGTGGCTTTGGAGAGATCAGGGACAGTCTAATCAAGGACAGAATGGTGTGTGGCATAAAGGACAGTCATCTCAAAGAAAGATTACTGAGAGAGGAAGGCATGACTTTAGAGAAATGTATGCAAATCTGCAGGGCTGCTGAGCTCACACAGCACAGCCTGAAGATGATGGCAGGCACCAGTGAGAATGATGATGACAAGGTACATGCAGTATCTATGAAAGGAAAGACAGGACCAGACTACCCTATAAACACTGTCCACTGCAAGTATTGTGGGAAAAGACATGAGAGAGACAAAACCAAGTGTCCAGCATATGGGGAAACCTGCAGGTCATGTGACAAGAAGAATCATTACTCTGCTGTCTGCAGGCAGGGAAGAGGCAAACAGTACAGACAGCTCCACGCTGTGACACCAGACACTGACAGTGCAGAGGACATTACATGGCTACAAATGCAGTCTACAACAGAGAAAGTCAATGTAGTCGGGCAGTCAGTAGTGAAGGATGCCAAGCAGCTTTATGCAACATTCTTGTTGGATGAGAAGCCCATTAGATTTCAGCTGGATTGTGGAGCAAGCTGCAATGTAATTTCATTTGATCTGCTAAACAAACAGGTTTCTATTGAGCCAACGGACAAGGTACTGGTGATGTACAACAAAAGTGTTCTGAAACCAATGGGGACATGTAAGCTAAAAATACGAAACCCATGTAACAGAAAGAGTTATAGAGTTGAATTTACCGTGTTACGGGGTGGTAACCATGTACCATTACTGGGAGTAAAAGCAGTTCAGGCAATGGACTTAATAAAAGTACAGTCTCAGAACATTATGTCTGTTGAAGTTGCCCAGGATATACAAAATCCAAAACTAAATGCAGAGCACAACTTGGACATGCAGAAAATAAAAACAGAGTATGCTGATGTATTTGAAGGTGATGGGTGCTTTGAAGGTAAATATAGGCTAGAAATTGACAACACAGTGCAGCCCACCAGATTACCCACAAGAAGAGTGCCTGTAGCTTTAATGCAACCGCTGAAAGTAGAACTGCAAGATCTACAGAGAAGAGGCATGATAGCACCAGTCCATAAGAGCACAGATTGGATCAGCAGTTTGGTCATAGTGCAGAAACCATCGGGCAAGTTAAGAATATGTATTGATCCTAAGCCACTCAACAAGGCGCTGAAACGAAATCATTACCCAATGCCAACATTAGATGATGTCCTACCAGATTTATCAAAGGCTAAAATATTTTCTGTATGTGATGTAAAAAATGGATTCTGGCATGTGGCCCTGACTGAAGATTCAAGTTTATTGACAACATTTTCTTCACCATTTGGACGCTTTAAATGGCTGAAAATGCCCATGGGACTAAAACCTGCTCCAGAGATATTCCAGCAGAAATTGATGCAGGCTTTGGAAGGACTTACTGGAGTGAAGACAATAGCGGATGATATCCTGGTAGTGGGAGAAGGTGAAAATATGGAATCTGCAATCAAGGATCACGATCAGAAGATGATACAAATTTTGGTCAGATGCAGAGAAAAAAACATAAAGCTGAATTTGGACAAATTCAAATTGAAAATGACAGAAGTGGCCTATATTGGTCATCGACTGACTTCAACTGGGGTCAGAGTGGATCCTGAAAAGGTGAGAGCAATACAAGATTTGCCTACCCCTACTGATGTTTCTGGAGTACAACGATTTTTGGGCATGGTGAATTATCTCTCAAAATTTTGCAGACATCTGTCAGACATGTGTGAGCCACTGAGACAGCTAACCCACAAAGATGTGCGCTGGGAATGGACAGAAAGCCAGGAGACTGCTTTCCGAGCAGTAAAGAATGCCATTGCAGATACAGCAACCCTAAAGTATTTCGATCCAGATCGAGAAGTGGTGGTACAATGTGATGCTTCGGAAAAAGGCCTTGGAGCCACATTAATGCAGAACAAACAGCCAATTACATTTGCAAGCAGAGCCCTTACAACAACAGAGCAGGGATATGCGCAGATTGAGAAGGAACTACTGGCTGTGGTATTTGGGATGGAGAAGTTTCACCAGTACACCTATGGTCGACGGGTAACAGTGCAGTCGGATCACAAACCATTGGAGAGCATTACAAAGAAACCATTACTAAATGCCCCAAAGAGACTACAGCGCATGCTGTTGCGACTTCAGAAATATGATGTTGACATCGGGTACTGTCCAGGAAGAGACTTACTGATTGCAGATACGCTAAGCAGAGCTTACCTTCCTAGCACAAAGGATGAGGAGGAAGACATTGAAACCATCAACATGTGTAACTACCTTGCAGTGTCAAAAGAAAAGGTCAAGCAAATCCAGACTTTTACAGAGAAGGATAAACGTCTCCAGAGTTTAAAAACTGTCATCTTGCAGGGCTGGCCAAAATACAAGCAGCATGCTCCGAGGGAAGTCTCACCATTCTTCCACATAAGAGATGAATTGTCAGTGCAGCAAGGAATCATCTTTAAAGGAGACAGGGCTGTTATACCTGAAGTTCTCAGAAGAGACATATTGAAAACATTGCACTCTTCTCACTTAGGCATGGAAGGATGCCTACGTCGTGCACGAGAATCAGTTTACTGGCCAGGAATGAATGACCACATAAAAAATTACATAGCACAATGTGAAATATGTGCATCCTGCAATGATAAGCAACCAAAGGAGACATTGCAACCTCATGAAATTCCACATAGGCCTTGGTCAAAAATAGGAACAGACTTGTTCACATGGAATGACAAAGAATACCTGATTACAGTGGACTATTTCTCTAACTTCTGGGAGGTTGATTTGGTGCAGGACACAAGGGAGAGAACAGTGATTAAAAAACTCAAGGCCCATTTTGCCAGGTATGGCATTCCAGATATCGTTTTCTCTGACAATGCGGCACAGTTTACGTCGGAAGAATTCAAAACTTTCAGTAAGAAGTGGGAATTTGAACACCAGACGTCTTCTCCGAGATATCCTCAGAGTAATGGGAAAGCAGAGTCAGCAGTAAAAATGGCCAAAAGACTCATGCAGAAAGCAAACCAGGCGGGTGCTGATGTATATCTGTCTATACTGGATCATAGAAACACACCCACCCAAGGCCTAGACAGCAGTCCGGCACAGAGGCTCATGAGTAGGCGTACAAAGACACTCGTACCAACTGCGGGTCATCTGTTAGAGCCAAAGCTGCTGGGAAACATCGAAGCTAAATTACAGAAGAATCAAGCGAGGCAAGCTTTCTATTACAATAAATCTGCAAAGGATCTGCCTGAGCTCCAGAGAAATGACAACATTCGGCTGCAGCCAAGCAACACATTTGACACACACTGGCAAAAGGCAAAGGTTGTCCAGAAACTGGGACCTCGGTCCTACGAAATTCTAACAGATGACGGAAGAAGACTAAGGAGGAATCGGAGATATTTGAGGAAAACGCGAGAAAGAGATAATTCATGGCCTTTTGAACAGTATCCAGACACCCAAGACAACGAGGCAGAAAGTACAAGTCAGGCACCAACAGTGACAGCTGATCATCAGGGTGAGGACTCTGGCCAGAGACAGACAATATCAGAAGAGCTACCAGATATACCAGATGTAGAAAGGGACACATCTTATATTACCAGAGCTGGCAGAATTAGCAAAAAGCCGGCGCACCTCAAAGATTATATCTAACTGGACGTACTAGGTTAATTTCTAACTTTGTCATAGTATACTTTAGTTTAGTATCTTTTATTGTTCCTCCAGTTAAAAGAGAAAGGATGTAGCAATATGTTATATGTTCATGTGGCCTCTAGGGGTCTCACTACTTGTATGTGTGTTCTATATTCTTAGTTTGGAACTTGTTGGATGTTGTTGTACACTGGATTCATGTAATGGAGGTTGAGACATGATGTGAATAAAGAGCCTGGAGATACTCAAAGAGTGTGATTCATGACAGGATTCATCAAACAGAACAAACGCAACGTGTGAACATAGCCTTAACCCCTTTCTGACCTCAGACGGGATAGTACATCCAAGATCAGAACCCCCGCTTTGATGTGGGCTCCGGTGGTGAGCCCACATGAAAGCCAGGACAAGTCAGCTGTTTTGTACAGCTGACATGTGCCCACAATAGAGGCGGGTGGAATCGCGATCCACCCGCCACTATTAACTAGTTAAATGCCCCTGTCAAACGCAGACAGCGGCATTTAACTAGCGCTTCCGTCTATCGAGCTGGAAATGCACGCATCGCTGATGCCCCATCACGTGATCGGGGGTCAGCGATGCGTCGGCATGACAATCAGGTCTATTGAAGACCTCTATGGTTGTTGATGCCGTATTGCTGTGAACGCCACCCTGTGGTTGGCTCTCATTGCAATGCTGTAATTCTACTACATAGGAGCGATCTGAGCATCGCTCCTATGTAGCAAAGCCGATCAGGCTATGCCAGCTTCTAGCCTCCCATGGAGGCTATTGAAGCATGGCAAAAGTAAAAGAAAAATATTTTTAAAAAATACGAAAAAAATACAAAAATATAAAAGTTTATGTCACCTTGCATTCAAAATAAAACAATTAAAAAAAAGTAAAATATACACATATTTGGTACCACCGCGATCAGAATCGCCCGATCTATCAATAAAAAAAGGATTAACCTGATCGCTAAAGAAAAAAATTCAAAACGCCAGAATCACGTTTTTTGGTTGCCGCGACATTGCATTAAAATGCAATAATGGGTGATCAAAAGAACTTATCTGCTCCAAAATGGTACAATTAAAAATGGCAGCTCGGCACGCAAAAAAATAAGCCCTCACCCGACCCAAGATCATGAAAAATGGAGACGCTACGAGTATCGGAAAAAGGCACAATTTTTTTTTTTAGCAAAGTTTGGATTTTTTTTTTTACCACTTAGGGTATGTGTCCACGTTCAGGATTGCATCAGGATTTGGTCAGTATTTTTCATCAGTATTTGTAAGCCAAAACCAGGAGTGGAGCAATTAGAGGAAAAGTATAATAGAAACATATGCTCCACTTTTGCATTTATCACCCACTCCTGGTTTTGGCTACAAATACTGATGGAAAATCCTGACCAAATCCTGATGCAATCCTGAACGTGGACACATACCCTTAGATAAAAATGAACCTAGACATGTTAGGTGTCTATGAACTCGTAATGACCTGGAGAATCAAAAATGCAGGTCAGTTTTAGCATTTAGTGAACCTAGCAAAAAAGCCAAACAAAAAACAAGTGTGGGATTGCACTTTTTTTGCAATTTTACCGGGCTTGGAATTTTTTTCCCGTTTTCTAGTACATGACATGCTAAAACCAATGATGTCGGTCAAAAGTACAACTTGTCCCACAAAAATAAGCCCTCACATGGCCATATTGATGGAAAAATAAAAAAGATATGACTCTGGGAAGGAGGGGAGCAAAAAACGAAAACGCAAAACCGAAAAAAGCTGGGGTTAAGGAGATACAGAAAGTTGGGTACAATGGAGTTCAGAGTAGGGAGCTATTTGGTAAGGGAAAAAAAGTAGATGAGGGGGAAATTGAAATGTAAAGTAAATTAGGGTTGATTTGGTGTAGTTTGAGCATTATTAGACGAAGGAACTGTGAGGGAGTGTGAGATTCCCAGGTAGAAAGTTCTTCAAGGCGATCATGTAACAAGTGAACTTTATTACACCAGTCTGAATGAGTAGGGGGTGTCACTTGATTCCAGTGTATAGGGATTACATGTTTTGCGGCTTCTAATAAAAGTGATAACAAATCATGTTATTTAGGTTTGAAATAATTTGTTGGGCTAGATAGTAGAACCTTTGCAGGGGTCGGAGTAAGTTTAATGAGTCCTAGCTCTCGCAAAGTCGTTGCTATATCCATCCAGAACTGGTTTATTTTAGGGTTAAACCAAAAAACATGAGAAAGTGTGCCTTTGTGATTACGACACCTCCTACATAAGTTGGTTTCTGAAAAACAAGTGGTGGGAAAACTCCGGAGTTTCTGTACCAGCGGGATAGTGATTTGTTATGAAACTGCCAGTTTTTAGAAGACACTTTCTTTCAGCAGAGGCACAGAAAAAAGTCTATATCTTTCAAGAAGACCATGATTTTTAAGCAGATCAAAGTTCCATTGCAGCAACAAAGTCTCCACTGCTCAGCTGCTAGTAAAGGATTTAAAGAGAACCTTTCACCATGAAAATGCAGTTCAATCTGTTATAGAGTAGAAGGAGTGAAGTAGATTGATATATAGCTTTGTGGGTAAAGATTCAGCATTACTTGTGTTTTAATCATTTAAACCTCTGCTCTTTCTGGGATTTTCGGTCCTGTGGGCGGTCCTATCAGTGATTGACCATCCTCAGTCCAGTGGGAAGTCCTATCAGTGATTGGCCATCCTCTGTCCAGTGGGCGGTCCTATCAGTGATTGAACATTCTCAGTCCAATGGGTGGTCCTATCAGTGATTGACCAACCTCAGTCTAGTGGGTGGTCCCATCAGTGATGATTGACCATCCTCAGTCCAGTGGGCAGTCCTATTGTGAGAAGGGCCAGGTTTCTAGTCATGACTGACAAAGGTGGCTCATTCACGCCCTGGTCCCCCGCCACACGCACACAATGTCCCCTTTGTAGCATACCTTTCCTTCCGCTTTCCGACCCATCAGGGTCATTTCTGATCTGCTGAGGAGTTCTTCCTTATGGCGTCAAACAAAAAGAGTCAGAGCCCAATTCCAACTTAACATAAACGGTTTTACTTGGTTCCATTCTCAGTGCATCCAGCTCAGTTACAGCAACACCATAGGGAACGTCACAGAAGGAAGACTCTAAGTCCATCCAATTCAACCCATAGCCTAACCTAACATGCCCTAACATGTTGATCCAGAGGAAGGCAAAAAAAAACCATGTGGCAAATAGTAAGCTCCACTTTGGAGAAAAAAATTCCTTCCCGACTCCACATACAGCAATCAGACTAGTTCCATGGATGAACGCCCTATCAAGGAATCTAGTGTATATAACCTGGAACCTCTTCAGATACTCCAGTATAGCATCCCTTAGAATGCCCTCCAGGATTTTACCCACAGTAGAGGTTAAGCTTACTGGCCTATAATTTCCGAGTTCAGTTTTTGTCCCCTTTTTGAATATTGGCACCACATTTGCTATATGCCAGTCCTGTGGTACAGACCCTGTTATTATGGAGTCTTTAAAGATTAAAAATAATGGTCTATCAATGACTGTACTTAATTCCTGCAGTACTCGGGGGTGTATCCCATCCGGGCCCGGAGATTTGTCAATTTTAGTGATTTTTAGACGCCGCCTACTTCCTGCTGGGTTAAGCAGGTGACATTTAATGGGGAATTTGTATCACTAGTCATTTTGTCTGCCATGGGATTTTCTTGTGTAAATACTGATGAAAAAAGTCATTTAGCATATTGGCTTTTTCCTCATCCTCATCCACCATTTCACCCAGACTATTTTGAGGGGGCCAACACTATCATTTTTTAGTTTCTTACTATTTACGTAGTTAAAGAATATTTTGGGATTATTTTTGCTCTCTCTGGCAATGAGTCTCTCTGTCTCAGTCTTTGCTGCCTTAATTTGCTTTTTACAGAATTTATTTAATTTTCTGTATTTATTTAATGCCTCATCACTACCTACTTCCTTTAATTCTCTAAATGCTTTCTTTTTGTCACTTATTGCGCCCCTTACAGCTCTATTTAGCCATATTGGTTTCCTCCTATTTCTGGTATGTTTATTCCCATACAGTATATACTGTGCACAGGTCCTATCCAGGATGCTAATAAACGTCTCCCATTTTCTTTGTGTATTTTTATGTCTCAGGATATCGTCCCAGTTAATTGCACCAAGATCCTCTCTCATCCATTGGAAATTTGCCCTCCTGAAGTTTAGTGTCCTTGTATCCCCCCTACTACTCAACCATCATCAGCCCACGTGGGCTGCTCGGCGTTCCTTCACTCCTGTGACTTTCAGCCCACAGGCCCTGGATGCCGAGGCCCCTACTTAAACATTACATAGTCAACTACTTTCTCCAGGCTCTAAGGCCATCTGAGCTATCTGGGCTCCCCAGCCCTACTAACTCAGATGCAGGAACTACTCTGCTTTTCCCACAGTTGGCCCCTCCTAGTTCTAACCAGTTCCTATATCATCACTACTTGGTCTCAATGTGACCCCTCTAGTGGGCTAAACATATTACTAGGCTTTCCCTACAAATTAGTATATGGAGCGCCCCCACGTGCAGGGCAATGGGATACTCGGTACCGGGTCCTTCTTCTGCTCGGGGCATGTCACAGTGGCCCGACCCGGTCCGTGGCCCTTCTGAGGGGCGTCCAATTAAAGGCTTAATTTGTACGGTGTTCGTGACGCCACCTGTGGTATTCGGTCAGGATGACCGATGCTGCTTAGGGGTCCGCTGGGGTGATGGAATGGCAGCTAGATGGTATACCTTCCCACAGGTGAAGTACAGTAAGGTCCATATATATTTGGACAGAGACAACATTTTTCTAATTTTGGTTATAGCCATTACCACAATGAATTTTAAACAAAACAATTTAGATGCAGTTGAAGTTCAGACTTTCAGCTTTCATTTGAGGGTATCCACATTAAAATTGGATGAAGGGTTTAGGAGTTTCAGATCCTTAACATGTACCACCCTGTTTTTAAAGGGACCAAAAGTAATTGGACAGATTCAATAATTTTAAATAAAATGTTAATTTTTAGTACTTGGTTGAAAACCCTTTGTTGTCAATGACTGCCTAAAGTCTTGAACTCATGGACAAGGAGTTTCCTCCTTTTTGATGCTCTGCCAGGCCTTCACTGCTGTGGTTTTCAGATGCTGTTTGTTTGTGGGCCTTTCTGTCTGAAGTTTAGTCTTTAACAAGTGAAATGCATGCTCAATTGGGTTGAGATCAGGTGACTGACTTGGCCATTCAAGAATATTCCACTTCTTTGCTTTAATAAACTCCTGAGTTGCTTTGGCTTTATGTTTTGGGTCATTGTCCATCTGTAGTATGAAACGACGACCAATCAGTTTTGTTTCATTTGGCTGGATCTGAGCATACAGTATGGCTCTGAATACCTCAGAATTCATTCGGCTGCTTCTGTCCTGTGTCACATCATCAAAAAACACTAGTGACCCAGTGCCACTGGCAGCCATGCATGCCCAAGCCATCACACTGCCTCCGCCGTGTTTTACAGATGATGTGGTATGCTTAGGATCATGAGCTGTACCCCGCCTTCACCATACTTTTCTCTTTCCATCATTCTGGTAGAGGTTGATCTTGGATTCATCTGTCCAAAGAATGTTCTTCCAGAACTGTGCTGGCTTTTTTAGATGTTTTTTAGCAAAGTCCAGTCTAGCCTTTTTATTCTTGATGCTTATGAGTGGCTTGCACCGTGCAGTGAACCCTCTGTATTTACTTTCATGCAGTCTTCTCTTTATGGTAGATTTGGATATTGATACGCCGACCTCCTGGAGAGTGTTGTTCACTTGGTTGGCTGTTGTGTAGGGGTTTCTCTTCACCATGGAGCTTATTCTGCGATCATCCACCACTGTTGTCTTCCGTGGGCGCCCAGATCTTTTTGCATTGATGAGTTCACCAGTGCTTTCTTTCTTTCTCAGGATGTACCAAATTGTAGATTTTGCCACTCCTAATATTGTAGCAATTTATCCAATGGGTTTTTTCTGTTTTCGCAGCTTAAGGATGGCTTGTTTCACCTGCATGGAGAGCTCCTGTTTACTTCACAGCAAAACCTTCCAAATGCAAGCACCACACCTCAAATCAACTCCAGGCCTTTTATCTGCTTAATTGAGAATGACATAACGAAGGGATTGCCCACACCTGTCCATGAAATAGCCTTGGAGTCAATTACTTTTGGTCCCTTTAAAAACAGGGTGGCACATGTTAAGGAGCTGAAACTCCTAAACCCTTCATCCAATTTTATTGTGGATACCCTCAAATGAAAGCTGAAAGTCTGAACTTCAACTTCATTTGAATTGTTTTGTTTAAAATTAATTGTGGTAATGTCTATAAGCAAAATTAGAAAAATGTTGCCTCTGTCCAAATATATATGGACCTAACTGTATGTCCCCAGGGCTTCCCAGTAGAGTAGATGGTGATGGTGTAGGGCGCAGTAAATAACGAGGACACGAGGTTGCAGTCTCTTTACCTTTTACTGAAGACTTCAGTGTCCACAGTCCAGAGCACTGTTCACAGGGCTGGCTGAATCCGGCCAGTCCAAAGGCACATCCAGAGTTCCCTTTGCAGGTGGAAATCAGTAGCCTTCCTACTAGCGCCTGTGTGTTGTAGTACCTCCCTGCTGAGCACCACGGGATAGTCCTCACAACTCTCTTGAATGTCTCTGATGTTTTCTCTCTGTCCCCCAGATGGTATGGATAGGACAAACCCCTATGACGGGGTAGGCCTGGATCTATTTTATAGGGACCCTAGTGATGCTCCTCTCCCACAATTTGCCTCCGTTGTCTTCATAAGTGTAAAGGTTGGGCAGCCAACTTGGAATTAACTGTCCTGCCGTGTTCTGGAGTAATGCGTAGAGCCTATTACTCCCTCGGTGTTCCGGCCACCGGCTACGCGCCTCAGAAGGAGGCTGCCGATCTCGGGGCAGACCCTCCTCCCGGTATTATCTCCTTGTGCTGTGATCTCGTTTCTCACTCTCCACAATATACTTCGCTTTGTGTCCTTTCTTAGGATGCTGCCGCAATGAAGTGCAGGCGCAGCTCCGTAACGTTCTAACTCGTGCTTGGCCTCTGTCAGGATCCCACCCCTGACAGGGACCCTCTGTCTGCAGCTCAGATGTTCCTCCTTCTCCCCCTGTCTGCCTGACAGGTCCTCTCTGGGTCAAACCCAGGTAGCTTCTCTCTAACTTACTATCCAACCCACCAGTTTTACCCAAGTGTGAGGAGTGGCCTAATAAATAGCGCCTTTGCTCCCCCTGGTGGACTGGAGTGTGAAGTGTAGTGTGTGACTGTGATACCTGATCAGGTGAACTCCTTTAGTACCATCAGACGTAACATCACTCCCCCTGGTGGGAGAGCGACATTACTGCAACGACCAGGACTCTGGGGCGCTGCATATACATTTAACAGCACTGTATGACATCATAATATATACAGTAGAAAAGGCATGCAAAGTATTACATTCAGAACCGGGGCGTGTTTAGGGCATAAGTCAGTCTCTGTAGACCCCTTGCACTACCCCATCCTTTAAGAATGGTCATTCCTGACCATACCTTGCCTAAAACTTTAACCCCTTCCTGACATCAGACGTACTATCCCGTCGAGGTGGGGTGGGCCCGTATGACCGACGACGGGATAGTACGTCATCACCGATCAGCGGCGCTCACGGGGGGAGCGCGGCCGATCGCGGCCGGGTGTCAGCTGCATATCGCAGCTGACATCCGGCACTATGTGCCAGGAGCGGTCACGGACCGCCCCCGGCACATTAACCCCCGGCACACCGCGATCAAACATGATCGCAGTGTACCGGCGGTATAGGGAAGCATCGCGCAGGGAGGGGGCTCCCTGCGGGCTTCCCTGAGACCCCCGGAGCAACGCGATGTGATCGCGTTGCTGCGAGGGTCTCCTACCTCCTTCCTGGCTGCAGGTCCCGGATCCAAGATGGCCGCGGCATCCGGGTCCTGCAGGGAAGGAGGTGGCTTACCGAGTGTCTGCTCAGAGCAGACACTTGGTAAGCCTGCAGCCCTGCACAGCAGATCGTCGATCTGGCAGAGTGCTGTGCACACTGCCAGATCAATGATCTGTGATGTCCCCCCCTGGAACAAAGTAAAAAAGTAAAAAAAAAATTTTTCCACATGTGTAAAAAAAAAAAAAAAAAAAAAATTCCTAAACAAATAATAAAAAAAAAATATATATTATTCCCATAAATACATTTCTTTATCTAAATAAAAAAACCAAAACAATAAAAGTACACATATTTAGTATCGCCGCGTCCGTAACGACCCAACCTATAAAACTGCCCCACTAGTTAACCCCTTCAGTAAACACCGTAAGAAAAAAAAAAAAAAAACGAGGCAAAAAACAACGCTTTATTACCATACCGCCGAACAAAAAGTGGAATAACACGCGATCAAAAAGACTGATGTAAATATCCATGGTACCGCTGAAAACGTCATCTTGTCCCGCAAAAAACAAGCCGCCATACAGCATCATCAGCAAAAAAATAAAAAAGTTATAGTCCTGAGAATAAAGCGATACCAAAATAATTATTTTTTCTATATTTTAGTTTTTATCGTATAAAAGCGCCAAAACATAAAAAAATGATATAAATGAGATATCACTGTAATCGTACTGACCCGAAGAATAAAACTGCTTTATCAATTTTACCAAACGCGGAACGGTATAAACGCCTCCCCCAAAAGAAATTCATGAATAGCTGGTTTTTGGTCATTCTGCCTCACAAAAATCGGAATAAAAAGCGATCAAAAATGGTCACGTGTCCGAAAATGTTACCAATAAAAACGTCAACTCGTCCCGCAAAAAACAAGACCTCACATGACTCTGTGGAGCAAAATGTGGAAAAATTATAGGTCTCAAAATGTGGAGACGCAAAAACTTTTTTGCTATAAAAAGCGTCGCTGGTTTCACACTTGCGTTTTTGTCTGCAGCGTTTTTTGCACAAAAAAACGCATGCGTTTTTTCCCTATATTCAACATTGAAAACGCATGCGGTTTTTTTGTACGCGTTTGGTCGCGTTTTCAAACGCATGCGGTTTTTTTCTGCATGCGTTCATTTTCAGAAATACAACCTGCAGTATTTTCTTGCGTTTTTAAGCACATGCGTTTGCGTTAAAAACGCATGCATTTTTTAAAAAAAAAACAGAAAACACACTGAAAAGCCACCCATCACCATCAAGGTGATAAAGGGATCCAAACCCTAACCCTAACTCTACCCCTAACCTCACCCCTAACCGTTTAATGAACATTTTCTGACAGTCATAGTGCCACGTATTTCAGTGCCACGTATTTCAGTGCCACGTATTTCAGTGCCACGTATTTCAGTGCCACGTATTTCAGTGCCACGTGTTTCAGTGCCACGTATTTCAGTGCCACGTATCACGTATTTCAGTGCCACGTATCACTTATTTCAGTGCCACATATTTTAGTACCACGTATTTCAGTTGCACGTATTTCAGTGCCACGTATTTCAGTGCCACGTATTTCAGTGCCACGTATTTCAGTGCCACGTGTTTCAGTGCCACGTATTTCAGTGCCACGTATCACGTATTTCAGTGCCACGTATCACGTATTTCAGTGCCACATATTTTAGTACCACGTATTTCAGTTGCACGTATTTCAGTGCCACGTATTTAAGTGCCACGTATCACATATTTCAGTGCCACGTATTTCAGTGCCACGTATTTCAGTGCCACGTATTTCAGTGCCACGTATTTCAGTGCCACGTATTTCAGTGCCACGTATCACGTATTTCAGTGCCACGTGTTTCAGTGCCATGTATTTAAGTGCCACGTATCACGTATTTCAGTGCCACGTATTTCAGTGCCACGTATTTCAGTGCCACGTATCACGTATTTTTCAGTGCCACGTATCACGTATTTCAGTGCCACGTATCACGTATTTCAGTGCCACGTATCACGTATTTCAGTGCCACGTATTTCAGTTGCACGTATTTCAGTGCCACGTATTTCAGTAAATAGAAAAAAATCCAGCTCAACGAGGTGGTGAAAAAGCAAAGTCTTGGTACTTTATTCACTTCATATCAAAAAATAGAGGATAAAACAACAGCACAATATAATTAAAAACACTATCTACGCGTTTCTGGTGACATAGCACCCTTCATGACTAAGGGTGCTATGTCACCAGAAACGCGTAGATAGTGTTTTTAATTATATTGTGCTGTTGTTTTATCCTCTATTTTTTGATATGAAGTGAATAAAGTACCAAGACTTTGCTTTTTCACCACCTCGTTGAGCTGGATTTTTTTCTATTTCCTGCATTCCTCACGCCTTGACACAGTGTTTCCGTGCTCCGAGCCTCCAGGGACTACAACTATGGTGAGCTGGATTTTTTCTTTTGTCCACGTATTTCAGTGCCACGTATTTCAGTGCCACGTATTTAAGTGCCACGTATCACATATTGCAGTGCCACGTATTTCAGTGCCACGTATTTCAGTGCCACGTATTTCAGTGCCACGTATTTCAGTGCCACGTATCACGTATTTCAGTGCCACGTGTTTCAGTGCCACGTATTTAAGTGCCACGTATCACGTATTTCAGTGCCACGTATTTCAGTGCCACGTATTTCAGTGCCACGTATTTCAGTGCCACGTATTTCAGTGCCACGTATTTCAGTGCCACGTATTTCAGTCACGTTTAGGGTTAGGGGTAGGGGTAGGGTTAGGGCTAGGGTTGGAGGTAAAGTTAGGGTTGGGGCTAAAGTTAGGGTTGGGGCTAAAGTTAGGGTTAGGGTTTGGATTACATTTACGTTTGGATTAGGGTTGGGATTAGAATTATGGGTGTGTCAGGGCTAGGGGTGTGGTTAGGGTTACCGTTGGGATTAGGGTTAGGGGTGTGTTTGGGTTAGGGTTTCAGGTAGAATTGGGGAGTTTCCACTGTCCAGGCACATCAGGGGCTCTCCAAGCGCGACATGGCGTCCAATCTCAATTCCAGCCAATTCTGCGTTGAAAAAGTAAAACAGTGCTCCTTCCCTTCCGAGCTCTCCCGTGCGCCCAAAAAGGGGTTTACCCCAACATATGTGTTATCAGCGTACTCGGGACAAATTGAACAACAACTTCTGGGGTCCAAGTTCTCTTGTTATCCTTAGGAAAATAAAAATTTGGGGGGCTAAAAATCATTTTTGTGGGAAAAAAAAGATGTTTTATTTTCACGGCTCTGCGTTATAAACTGTAGTGAAACACTTGGGGGTTCAAAGTTCTCACAACACATCTAGATAAGTTCCTTGGGAGGTCTAGTTTCCAATATGGGGTCACTTGTGGGGGGTTTGTACTGTTTGGGTACATCAGGGGCTCTGCAAATGCAACATGACGCCTGCAGACCAATCCATTTAAGGCTGCATTCCAAATGGCGCTCCTTCCCTTCCGAGCTCTGTCATGCACCCAAACAGTGGTTCCCCCCCACATATGGGGTATCAGCGTACTCAGGACAAATTGGACAACAACTTTTGGGGTCTAATTTATCCTGTTACCCTTGTGAAAATACAAAACTGGGGGCTAAAAAATCATTTTTGTGAAAAAAAAAAGAATTTTTATTTTCACGGCTTTGCGCTATAAACTTTAGTGAAACACTTGGGGGTTCAAAGTTCTCAAAACACATCTAGATAAGTTCCTTGGGAGGTCTAGTTTCCAATATGGGGTCACTTGTGGGGGGTTTGTACTGTTTGGGTACATCAGGGGCTCTGCAAATGCAACGTGACGGCTGCTGACCAATCCATTTAAGTCTGCATTCCAAATGGCGCTCCTTCCCTTCCGAGCTCTGTCATGCGCCCAAACAGTGGTTCCCCCCCACATATGGGGTATCAGCGTACTCAGGACAAATTGGAAAACAAATTTTGGGGTCCAATTTATTCTGTTACCCTTGTAAAAATACAAAGCTGGGTGCTAAAAAATCATTTTTGAGAAAAAAAAAAATAATTATTTTCACGGCTCTGCGTTATAATCTGTAGTGAAACACTTGGGGGTTCAAAGCTCTCAAAACACATCTAGATAAGTTCCTTAGGGGGTCTACTTTCCAAAATGGTGTCACTTGTAGGGAGTTTCAATGTTTAGGCACATCAGGGGCTCTCCAAACGCAACATGGCGTCCCATCTCAATTCCAGTCAATTTTGCATTGAAAAGTCAAATGGCGCTCCTTCCCTTCCAAGCTCTGCCATGCGCCCAAACAATGGTTTACACCCACATATGGGGTATCATCATACTCAGGACAAATTGCACAACATTTTTTGGGGTCCAATTTCTTCTCTTACCCTTGGGAAAATAAAAAATTGGGGGCAAAAAGATCATTTTTGTGAAAAAATATGATTTTTTATTTTTACGGCTCTGCATTATAAACTTCTGTGAAGCACTTGGTGGGTCAAAGTGCTCACCACACATCTAGATAAGTTCCTTAGGGGGTCTACTTTCCAAAATGGTGTCACTTGTAGGGAGTTTCAATGTTTAGGCACATCAGGGGCTCTCCAAACGCAACATGGCGTCCCATCTCAATTCCAGTCAATTTTGCATTGAAAAGTCAAATGGCGCTCCTTCCCTTCCAAGCTCTGCCATGCGCCCAAACAATGGTTTACACCCACATATGGGGTATCATCGTACTCAGGACAAATTGCACAACATTTTTTGGGGTCCAATTTCTTCTCTTACCCTTGGGAAAATAAAAAATTGGGGGCAAAAAGATCATTTTTGTGAAAAAATATGATTTTTTATTTTTACGGCTCTGCATTATAAACTTCTGTGAAGCACTTGGTGGGTCAAAGTGCTCACCACACATCTAGATAAGTTCCTTAGGGGGTCTACTTTCCAAAATGGTGTCACTTGTAGGGAGTTTCAATGTTTAGGCACATCAGGGGCTCTCCAAACGCAACATGGCGTCCCATCTCAATTCCAGTCAATTTTGCATTGAAAAGTCAAATGGCGCTCCTTCCCTTCCAAGCTCTGCCATGCGCCCAAACAATGGTTTACACCCACATATGGGGTATCAGCGTACTCAGGACAAATTGCACAACATTTTTTGGGGTCCAATTTCTTCTCTTACCCTTGGGAAAATAAAAAATTGGGGGCGAAAAGATCATTTTTGTGAAAAAATATGATTTTTTATTTTTACGGCTCTGCATTATAAACTTCTGTGAAGCACTTGGTGGGTCAAAGTGCTCACCACACATCAAGATAAGTTCCTTAGGGGGTCTACTTTCCAAAATGGTGTCACTTGTAGGGGGTTTCAGTGTTTAGGCACATCAGGGGCTCTCCAAACGCAACATGGCGTCCCATCTCAATTCCAGTCAATTTTGCATTGAAAAGTCAAATGGCGCTCCTTCCCTTCCAAGCTCTGCCATGCGCCCAAACAATGGTTTACACCCACATATGGGGTATCATC